>NW_027328742.1:18178535-18523298 GCF_048564905.1 Vicugna pacos | reverse complement strand
CCCTTCCCAGTGGTACTTGGTGTGTTTAAGGCACATCCTCTCTGGAGAAAACAGTTTCTGGTGCCGAGGGATCTGCATACATTACATTTGACCCAATATTAGCTCATAATAGACAGCAAATCAGCGCCTCGTAAGGAAGCAAGTCTGTACGAGGGAGAACCAGCAGAAGCCACAGATACCTTCAGTCCCAAAGACTTCGCATACTGGGAGGGTCAGACACACACGGAGAACGACCAAGAAAATGGAACACGAGGGAGGGAAAGAAAGAAGAGCTGATACGGGAACTTTTCAGAACTGATTAAAAGAAATCAAACTATAGGTACACACCAGGAGAAAATGGAGGATATCTTTAAAAGGATGAGGAAGACAAACACGAGTCTAGATTTCTGTAGGTGATGAAATGATCTCTCAAGATCAAGAGTGAAATAATAAGAATTTTTAGAAAAACAAAAACTGAAGATTTTACAACCCTGGAGACTTCCTAAAGGGACTTTGACAGGATCGACTTCAGAGACAATGAGAAGCATCTCAGAGGAAAGTGAGGGGAGGAAGAACTTCGGAGCACACGCCCAGTCTGCCCAACTGTGGCTCGTGGAGTGATAACTGGAATGTGTAATTTAATGGAGCAAAATTAATGCAGTGAGATCATAGGACTGACAATCATGGGTAAGCCAGATGTGGACGGTGAGAGAGTACCCTACACTCTGTTTCTTGTTCATGAGAAGAGTAAATATGCTGAATTAACTTAAGACATACTACTTAGAATGTGTGTGTGCGTGTGTGTGTAAATATATATATATACATATATATATATATATAAAATAAGTGACAAAGAAAAAAATTCAGAAAACAGTGTGACAAAGAGAAAGTACAAAATGAAATGGTGAAAATAAATCCAAATATGTTAGTAATCACAAGGAATAAATGTGCTAGATAGAATTTTAGAAATCAAATTTTTGCAAGAGCTATGCCTAAAGCATGAGAACATAGATGTGTTCAGGTAATTAACTGGAAACTGTATGCATGGCAAATAACGACCAAAAGAAATCTGACATAGGAATATTAATGTCAGAAAAAAGGCTAAAAAGGCAAAAACTGTTACTACAGATGAAGAGGGTCGTTATATCCTGATGTAAATTTAAATTGTCTAGGAGGTTATAAAAATTCTAAATATTTATGGATGTAATAAAATAGCCACAAAATAGAAAAACAAAAAAAAATGGACAGAATTATACGGTGATACAGGCAAATTCATTAACAGACTTGAATACAGCCACATAACCTGGTTAGAGATTGACAGGTCAGGCAGGGAAATATGTAGTACAGATAGAAAGAGTTAAACATCACAATCAGCCAGCTGGGTTTAGTGGACTTATAACACAAACTCCACTGCACAGTTTGAGAACGCTGTCATTTTCATCACTACAAGGGACGTGTACACAAGCATCATACACTCCACCACGGAACAAGTCTAAAGGAATTTCCAAGAATTAAAGGGCGCTACATGCTCTGGTTATAAGGCAGTCGGTGGTAAATCAAAAATGACCATGACTTTTGAAATGTGTGAATCTTGAGATATTTACAAAACTTCAAATTCGTATGGCAAATTCCAATGAAAGAAAAATCAATGCAAATGAAAAGAATATAACTGAACAATAAGGAAAGTAACACCCATGAAAACATATGGGGAGAGTTCAGGTAAGGCTTCCAGGGAAGCTGAGAGCAACAGCCTGGGAAAGAATTTAATGAGGTATTATGTTCAGCTTTTCATCTAAGAAGCTAGAAAAATAAATCAATAGAAGCCTAGAATGCAAAAAGAAAGCTGTTATGGTAAAAGTTAAAAGCAGAGAGAAATAAAATAGCAAAGATAACACTGGGAGGGTCAGTGGTGTCAAACACTGGGTCTTGGAAAAGACAGCAAAATAGTCCTCTGGGGACACTGGTCAAGAAAGGGAGGGCACAGATTCTCAGTAATAGGGCTGCAAAGGGGAAACATAAGGACAGATCTAAAGAGTTTTTTAAAAAAATTATAAACTTTTAGACAAAATGGACAGATTCCTAGAAATACACCAAAATTGGCTTTTCAAAATCTGAGATGACCTGTGGTTGAATTAGAAAGCCTGAACCATCCTATAAGCATTAAACAAATTGAATGAATATTTAAAAATCTTTTCACAAATAAAACACCAGACTCATGCAATTTTACAGGCGGATACTTTCAACTTTTCAAGGAACTTCAGTTTCAAATACTTACTAAGTCTTCTTGAAAGTTAAAAAAAAAGAACCCCCCCACCAGTTGTTCTTGATATCAGCACGAAACAAGTACAGAATGAAACAAAAATCAAAGAGAAATCTCACTCAGGAACGGGAGTTCCCAGACATCGCAGGAACGATTCTGGTGAATCCAGTCCACATCCTGCCTCCCTGTTGCAGAGAATCAGCTTTCACAGCTGGGCCGTCGAGCTTGCCGGCTGTTGCCTTTCTCGGACCATTTTTTGAGCGTCCTGTAAGCCGGTATGGAGGGGTGTGCAGAAGGAAGGCAGGCAGGGCAGGGTCCACAATGATCCTGGGGATGCTGAGAATCTCCTCCCTGCGGCAGGAGTCCTCCATTCCATGCCTCTTTGCTGAGAACCGGTTGGCATGGCTTTCATTTGCCTTGACCTTACTAGGGAGCAAAACAGCCTTGGTCCTTGTCCTGGGGGAGCTTCCAGCCTCCTTCCAGGCATGCATCAAATAACCACATAGATAAATACAGATGTGCCAACTGTGACAAGAAGGAAGAACTTACAGGTCCTCAAGGTTCTAGAAAAGTGCATTGTGGCTTTGCTTGGGGGTTAGTGAAGCCCATGCTGAGGAACTAAAATTTGACCTGAGATTTAAGGAGGTATGTATGACTAGTTAGCCAGTGTCATGGGAAGGAAGAGAAGGTGGAGCCAGGCAGAGGGAACAGGATGTCCACGTGCCGCATCTCGGGAGGGAACAGGGCATCCTGTGGAATAGGAGCCTGGCGCAGGGAGTGGGGCTGGGGAAGGAGCAAGGCTCAGTCAACGGGTCCAGCATCCCATGGGGAAGAGTGCACTTGAACTTACACATTCAGTGAGTTTAAAGGGGAAAGGACACAACCAAATTAGTCTTTTTCTAAAGCTCTTTCTGACTGGTGTGCAGAATAGAGTAGAGCAAGGAACACGGAGAACAAATTAAGAGACCATCGTGTGAGTCCAGGTGAGTGACTGCAGCTGAACAACGATGGAGGTGGAATGAAGATGCGGATGAGATTTCGGAGGAAAAGGACAGAACTGATGATTAGATACGGATGTAAGGGAAACAGGATTCAAGAATGGACTAATGGAAAGATGGAGAGGCCATTCATTAATAAGAAACAGTAGAGAAGGACCAGGTCAGGGGAGAGGCAAAGAGCAGGTAAAACTCTATTCAGTTCGATGTATTTTGAGACAGCCAGGTGGAGATCATAATGGAAAACACAGATCTGGGACTCAGAGATGAGCTGTGTCAGATATGAATTTACAAGTCATCTGTGTATAGATGGAAGTTTGAATCACATCAGTCGATGCGGACAACAAGGAGGGAAAGACAGCAGAGAGCAGAGAAAAGATTTAGGATTAAGGAACTTCAATGCTTAGAATTAGGGCAGACAATTAGAAAGGAGCAAGAGAGAAACAGGAGGAGGACCAAGAGAATGTGGAGCCATGGAGAACAAAGCCGGGAGTGTGCTTCCGCAAGAGCGCTGCAAGCCCAGATCACACAAGAGATGCTGCTCTCGGATCAAGTCGCTGAAGAGCTGATGAGTCCGTGCTGGATCTGGTGATCTGTGTGCTTTTGATACTGATGGGGCGATTCCAAAGCCTGGTTCAAGTGGTACAGCTGAAAGTGGGTTACGAGAGATTGGAGAGCCCCTTTTGCCAGCCCTGCCTCTCTAATTCCAAATGAGTGCTGTGGATACGTGATGGTGATGCTCTTGCTCACTTCATGGACCGGTGCGTTCATCTTTCCAGGCAAGGGAAGGATTCCCCTGGACAAAGAGGGAACCACTCATTTTCTGCTTCTTTCAACATAGCTTTTCTTTTTTTAATTGACGTACAGTCAGTTTGCAATGTAGTGTTAATTTCTGGTGTACAGCATTGCGATTCATTTATACACACATATATATTTCTTTTCATATTCTTTTTCATTACAGGTTATTACAAGGTACTGAATATAGTTCCGTGTCCTGTGCTGTAAGACCTTGTTGTTTATCTATTTTATCTATAGCAGTTTTGCATCTGCTAAGCCCAAACTCCCAATTTATCTCTCCCGACCCACCTTCCCTCCTGGTAACCATAAGTTTGTTTTCTATGTGTGTTTCTGTTTTGTAAATAAGTTCGTTTGTATCATTGTTTTAGATTCTTCATGTAAGTGATATCATATGATATTTAGCTTTTTTTTTTGGTATCCAACTGAGAAGAGAATTTTTGCTTCTTAAACTATAATGCATTTTAGAGTGGTTTTTACCAAGAATTGAAAAAAGAAGATCTTGCTAAGCTTCAGTTGACCAGTTAGCAAGTGTGTCCCCATCTCCCAGAGCTGGAGAGCTCATTGTCCCATCGGAGGTTAGTGACCCTGTGACCAGTGGTGCCCTTTGGGAGGCAAGGTGTCCTTTTCCTCTTCTCAGCAGAGGGACCAGCCCGAGCCTGTCATTCTGTTCCTTGTATCCCTACAGGGGCTGCCAAGACCGCTTCCATAAATGAATGGGGGCCAGAACTGGGTCTGTGCTCCAAAGGGAAAAAGAAGGAAGAGAGAAAATCTAAGATACCAACTGTTTTGTAATTTAGATTTTTTTCCCCTTTCCCCAAATCTTTGAGACTTCAGGCCAAACTATAGCAGAGAAAAATTAAAAGGAAATAAGTGGCCAGGTATGTTCAAAATTTTACATTGAAATTGTTCCTAATTTGACTTTTTTTTTTTTGCTGGTTTCGTTAATCTTCAGAAGAGTAGCTACATGCATATACAAGCATTTTAAGGCATTAAAATTATGCAGAAAATCTGAGTAAAGTTCCAAGAATATGTATGTATAATGCAACATGTAAATTACAATTTAAGGGCCTTTCCAAGAACATTTGCTTAATAAACAGGAAGAGAATGGGAATTTTTGCAATGCTAATTATTACACTAGTTTCTGTTTCCAAGCCTTGCAAGATGCTAGGAGATATGTTACAGGTATTCATTTGGAAGAGAAATAATCTTTAATATTTATTTCATGAGAAGAATGGAAGGTTAAAGAAAGCCAGAGTCTGTGTGCAGAAAGGGTGTTCCAGAATATTGTAAGTATCAATGGGTGTTTGTGTAGTGATGGAAAGAAGTCGTGTTTACTCAAAGGTAATGACGATCATCAGAGCCCAGTCCAGGAAACGGGCTGGAATAAATCCACGCATCGTTTCAAAAATAGAATATGGAGAAGCCTGGCTTTGACCAAGATTGCTTAAATTACTCCTTCATTAAGGAAGACGGTATTGTACGAGAAGTTCAGGCTTACTCAGTTACCTCTAAAGTATTTACACTAATAGACTAATAAGGTTCTCAAGTGATACCCTGGCAGGAGCTCACCTCAGGTTGGTTTCGCAGAACGTCAGGGTCAGGCAGGAATTCAGGAATGTGAGTGAGGTCACATTTCTGCCACCCGTGGACTCTCTGTACCTCCTCCCGTCTCTTCAGTGGCTGTGCTGAACCCTTTTCTTTCTCCAGGTAGAGGCAGATTTCAGCCAGGTCCGTGGTAACCCGTTCTGAAACTTAGGAAGCAGTCACCCGTGGTGCAGCCAGAGTCACAGAACACAACCTGGTGAAAAACGCTGGGCGTGGCGAGGAAAGTCTCCGCTCCACCACAGTCTTTACCCGAGGCCTGCGCCTGTTTTGTGGCTGCAGTCCTTTCACCCTGGACTTAGATTTTCACGGCGCCGAGCGCAGAGATGCGCCCGATAAATTCTGACGCTTTGGAATAAGAGCCGTGAGGAATCAGAACGTGGACCTGCTCCTGCCGCTTGGGAAGCATGTGGGCTCTGCCTCCGAGGTCCTGCGCGGGTGGCTGGTGGAGGGCGCTGGCGCCTCCACTCTGCGTACCGGGCGCCGGGGGTCCTGGCCGCGGCGGCACAGGGGGCCCCGTGGAGCAAAGGCGCTGGGCACACCAGCAGGTCACTCGTCCAACCTTGTAAGTCTCCTTTCCCTTCGAAGGTCCTAGACCACGCCAAGCTTTAGTAAAAACGGGACCTGACGTGAAAAGAGATGGTCCAGGCGGATAACCCGCTCGCCGCAGCCCAGCGAGAGCACTGCCGTGGGGCTCCGCGTTCTTCATGCGTTTCCCTCAACACACACGCCACTCACTCGAGCGGCTGCCACCATCAAATGCTGGAGGAGCAGAAAGAGACAGGACTGTTGTCACATCAACGTGCCCCCAGCCAGTGACAAGCATTCTTTGGTTGCCCCTGTCCTCTGCCCCCTATCCTTGGGGGATGAAGGGAGAGTTAACGCCACCCCCAAAGCGGCAGCTCAGGAGACGGAACTGGTTACTTTTGCCCGGCAGGTGAGTTTCTAGGATTCCGAGCTACAAGAAAGATTTCTTTGACTTTGTATTTGTTCCTCCGTTCACTTACGTACAATTTTGATTTGTAAAGAGAAGAGTGTAGTTGTTGCTGTATATTGGATGGTAGTTCTTTTGGCGAAATAATAGCAGTATTATTACTAATGATATGATTCTGAAAACAGCTTAAGGTTTTTTGTTTTGTTTTTGCTTTTGGTTGCCTTTGTCCTCGCATCATATGCCACTGAGAAGGCATGGTGAAATCACTGTGTTTTAAACGTCACTTTAAAATAACTCTTCTCGGTGTGATTATGCTCCATCTTGATACACAGTTAGGTTCATTTACTCCATTTTGTTTTAAGTTTTAGGCAGTGCTTTGTAAAATTGTGTACAATTATATAAACCATTTACATAGTTCCAAAATTGAGCCTACAAAACACAATATAGACAAAGAAGTGTAGCTTCAGTCCTTTTGGCTTTATTCCTTTTCCCTCTTCATCCACAGACGGCCTTTTTACAAATACTGGCGTAACTGCCCATTTTTACACACATAGGTACACACACACACGTGTATACATGCATGTGTATTTAACATGCTCTGTTTTGGTTACTTACCAGTGTACAACAAATTGCCAGAAAACTGACTTAAACATAACAACAATCATTGAATATCTGTGTGAGTTTCTGCGGTTCTGAAGTGCTGCGGACCAGCTGGAGGGCTCGGCTGGGTGGTCTGGGCTCAGGGTCTCTTGTGGGGCTCCAGTCAGAGGTCATCTGGAGCAGGAGCAGGAAACGGGGTCTCTTGGGGCAGCAGGGATGCTCTTGACATAAGTCTCAGGGCTGCTCGGCACAGTGTCCCTTAATGGCCCAGGTGACTCTTCCTCAAGCTTGCAGGTGCCACAGATGACAGGGGTGAAGTTGGACAGATGCTGGAGGAGACCCCCCCGGCCAGGGGGCAGCGTGAACCTCAGTAGCAACAGCAGCATCAAGAAACATCAAATAGTTTAAATCCACGGTTCATAATGATCAAAATAGTTAAAAAAAAAAAAAAACTCATTGGCCTTCTTGTTTGTTTAAAAGGTGCCAGAGAAACAATAAACTATTTGGAAAACTGGAAAATGAAAGGGAAGACTCAAGCCTTTACCCTGTCTTTCCTAAGTAAACACAGTGCAATCAGAGTTGGTGAGGGGAAGTTTCACTCTGTACAAGTTTTCTGGCTATGAATGCAAAAGGTCACGACAGAACACCACTGGTTTGTCACCCACAGTGAGACAAGGGAGTAGTTAAAAATCACAGGTAGCATCAGCTTCTAGCAATTACAGGTGGTAGGAAAACTGATTAAACAATTCCATAAGAATGCAATCAGCAAAACCAAACCAGCAACATTCTCCAACAAATAAATTGCAAAAAAAAAAAAAGGAAAAGAAAAAGAAAAAACAAAATTGATAGCAAAAAAGGGGAAAATAACCTAAAAGTTAAAAGAATTTTAGAAGACATGATCAATAATTGCAGTGTGTGTTTTATCTTGGATTTTGATATAAGAAAAAAATAGATGGATAGGTAATTGGAGACATTTAAAAATTGACATTTAATAAAATAGAAATCACTCTTTTTTTTAAATCATGGTATCATTTGATTTTTATACTGTTATTTGATGCCTAAAGTCATTATCTTTTAGTCATTTATAGTAAAATATATACAGATGAAGTGCCGTGATGACTTTGAAATGACCCGCTGGTGGCAGTGGGGGTGGGGCTATTTGATGGGGATGAAATAGGAACAAGATTAGCCTTGAGGTGATACTTAGTAAAGCTGGGTGAATGGGCACATCTGAACTCATTATATGATTGTCTCTACTTGGCATATATTATGAACTTCCTATAATAAAACTCTTTAAATCTTTAGCACATGTGAGTTTTATTTTTATAATCATAAATATATGCAGATAATTATGTATTCTTTACATAGTGGGAAGTATATTCTTTTGTTATTTAATTTTTTCTCCCCAAAATAGTCTAAATTTTGTCCGCTATTAAACACAACATGGCTTTTCATGTCAGCAACTGGATGCAGCACTCGTGAACATTCAGGTTGTTTCCTGGTTCTCAGTGCTACAGACTGCCTCTCTGATGACCATGGGAGGCAACGCTTTGTTCTCACCCCTGTTCATTTCATGAAGATCTCCTAGAAGTGTACCTGGATGTGATATGTGCTGGTTTTCAGTTTTTTAAATCCTAGTTGCCAACCTGTTCCCCCTACAAAATCTCTACCCTGTTCATAGCTGTTTCAAGCTATTGGATAAGCAAGTAGACTCCTGACAAGACATCACATACTTTTTTTTTTTCATTTTGTCAATTTGATAGACAAAAATTGGTATCTCATTTATTCTTGGATGTATGACCATGACTTATGGTCAAAGGCCCATGTGCAGAGGGCTCAGGATGCCAAACCGAGAATTTTTTCAAAACAAATCAGAATTGAATATGTATTTTAAAAGAAAAGGCCCATACTGGATTGATCAGCACTAAAATCTCAGTCTCTCGATGTAAGGAGTCATGACACTTTCACATCTAAAAGAATATATTTCTTTCAAGATGATTTCCCAATTGTGGCCCATCTCCAAACACAGCAATTGATTTATGATTTTTTGTTTTTAAATGGAGGTGCTGGGGATTGAACCCAGGACCTCATGCATGCTAAGCATGTGCTCTGCCACCAAGCTATACCCTGCTTTCCCTTGAAATGTTTTTTTAAAGGCAAAAAAACCTAAAAAGATAAGTAAGTGAAAAAGAAATATAATTCGTCAATCCACTCTGTGGCCCTGTCCAGCAGTCACAGCAGTAGCAGCTTGCTCCAGCCCAGGGTATGTGCTCACGTTCTTTTGACCTTGACATAGTCATAATGCTTCTTTTTACTAAAAGCAAAGGCTTTATTTTCCTCCCAACACCAGTATGGGGCAAGCCGTCACTTCCAGGCAGTTAAAATGACCCAAGGAAGCCCAGACCCCCTGGCCGGAGCCGGCTTTGCTGTCTGTCACAGCTCCCTCCCGTGGTGGCCGCCAGGACAGGGCGCATCTGCCTGGGGCTGCCCGACCTCCCACCCTCATCTCCCTCTGTCCCCAGAACAGCAACGTGGGGGGACCTGACCTGACAAGGCGGGGCGGCTTCGGGAGCGTCGCGCCACGCCCGAGACCGGCCCCACGCCCCGCTTGAACGCAGCGGACACGCCACCTTATTCAAGGCTTCGGGAGAAAGTCCTTACGCCGTGTGTGCTGTCCCGGCCTGGGGAAGACATCCTGACGCTTATTTCTCTTATTTTGGCGACAGACTGACCACACTTTGAGTAAGAAAACACCAAGGCATTATCTTAGAACATCACACTAAGCATGTTGGAGCAATGCTCCTCTGATGGTGAAATTTAGTGCCGCGAACTATTTTCCTCTAGAAGCAGCACCCCCACTCCCCCCCCCCCCGGAAGCTCCAGGTTTAACAGTTTGACTTCAGTTTACGGAAACATCCATTCCTCTGTCTTGGATCTAAGCAGTCAGGTTTGCTGTTGTCTTCTCAGAGCTGGCCACCGCAGCGGCCTCGTCAAATCCTCTCTGCACCCCGGCTCCGTATCCACTGAGCCGCATCCTGCGGCCGGCGGAGAGGCCCGGGCAGGCAGTGTCGGCCTCCGCAAGCATCCCTCATACACTGAGCTCCGGAGGACGCTCTGAAGTCTGGACCCCGAGGTCTACGCCTCCCTCCCGTAGGTTACTGCCACCGTGTTGATAGCCTCCAGCTGCAAAACACTAAAACTCTATGGTAAGTATTTGAACACTTAAGTTTGCGTAATGACCTGAAGCCTGTTACAGGGTGTGCGCACGAGGGAGAGGTGGGAGAGAGAGAGAGGGAGAGAGAGAGAGAGGAGGTGGGGCAGAGACATCTTTCTTTCCCCCTTCTCTCTGTCACTTCTCATCTGCATTTACTGAAACAAAACGTGTGGACGCATTTTCCCTTAGATTTTGGGCACTGACGAAGCCGAGCAGGACGGGGCGCTAAGGGCCGCCCCCCTCTCTCAGCTCCCGGGCCAAGGGCTCGCGTGGCGCCCGGCCCGCGGTCAGCCCCGCGGGGTGGACCAGCAGCCTCCCCCCGCTGCCCGCCGCGCCCTTCGCCTCCGCGCTGCCGAGTGACATGGGAGCGCACACAGACGTAATGGTTCAAACAGGGACAGGAAGGTCGGGCCACACACGCGTAACGGAGACCGCCGGCGCCCAGGCCACTTCCCGGCGCGATCCTGAGGCCACGCGGAGGGAGCGCGCGCTTCGTTCTCCCCAGCAGACGCGCAGACAGAGGAAGAGCCGCCGCGCCCGCGCCGGCCGCACACGCGAGGCCCCGGGCGCTCCGGTGTCGGCCTGATGCCGCGTTCGCAGAGCTCAGATGGCCCCGGGGGGGCGCCTCCCGGAGGCCCGCGCCCACCCCGCCAGCGCGGAGCTCCTTCTCACGTCTCAGGAACAGTCACGGGCTGCGGCGACCTTTGCAAAGGGGCACTTGGGACGCTGGCACCATGCTGTCTCCTTCGGAGCCCTGGCCACTCTGACGTCTCCCTGTGTTTGCACTTGCTGGTCAGAGTGGGTCCCTCCCCGGCACGGCCAGGGGCGGGGAGCGCTGCGCCACTTTCCCGCGACTCTGGGTGGGGGCACAGCAGGTAAGAAGGGGCTGTCACCAGACACGACACGTGCAGGACGGAGAGCCCCGGGGAGATGCCTGTTCCAGCGCGCAGGCTGGCAGGGCAGTGGAGTCTAGCTCCGCCATCCACTTGCTGCTGAGCCGTCATCGGTGAGCGAAGTTCTGCCTCGGATGGTCTGGGTGGAACACAAGCCACTTAATCATTTAGTCCCACATACCTCAAACAAGAAGTCAACATTTTAAAACTGATCTGGAAACTGACCTGTAGGAGCCTCCCCTCATTTATTTTAATGGCTGATGTGAAGAATTCTGGAAAACTGGTAGATAACTTTATACCCATTCTCCTATGATTCATTTGAGCTCACATTTAGGTATAATTATTTTGGGAAAAAAAAGAAGAATTTCATCTTATTTCTTAGTATCACATAATAATCACATGGAGAAACACGAGGAGACATCATTTAACTCTCTGCAGTGTCTGTAAGGTTAGGAGACAGTCATGAACGAGATGCAGTGACTGTCATACAAGGAGCAGCACTGTTCTGTCTGCTTGGTCCTCTGTTGCTGCCATGATTAGACACTCTGCACAATCACTCAGGTGCATTGAATCATTTCTTAAGGGCCTGTCATTAAAATGAGCGTTTATCACATTCAAACACAGACAATCCACTTTTGCTTTGTCATGTATCTCACAGTATTCGCCTATTTCCATACAGCAGGAATAAAGAAAAACGGGAGAACTAAGATAAAATAACATACCAGTTACTGCACCTCATCCCTCAGCCAACGGGACAAATCTGATTTCTCACAGTGAGAATTTCTCCTGTAAAATAACATTGCCTCACTTTGCACGAGGTGAGTAAACATAGCTAATGCACTGACATCCCCTTAGCAACACATTCGCTTTATGCTGGTTTTTAATGTTTGTGGCTAAAATCAAGTTGATATTTCTGCACAAAGACGGCCCTTTATGTCATCAGCTTTATGAGGTAACTGACATCAATCCACAGCTGACTAATAGCCCAGGATTAAAAATAAGTTGTTCCTGACTGTCATGCCAGGATGATAACATCTAAAATCTCCCCAGAAACCGTACACAGGAGCAGCCAGTGCCAGCGTATGTCTGCGTTAGTGATGAGACAGCCCGTCCTCACCCTTCCCGGTCTGTAAAGCCTTCTAGAAAACACAGTTTCTGTGAAATCTAGGTTGTCAGCATGAAGAGAAAGTTGGCAGAACACAGGGTTCCGTTGCTAAGTGATCCTTGGCAGATTCGATGCGTGTATATCCTGGCATTTGATGACATCTTCAGGAGGCGAGAGATGCCAGCCTGATGGAAACGCCCAATTTCCGAGAGATGCCGGAAGGGTGGGGTGTCCGTCCTGCCTGTCTGAGAGCCCCAGCGCTGCGGTCGCCTCGATAAGGAGGTAAAATTAAGTTCTATTTAATATTTGGAGTCTCAGCGCTTTCTCCCTCCGTCTTCTCTTGCCTGACTTGAAAGGGACGGAGCGATGGTTCTGCTGTTTCCCGTTATCACTGTGTCAGAAGGGAAATTCGGCCATAGCTGCGTGCTCAAGTGAGCAACGGTTCACAGGGTTTCTTGAGTGTGAAAGAAAAGACAAGACATGTGTTTAATACCACTGCACGCACTGCAGGGAAAGCAGCAGGTGGATGCTGGGCGGCGGGCTGCGGTTTTCAGTGCTGAGTTCCATCCAGGTGGACTGGCCCAGGCTGCTGTTGGACACGTGAGGTGCAGAGGAGTGAAGCAAACGGTCCACGGTTCCGTGAGCGAGGACCCGGGTCCAGTCTCTGAAGCCCTGCAGGCCCCCACGCCGCCACTATGTGAGTGGAATATAAACGCTGCTCTTTGAGAACCGTAGACCCTTACTTTATTACCTCTTTAATTCCAGTGCAAGTGACCCGAAATGCTCCATCAAAGACACGTTCCAGCGAAGGGAGAGCCGGGCGGCAGCCCTGGGCAGGGTCCCGCCGCCCGCTGGGCGGGCCCCCTCCGTCGCTGTCCCGCGCGCCTCTCCGCGTTCGTTTGGCTGTGGGTGTTTTCTCCTGAATGTCACTAAATACGTCATGTTGGCCTGGCCGTAGTTCACGGTGCGAACGGACGCCTGCACCCGATGCTCTCGCCCTTCAGCCTGACAGACACGCCCGTGCGGCCCGGCGGCTCCTTCGGCGCTCTTGCTGTTAACGTGACAGGCCAGGTTCCGCCTGCCTGCGTGTGCGCGCGGCGCGCTGCGGGCGGCTGACGGGACGAACAGCGCTCGGCGACCCCGGCGGCAGCGAGCGGAGATGTGCGACCCCGGCGGGAGCGCCCGCTTCAGGCGGCGCGTTGGTCTGAAACGCAGGCGCCCCCAGCAAAGGACCGCGAGCCTGGCGGTGCGAAGCTGCCCGACGTGGGCGTCCGACGTCCGTGCCGTTCCAGCGGGGACTCTCGGCCAGATGCAGACAAACTACCGTTGGAAGCCTCCTCTGCTTCGTACCCCTCCACGGTCGGCCCCCTTACAGCTGTGTTCGTGACAAGTAGGAAGGTCCCCAGGCCAAGGATTTCGAAGGCTGAGTCCGTGTGGCTCGGAGGCTCGAGGCAGGAGTCCATTCTCTGCAGACGTTTAGCCCTAACCGGGCGGGGAGCTTGGCTGCTGCCCGCCAGCTGGGAAACTGGGCGTGCGGCCGTCTCTTGAAGTTTCAGTTTCTTTATCTATAAGATGTGGAAAAATCAAACTACCTACTTCTCAGAGCTGTTCCAAGCAGTAAATCAGTTGATACGTGCGTGAAGTGATTAGTACAAGAAGTATTTGTTGTCGTTTCTTCATCCATAAACTTAGGATGCTAAAATCCCCCACCTGGCAGGTCTGTTCTGAGACCTCAGTGAGCTAGGTGGGTACGTGCATAGAAGATGCTCAGCAACAAATCTAGGGACATAAATTTGAGAACTGGGATAAACTGATGATTTGGGAACCCTAGCAAAACTGACTGCAAATGACAGGAATAAACAAAGCAGACCAATTATCCAAGGAAGAAATGAGCACAGCTGATGAAGTGAAACCCCTGAAAATGCAGCAGGCTCGGAGAGGCTCGTGGGGAACTCCAGCGACTTCTCAGTGTTCAGACAACCTCAATACTGCTCACACTGCATCAGTGCATAGGAGAACTCTGGATTTCTTTTTGTAGTGCTAGCATCAATTGTAAAAAAGAAAAGAAAGAGAAACTATAGGTAAATCTCATTTATGAGTAGTGATGCAAAGATACTAAATTAAATATTAGCTTACCAAAGCCCACATTTATCTTAAAAAATCCTATGAAGAAGTAGGGAGGTTTAAGAATTCAAAAATGTCTTAATATTAGCAAATTGATCAATATAATTTTTATATGAAAGCAGTAAAAGAAAAAAATCACCAGTTTATCTCCATTGAAGCTGCAAAAATATTTATTAAAATTTAACATCTATTTGTAATTTAATGAAATATAAGATAGCAGTAACTAGAGAATAACTGTATACCAGTATGTCTATGTATCAACTGAAAATCCGACACAGCCTCATGCTTAAAAGGTAGATGTGAGGAGCGGTCCTTGTAACGTGGGACACCGGCTGTGCTGTTTACTGTCATCACCATTGACGGCACCGTTTTGGAGAAACCAGGGGCATTGACAGATAAGAGGAAGGGAAAAGAGATTTAAATGCAGGGAAGAAGGGGCAGAAGTGAGTAAACCCATGAATAGACTCAACATACACACGCACTTAGTAAGTGATAAAGATGGTACTTACAGTCATTTGGGAAAAAACAGTTTGATTGTTTAATAAATGCTGTTGGAACAATTGAATCGCCATCTGCAGGAAAAAGTGATGAAGTGAGATTCCTCTCCTCGTTGCCAACGTCAGAATGACTTTCAGCTGGATTAGACATTTGTTAAAAGCAACAAAAATAAACCCTGCCGACATGCAAATAATACCAGTTCACATGCAGACCCCTCACAATTATTTAGCAAAGAGAAAGCTTTTCTAAGAAGGCCACAGATGCAGGGAATCAAAGAAAGGGCTGGTACATGTGTTACATTATATCTTCAGGACAATTCGTTAATAAAAACACACAAAACATAGAGTAGTGACATATTCAGAAAGAAGATTTATAACAAAAAGCTCAGTGCTGCAAGTTGAAAACCTTAGAAGAGTTAACCTCCAAAGTTCCTTCCAGCTCTAAATTCCCACCAATTTAATGTATTTAATAGACCACATTGATTGAGCTGTACAAACTAGGCTTGCCCTGAACAAAAGATCTGTGTTGAGTTCCTTACCCCTAAAAGAATCTAGAAAGTGGTCGAGGCGGCAAGTATATGGGACAACTAAAAGACTTTGAAAGAATGAGTAGCAGGGACTCTAGAAAGATGGTGCTGATGGTGCTGGAATAGTTCTGTACCTGCCCAAATGCCTACATGAAACAGCAGTTAGGTGATAAAAGTATCAATTGACAACATTCATAATAAAATGAAATGACAAGGTAGCCCCACAAGGCCTGACTGCAAGTTGCCGCAGTATCCAGCATCCACTAGTCCTGCATGTCATTGACATTTGCGTGGGAAGCAAAGAAAGACAGCAGTAAGATTGATGGACCAAAGAAACCCCCACAGAGCCAATCAGGAAGTGAGGTTTGCTGGGGGGAGGAGCTACCAAACCTGGGAGGTGTTTTTCTGACTCTGAGTGCCACGGGTCTGTGATAAGGTCTGAAGATGCAGGATCTAGACTCTAAGAACCCTCTGGAATGATCTCCCAGGGCATCCTTCCAGGCCAGGGCCCTTACTGGGGCAGAACTGCTGAGAAGAATTAGAACTGAATAAGATAAAGACAACAGAGAAGAAAGAAAGAGAGGGTCCAAGCTAAAGGCGGGGGCTGGAGGGACAGAGACACAGAATGGCAAAAAGCAGGCTGTCATGTTTTAAAAAATTATACAAAACAACTTAAGAAGGAGCTCTTCACAAGTTAAAAGGTCAATCTGAAGCAAGCCTCCTTCCAAAAATTCAGGAAAACTAAATTTGCATCAAAAGAGCAAGAGGAAAGATGGAGGTTAAATTTTATACAAAGTTACTTCAAGGAAAAAAAGGCTTAGTAGAACAACATTCTTACAGGCAATGAAATTGTGGTAGAAAGACAATCTTAGAAAATGCAACAAAACTATAAGGTACAATTTCAAAATGAGATAAATGTTTTAAGAGAATCATACAAGACATAAAAGAATATAAATCAGAATTATTAAAAACCAGAAATGAGGAGAAAGGAGCCAAGAAATAGTTATAAACATGACATAAACATTTTAGGCATATAGGCTAAACTTAAAATAACACAGGATTGAATGTACACAATATATACTACCTGAAGAGAAACAGAAGGTGATAAGGAAAAAAAAAAAAAGATGAAGAGACATGAAGATAAGGAAAAGCACGGAAGTGACAGACATCCAAGAAGGGCAAGGACCATCTAACGTATTGACAATAGGAGTCTCTGAAGTGTGAAGTCAAAGCAAGAGACAATAACAAATGCTACAAATTGTAGTAGACAAAAGCTTTTCTTCAATTTAAAGGAATAGAGTCTAACTTACAAGCTAAAATACAATGAGGTACCACCTCACACAGGTCAGAATGGCCCTCGTCATAAAGTCTACAAACAGCAGATGCTGGAGAGGCCATGCAGAGAAGGGAGCCCGCCTACACTGTTGCTGGGAATATAATCTGGTGCAGCCACTATGGAAAACAGTATGGAGATTCTTTAAAATACTAGAAATAGACTTAGCCTGTGATCCAGCAATTCCATCCCTGGGCATGTATCTGGAGAAAATTCTAATTTGGAAAGATGAATGCACCCCAATGTTTGTAGCAGCACTATTTACAATAGCCAAGACATGGAAGCAACCTAAATGTCCACTGACTGATGAACGCACATAGAAGATGTAGTTTGTATATACATGTGTCTGTGTATGTACATACACAATGGAATACTACTCATCCCTAAAAAGAATGAAATAATGCCATTTGCAGCAACATGGATGGACCTAGAGAGTTGTCATACTAAGTGAAGGCAGACAGAGAAAGGCAACTATCATACTGATGTCACTTATATGTGGAATATTTTAAAAATTGATACAAATGAACTTATTTACAAGACAGAAACAGATTCACAGACAGAAAACAAACTTACAGTTACCAAAGGGGAAGGGTGGCAGGGGGAGGGATAAATTAGGAGTTTGGGATTAACAGATATACACCACTGTATGTAAACTAGGTAAACAACAAGGTCCTGCTGTAAGGCACAGGAACCACATTCAATATCTTGTAAAACCTATAATGGAAAAGAGTGGGTATACATATACACACACACAAACACACACACACATAAACACACACATAGACACACATACACACACATACACACATACACACACATACACACACATACACACACACATACACACATACACACATACACACACATACACACAGACACACACACACATACACACACATACACACACATACACACACACATACACACACATACACACACACAGACACACACACATAGACACACACACATACACACACATACACACATACACACACATACACACACACATACACACACACACACACTTGTGTGACTGAATCACTTTGCTGTATACCAGAAACATTGTAAATCAACTGTACCTCAGGAAAAAAAAATTTAAAAAAAGAAAGACAAGGGAGTGATGGACACAGGAGTCAGGGTAGAGAGGGGGTCTTGTGGGTGACAGACCCCCCAGAAAGGCTTTGGCGGACTCTATAAAGGTCGATGGTCACACCTGGAAGTTGGGTGTGCACCTTGTCATCCCTCGCTAAGCTGTACCGTTGTTCTGACAGTTTCCTTGTGTATACGTTTTATTTTAAAACAATAAGAATGTTAATCTGTACTCTAAAATAAAAGTTGCTATGCAATATAATTTCCGTTTATTTAGCATTATTTATTCAGCAAATATGTAGAGAGCACTCTGACGTGCCAGGCACTGGCTCTGTACTGAGTATTGTCCCTGAAGGGACGCCAAGTGGAACCTCAGGGTGAGGAGTGAGATTAAACTTGGGAAATTCAGAAGCTTGAGGTCATGTCCAGTGAAATGCTTTTCTGAATCTTGCTCAGTATTCTGAACAATTTGAAAATAGAGGTAAAATGAGTGTTTTATCCCTGAAGATGTTTATCCCTGAAGCAAAGCCCTGAACATAAGCACCACTGTTTGCAGGTGTAACAACATCCACTCTGCACACACTCACCTGTGGGGTTGGGAACGGAAGAGGCGCACTGTTACAATCTCCCGTCCCACAGGTTTTCGACTGGTCCAATCTCAAATTAAAATGCAGCCCAAGTTACAAAATAACCACAAGTTCAGCCAGAATGTTTCCTAACAGCATTGGCAAAAAAGAGAGCTTCAGAGGTGTGCCTTACATCTGATCTGGGTGCCTTGTGTTTGTATTATGAGTTAGAAAGCAAAATGATTTCCAGTGCTTCTAAGATAAACAACAAAGGTAAAATCTCTGCATGGCTCCAGCTTGTATCCATGACATAAGACAAAGGATGGTCTCTGAGAAGAGATATTAAAGGGTATGTCACCTTTGGCAAAGGATCTGGTCATTGGGAAGACAGCTTTTATTTAGAAACACTTAATCCCTTTGTTTGAAGCTATTTTATGCTGATTTGTGTGTGAGGAAGGGAAGTTCCTAAGCAACCATATTGTATGCTGCCTCCCTAATCCCAGTAAAATCAGAGTGGTTTTTTTTTTCTAGAAAAAGGTTATCTATCGATTTCTTCTGTACAAGTGTGTGTTGCTTGATTATCAGAACTGTTTGGAAACTGATAAATTTTGACATCAATGTTTCTAGGTGAGAGAAAAGATAAAGCCAGAGGGGTAAGAGACAGAGACTGAACTGTTTTCCCTGCGCACAAATGAAACACCTACCACGTACTCCCATGTCATCCCTTATCCTCGCTGACAAACAGAAAAATCAAATGAATTTTCTTTTCTACCTAACAACCCTGTTAATAGATATGACAATAAACTAAAGAATCGTAGGACGTCTGGTGGGAGTAACTGGTCTGGACGCTGCAACCACGTTCCACCGGGAGAGGTGATGGGAGTTTGGTCAAATATCTCTTGTTTCCCTATATTTGTTAATGAACAAAGCAATTTATTCTAAGCCTCCCAGGGAAGCCAATTTTATCCCTTGGCTTGGAGAGTTAATTGAGATGATTGGCTTTGTGTTTTCAAATACTCTTTTCCAGACAGTCTCTGTTTTTTTTTTTTTTTAATTGAAGTAAGGTCAATTACAATATGTCAATTCCTGGCGTACAGCGCACTGTCCCAGTCATGCATACGCACACATAAATGCGTTTTCATATTCTTTTTCATTAAAGGTTACTACAAAATATTGAACATAGTTCCCTGTGCTATACAGAAGAAACTTTTTTTATAATCTATCTTTATATATAGTGGCTAACATTTGTAAATCTCAAACAAATTTCTCTCTTCCCACCCCCTTTCCTTGGTAACTGTAAGATTTTTTACTATGTCTGCAAGTCTGTGTCTGTTTTGTAGATGAGTTCATAGTGTCCTTTTTTCTTTTTTTTTTTTTTAACATTTTTTATTGATTTATAATCATTTTATAAGTTGTGTCAAATTCCAGTGTAGAGCACAATTTTTCAGTTATACATGAACATATATATATTCATTGTCACAATTTTTTCTCTGTGAGCTACCATAAGATCTTGTGTATATCTCCCTGTGCTATACTGTATAATCTTGTTTATCTATTCTACAGTTTTGAAATCCTGTCTATCCCTTCCCACCGTCTGCCCCCTTGGCAACCACAAGTTTGTATTCTATGTCTATGAGTTTGTTTCTGTTTTGTAGTTATGCTTTGTTTGTTTGTTTTTAGATTCCACATATGAGTGATCTCATATGGTATTTTTCTTTCTCTTTCTGGCTTACTTCACTTAGAATGATGATCTCTAGGTCCATCCATGTTGCTGCAAATGTCATTATTTTATTCTTTTTAATGGCTGAGTAGTATTCTATTGTATAAATATACCACAGCTTCTTTATTCAGTTTTCTGTGGATGGACATTTAGATTGCTTCCATGTCTTGACTATTGTAAATAGTGTTGCTATGAATATTGGGGTACACGTATCTTTTTGAATTAGAGTTCCTTCCAGATACATGCCCAGGAGGGGGATTTCTGGATCATGTGGTAAGTCTATTTTTAGTTTTTTCAGGGGTCTCTATACTCTTTTCCACAGTGGCTGCACCAAATGACATTCCCACCAGCAGTGTAGGAGGATTCCCTTTTCTCCACAGCCTCTACAGCAATCGTTTGGGGACTTTTGAGTGATGGCCATTCTGACTGGTGTCAGGTGACCTCATTGTAGTTTTGATCTGCATTTCTCTGATAATTAGTGATATTGAGCATTTTTTCCTGTGCCTGTTGGCCATTTGTACGTCTTCATTGGAGAATGTTTTAGTGTAACAGCATTCGGTTCATCACGTCACGTTTACAGAGCTGTGTGATAGGACCATGGTTATGGGCCCATGATGAGGAGTGACTCTTCCTTAGCCACTTGGAGTCAGCCAGGATGCTGAGAGGATGCATTTTGTAGTTAAGCTTGCAGCTGGTGAGACAGGCTGGGTTCCCACCTTGGACCTACCATTCTCTGCCTGTGTTTCTGGACAAGGTATAGCCTCTGTGTCTCCCCGTTTCTTTATGAAGTGGAGCTAATGGCGTCTCACCTGTATTGTGACCTCATGCTCATTAAGTGTCAGCTATTATGTGAGACTCTGGCTTAGCATCTCCATTTCTCCACAAAATGAATATATCAGATTCATAGTGTAGTGAGGCCTTTTCCTAGAACTGCTTCACTTACATTGTCAGAAATGACACACTTGAGCATGTCTAACCTCAATTTGGGAATCAGTCTTAAATTTTATTAAAGTATCCTTTGGACCATCTATTTGGAGAAAAATTTAGCGAGGGGAAAACCCGGGGCCCTGTTTGACTTAGAGAGGAGGATGGGACTGACTCAATGCCGACTCTAGTGGTAGTGGCCCTGCAGAATGATTTTGTGTTTGATCAGAACCAAGATCACCTCCCCTCGCATTTGTGCACATGAAAGGAGAGCAGTTTGGTCCGAGCAAGACGGTGAAGGGCTGTGTCCTTGTTTGCTTTCCACATCCTCTCCCAGCTGTTCCTTCTCCTTCAGTGGAACCCTCTCCACCGGGGCAGAATACTAAACAGAAAACGGCCAAAGGAGTCAACCCTCGGCTCACTGCCAGGTCTGCTGGAAGCAGGGAGAGGGAAAAGGGGGCCAAGAGAATAATGAAGCTGCACAGTGTGGACCTTGGAATGTGGGCCGCCCTAAGGGGCTGCATGCCAGTGGGTGTCTGAGTGTGCACTGGGCATATGTGTGCCTGCAGGAAGGGGCAGGGGAGACCTCTCTGGTACCCAGTGTCCCCTGCAGAGCACACAGGCTGCAATGACCTCCTGGGATGCTGTACTTGACTCTGCCTCTCTCAGTTTTCTGACCTTGGTAGAGCGAGATGGATGCACCCACTCAGTGCACAGTGTGCACCCTGCACTCCTGGGATACAGCAGGACTTGGGCGAGGGGTGGGAGTGCCCAGGAGGCAGACATCCTCCCTGCCCAGAGGGCAGATGGAGAGGCTCCTGGGTGTCCACACTAGGCATGCTTCCTCTGCTCCCGTGTTGGGTCCCGGGGCAATGTGGACTTTTCCAGCATCTGCCTGTGGCCCTGAGGAAGTGTGCGCAGTAACCAAGCCGGGGGCGTGTGTGTAGGTGCCGAGTGACGGTGGGAGGGGTGGGGGGGAGCATGTCCTTTCTGCTCCTCCATGTCTATCCCCTCTTGGTGCCCCGGGCCCCTGCCCTGCTCCTCTGCCCATCCGCCCCTTCATGCCAGTCTCTCCCTCCCTTACGCCCTGGAATGGGCCCAGTTCCTGGGCTTCTCAACATTGGCTTCAGCTCAATAGGGGGTTGTGCCATCATTTCAGTTGGTCATGATCACGTTTCTGATTGAACAAAATCGAAACCAAAGTCATCACAGATCACATTGGATCAAGATGGGTACTGCTTAATGATATTTTTGTTCCTGTGTGTGTGTGTGTGTGTGCGTGTGTGTGTGTGTGCAGATGCACACACATACAGCTCTGCAGTCTAAAATGCATTTCATAGAGTGGGTCACAGTCTAGGAAATCACAGAGTTAGAGAAGAAGCCCTGTGAGGCCAGGACTGCTGTGCAGACACAGTGCCGGGCACAGTGCATACCTGATGGGGACACAGGGGATGGAGGGGCTGTCTAGACAGTGCTTAGCCCATGACTCTCCTCGAATCACTCTTTAAAAAGTCCCTGACGGGGATGACTGGCTAAAGAAGATGTGGTATACGTACATACAACGGAATTCTACTCAGCCACGAGGAAGAATGAAACCACGCCATTGCGGCAGCATGGATGGGCTGGCTAGACCTAGTGAAGGAGTCAGACAGAGGAAGACAAATACCACATGATACCACTTACATGTGGGATCTAAACTATGACACAGATGAACTTATTTACAGAAACAGACTCACACACATAGAAAACAAACTTATGGTTACCAGGGGGAAAGGGGAGAGGGATGTATAAAACTGCTACATATAAAACAGATGAACAACAAGGACCTACTATCCAGCACGGGGAACTGCACTCAGTACCCGGTAACAGCCTACAACGGAAAGGAATCTGAAAAGGAATCTGCATGTGTGTGCAGCTGAGTCACCGCGCTGTGCACCAGGACCTAAGACAACATGGCACATCAGCTGTACTTGAATTGAAGGAAAGGTCCCTGACGGCTTCCGATGGAGCAGTCAGGGGCCGATGCCTGCTCCTCACTGGTCTGATGCTTGGAGATCCCCTTGCTCCTGGCTCTTCTTGGCTTCCCTGCTTTGTCTTCTCTCCTTTCCTTTGGGCTCTCCTTCCGCTCACCCCATACAATGCCCGTCTGCCAGGCAGGGCGCTCGGTGCCCCTCGGCTCCTAACAAACGTGACCGTGATTCATAGGGTCACAGGAATTCGTTGGACTTCCGTGTTCAAATGCTGCATTTTGGGTCTAGCCTTCCTTTCTTTAGCCTGGCTTTCTGCTCCTCAGAACTTAATACAATGGGTGGTCATCCTGCACATGGTCCCATAGTTTTCATAATGATGAAATTCACAATTACAAAATCCATCACACGTACACAACCAAGTTAGAAAAGGAGACTTCCTGCTGTTCTCACGTCTGTGAAACCTGCAGCAGAACTGTAAGCACGCCTGGCACCACGAGCAGGGCGTTGCTCACCATGGACGGCGCGCCGGCACGGCCTGGCTCCTCCGTGCAGGGCCCCGTCTTCAGGCCGGGGGAGCTCTGCGGGAAGCGGCGGTTTCTCGGTTGATGGGGGACCAGCCGGAGGCTCTGCCCTGAGGATCTGATGCTCTCTGCTGAGGAGTTTTAATGCATCGGCGTGGTTGTCGCCATGACTGTGCAGGACAGTTCAGACATTTCCACGCTACGTGTTCTGCTTTCGAAGCCGTTCCACACCACCCAGAATTCTCCCCCAAGCCAGGCTTTCTCTGCAGGTTCCACTCTCCAATCTTCTACGCAGCGAATTGCTCCTAATTCTGTATCTAAACTGGCCTTCAGCACCACGTTTGGAGGAGGAAAACGAAGCTTTTAAAACTTGCTGCCGACTCGGAGAGCTCCTCTCCTGGGTGCTGTCTCTGGTCTCAGCAATTGTATTTTTTTTATCTGACATTTTTATGTGAATAAAATAATCTCAGTTCCTTAAATGAGACAATTAAGCTCCGCTGTACACTGTTTCCCCAGCGTGGTGAGGGTTTCACTGAGAGAAGGCCTTAGTCCAAGCCCCCAGTAGGAGCCCCGCTCTGCCCTCCTTCCTGACTGACACCTGTGCCTGCGTTACTTGGCTAGGCGGGGCGGGAGCTGGGTGGCACCCCGCGGGTGACACCAGTCTGAGCAGCTTGGACCCACGTGGTCGTGGCAGGCACAGGGACGAGGACCCCCTTCTCCTTCCCAGCAGCCCACGTTCTGATAGGGCAATAGCTTCGTCACTCTGGTGCCAGCTCCTGAAACTCCGCATTCGTTACAGCATGTTCCTTCTGCGTGCAGGGACCTCGGCCCCAGCTCCATCATCGCTGGGGGACCGGAAGGCTGAGGACTCAGTCTCATGAGAGGCCTGTCGTGATGGGGAATTCCTTAGAACTTACTAGTGTTCAACACACTCATTTTCCTTCCCTGGGGGAACGACACTTCTTTATCAGGTTTGATCATGGAATCGTGTTTCTTCCAAGGAGGGGCTCAGGAGAATCACAGGGGCCAGCCCCCAGCTCGCCAGTGCATCACTGTGGGGGCGGGGTGACAGGAGAGGTCATAACATACATCATTTCTGACCAGAAGCCTTAAAAGTCAGCTCAGGTCTCCTCTTTTCTCTCTTTTCCTTCTGTGTCAAGATAATCCAAACAGCTCAGCCTCTCGTCCAGCTGAGCCACAAAAAAGCGTGGAGAAAACCACACCAGGGGACACTGCACCCCCTGACGCCCCCTTAGTGGCGAGCATTTTCTCTCCTTGGACTCAAGAGGTTTTGTTCTGTAAGAAGACCTTACACTTGCTTTCCGTCATCCAGAAACGTTCCTCTCTGCGTTCCGCAGGACTGTGATCTCCTTGTCTTCCCACCCCGGCTTCAGCAGCCTCCTGTGTCAAGTGTATTCATGGTTATTCTCCGTCAAGGCTCTGTGTCTTTCCTTGGAAAGCCTCATCACCTCTTGTCCTAAGGCCAGTTTGACGTAAGGCCAAAAAGTCAGAGGAGGTAGTATTTCAGTCATGGACCCAGAATGCTGCCCATCGGGTGTGAATTCACAACACCCAGCTCTGTCTCTCCATCCGCCCTCAGAGGAAAAGCCCAGAGAACGGACTTCCTTGCATCTTCTGAGGCATAAACGGAAGCTCCTCCCTGATCACGCAGATTACGGTCACCCCGCTGCGCCGTGCTGCACCCTGAGCGGGCCCGGTCCACGCCGCACCAGGCGCTCGTGCGGCGCAGAGGTGGCGTCCGGGCCCGGGCCTGCGAGGCCGCGGCACCCTTTTGAGAGTTTCAGAAGTAAGTCAAGTTGCTTTAAAAATAAAAAGGCAGGGATGGGGCTGGCTCTCCCTGGAATTACTCCCAGGACACAGTACATAACAGAATGAATGTGTTTGTAAGTTAAATGAAAGAGCCATGAAATTCTTGGATAAAAATGAAGCATGTTGTGTTTTGGTCTAAAAAAAGGGAAAATACCCTTTCCATGATGCTGCAAAGGGATAACACTTTGGCATAACTAATGAAAATAAACTGTACAGTCTTGCAGAACACACAGAAAAATATGTGCTATCAGTAAACTTAGAATGGTGAAAGAAGTTTCCATATACTTTTGATTTTAAAACGCAGTAAAAAAACAAAAACAGCAAAAATAATGCGGTGAAGAACGCTGTGATTGTGAGGCACGGGTAAGTTGTTAATAGTAGAATGTGCTGGTTGGGGCAGTCTGTTTGCTTTAATTACAAGCTAGGGGTTATAAATAGGTAAAAAAACAAATTTCTTCAGTACAGCGCAAGGAACTATATTCAATATCTTGTAATCAGCTTTAATGAAAAAGAATGTGAAAATGAATATATGCATG
Organism: Vicugna pacos; assembly: GCF_048564905.1. Classification (NCBI taxonomy): domain Eukaryota; kingdom Metazoa; phylum Chordata; class Mammalia; order Artiodactyla; family Camelidae; genus Vicugna; species Vicugna pacos. The sequence goes on along the minus strand of NW_027328742.1, from coordinate 18,497,281 downwards.
TATGTTCATGACTAGGACATGACACTGGACACCAGAGATTGATACATTGTAACTGACTGTACTTCATTTAAAAAAACTTTTTCTAATTGAAAAAAAATTAAGAAAAAGAAGTTGTGGATCATAAAAAGGCACTATTATAAACAAACTACTACTTTAAAAATAGCCCAGTCTTATAACTCATGACTGAAGTGCAGTTTAGGAGCTGTGTTCATGGTTCCGATTGCCCCGGACACAGATGGTAGGTATGGTTTTGACTTTATGAGTTTTACTGGAATACCTGATTCATCAGTTCTGTTTTGTTATCTGCAACATATACAAATACACTGAACAAGCTCTATATTCAAGCCATCTGTAAAGAGCACTTGAATGCGGTGTCTCTCCTCCCTCCCTGCCTTCCCTCCGTTTCTCTCCCTCTCTCTCCTTCTCTCTCACAGATTTGCCCTCCCCCGCAATGAAATGACATAAAACACTTGGATAACTTCAAAAACATGAAACCAGTATATTTTGGAAGCAGGCACGTGGAGGTATAGCCTCTCCTATGCTGAGGAATTCTCTGGAATATAAACGAAAACCCCAAGAGTGGAAAGAGGCTCTGTAACAGCAGACTGAATCGAGAATAGAGACCAGCAGTGCTGAACATGACCCGGGACGGATCACTCACTCTTGTAGCTGACAAACCTGTAACAGGGGAAGGGTGTTAGCAAGACTCCCAGTGAAATGACAGCACAACCGTGAAAGAGACGTTCAAATCCTCTGAACCTCTAGCTGGCTAATCCCTGAGAGTTCAGGGCGATTCTCCCCATTTATGTGGAGGAGGAAACTGGGAGCATCTCTGGCGAAAGCACATGAAATGAGTAAATAAAAGGGCATGACTTGTGAGCGACAGCTCTGTGCTCGGACCACGGAGAGACCACCTCTCCAGTTCACATAACGTCACATGGAGCAAAAGCATCGCTGTTTCCGGAATGACCCGCTCAGCCGACGCCCGGATCTGCGACGCCGGCTCCGTTTCTGCACCTGCTCGTTCCCCCGCGCAGAGCGTGTGCTGCAGGGAGGAGAGGCGGCAGCACGCGGAGAGGCGGGTATGTGAGCCGACGGAGGGTGCCCACGTGCGCTGTGCCCACGCCGTTCCGGCACAGGGCTCCCAGAGGGAAGCCGATCACGCAGGCCACGTCAGGAAAACCAGGAACCGAGTTCTTTGACGGATCTGTGATGACAGGAGAGCCAGGGTGCTCCGGAACACCACCCGCACCTCTGCTTAATGAAAACCACTTTACTCTCGTTTATGGGCTAAGCAATAATTCTCCTTAATAACACACACCTCTCGCTTGTTTCTACATTTCAGCTTCCTGAAGTGAGACAGGCAGCAGTGGGCTCAGTCCCCTCCTGCATGTGGGTCAATGGGTTTTGTAGTTGAGGTCATGACACAAAAATGGTTGTAAACAGCAAAGGTTTAATCGTTCATCCCGCTGTCCCCGGCTCCCTCTGCCTGACCTTCCTGTCCACTACTTACCACGGCCAGGTACACTGACCGCTGGGGTTTCACACAGCATGGTTTTGTCAACCGAGAGATGGAGTCACCAGAGGCGTTACCCACATCCCCTAACCTCTCTGTCTTGGGCCATCTTCATCTTGCTGGGTTCCATTCTTGAGAAAGGCTTATCTCTCAGATTAGACTCAGCCGAAGCCGGAAGGCATGGGACCCAGCAGACACGGGCCAAAGACGAGCCTGGTCCTACACCTGAGCGCCCAGCTGGTGAGACTACGGAGGTGCCGGAAGAGCATCCTTCCCCAGTGTCTCTGGGTGAAATGCTCTGACTGAGAAGATGCCTACGGTTGCTGAGAGTTAGAACATACACGTAGGGGTCAACGGGAAAGCCAGCCGTGCACCACAGAACTGTGAAACAGCATCATGAATCCGCCAAAGATGGAAATTCTCCCAAGAAGGTCTCTTTCTTCCTTTACTGAGTGTGAAGTTCCTTCTATTAGAATCAGGGAGAGTCTTCAGCCTCAGGCTTGTTTGTCTTCAGGAAAGATGGACAAAGAGAAAAAAAAACTTCAATAAAGATAATGCTTTTTGGAGCTGAGAGCACAGAGCATTACTGAAGGGTGTTTCATTTTATTTAAAATTTTTTTCAGATGTGGGTGGGAACCTCTCAGCCTATCAGCGTGAGCTGCTCACTGTGTCTACAGCGGCACTGAATCGGTGCATTAGTGATTTCCATCTTGCCTTGCAATAGCACAGTACATTTTTAATTATATTTATTGTAAACACTTCAATCTATTATCGCTAAAATGTATTTTAATGCACTTTAATTTTAAAAAATCCACTCAGGCCCAGAGAAGAGATTTATGCGCAGGAAGCTGGGGGTGGAGTGGGGTGGGGAAGCTGTTGCAAAACCAACTAAGAGGGCAGTGTGATCCGAAAGGCTTGAGACCTGCAGTCCTGGAAGCTTCTGGAGTTTCCCACAGTTCCTTCCCTCCATCCGTTGACCCCCTTACCTCCAAAACGCACCATCACCAGCGACAAGGCCAGCTGGACAAAGCCTGCAACTCCCAGCGTCCCTCTCAGCGGCTTCAGACGCCCTCCCCGCGGCTCCGCGCACAGACCTGGCTCCCGTTCCGGCGGCTCCCCTGGGGAGCTGGGTGGTGCGGGCACAGCCCAGCCTGCCCCTGTGGGGCTGCTCAGAACCGCTCCTTCCCGGCATTGGCTGGATGGAAGCCGAGCGTTACAGCTCTTTCTCATGTGGGAAATCGCATTTTAACAGACCTGGGTTTGAATTTGGCTGCACCTTCCCGGCCCCAGCGCACCTCCGTCATTCAGTTCTCAGCAGTCGCGGAGCCCACCGAAGGCTTCTCCCCGCGGGTCCTCCCACAGTGAACGGCTGGGTACTCGCTCTCCTCATGGAAAACGACAGTTGAACATAATCTTTTGCTACTGACACCTGGGCCTGAAGCACAGGGACCCGCAGCCAGTCCCTCACGTGTCCCAGCCCAGGGTGTCCGTGAGGTCTGCCTTTCTGGGTCCCTGGTGCCCCGTGGGACTGTCCCTGTCCCTGTCCAGGCCTGCTGCCCAGCTTCACCTGGCTCTTGCCCCTTGGGTTACTCATCTGAGCAGCCCACCTTCCCTTTCTTTCCCTGCTGCTGCCCTGTCTTCTTCCCACAACCCAAGCCTGAGCTTGGGTTTGGCCTTGACCCTCACCCTTGGGTGCACGTGTCTGGGGTTTGCAGCCCTCCCCTGGATGCGGGGAGGAAAGGGCTCCCTCCAGCGCCCCTGCTGACGCCCTCGGGGCCAGCCCTCCTTCCCCCGGCCCTGCCCCTCGGGGCCCTGTAATGGCCCTGATGGTGAGAGTCAGGCAGATTGTCTTCTGCGGCAAAGAAGTACACGTTCGTCCTCAGTGGCGGTTGGCTGATTAAACTCGGCGTCACGTGTAAACGCTTCATGGCATTCAAAAATGTCCTTTCTAATTACACACTGGTTTATCTCTAAAACACTCACGTGCTGGATGTGGTGGCATCAGATTCATGGTAGGCACTGGTTTATCAAAGATGGTTTGAAGCAATGGACGTGTGCCTGACCTGAGCTGTGACTGGAGGTCCTGGGGCAGCGTGTGTTTCGTGTGTTCCGTGTGTTCTGTGGAAGCTCAGAGGTTGCCGTGATGCCTTCAGCATCAGACCCAGAGGGAGGCCCCAGCTTTAAACACTGCGACATCTTCTGGGAATGGCCTTGGTCTCAAAGATCTTTTTTTACCTGTTTCAGCTTTATGCAGTATTAAAATTCTCCCCCAAAAGGCTGGGAAGAAAGAAAACCAGAGAGATAGCAGGATACCCCGGGCCACAGAAATGGGCCCTGGGATGGGTGCAAGGGTGGCTCTCATCTGCTGAGCATCCAAAACCCAGACAAAGCGTCGGGGATTTCTGTCTGTTTTGTTCAATGCTGTGAGCCAAAACCTATTATGGTGACTGACACAATCAATAAAGATGTGTTGAATGAATGATACGCGTTTCACAAGGGGACAAGCCAGCCGTGGGCTTTCCTGAGGGCACACTTCAGCATTGCCTGAGTCTGGCCTTCAGGTTACAGTGTGTTAATTACTCAAAAACAGTCTTCTTAAGTCTTTTTTTTTTAAAAGCAGACAAAACTGATTTTTTCTTCTTTTTACCGTTTCTATTTCCACGTTCAGGTCTGGCATTTTGTCACACCATCTGAGTGAAGTCACCATCACATGGGAAACGAAAAGCCAGCTGAACAGAGAAAGTAGCACAAAGACCATCATGAAAGGAAATAGCAGGGTCTGTGCCCACGAGAGCAAGGGTTACCCGGCAGCCAAAAAGGGGGCTGGAAATACAGTGACCGCACGGTCGTTCATGAAGAATTCCTGTCTCCCGTCTTTGCTGAAAAATAACGCCTGGCTGCAGGTACCAGTTTTTCTCTCAGATGTGAAGGCAGTAAAACAAAGGAGAGGCCTCATTGTTATTTCAAACAAGTGAGAAGAAGTGGCTGAATCTCCTTCATGCCCGAGAAAACGAGAGGATATAGACGCGGTTTATTATGAGGCTTTTGGAAGCTAACGGTGGGCAGCCCGCTGCAGGCGCGCTCGGTCTGCGCGCGGTTCTGCGCTCGGTCTGTACGCGGTTCTGCCCGCGGTTCTGCGCGCCGCGCGCAGCCCCAGGCCGCTCTAAGGACGCACTTCTGCCCCGACGGCGGGACTGCGCCGCGCGGTGAGGGAGAGCGTGCGTGGCTGCAGCCGAGCGCGGCCTGCCGCGAGCCCGGGCCCATCTGCTTTTGTGAACGTCTTCGAGCCACCGTTGTGGCTCCGTTGGGTCAGCTGCTGTGAAAGAGGGCTGACATCCCTTTGGGCCACAAGCTCGGACTGCACCCCGGATAGCACCCGCCCGCTTCTCGGTGCAGCCTCGTCCTCACAAGGTGGGGTGCGCGCGTCTAGGAAGGCGCCAGCAGAGGTGAAGGGAAGAGACAATGATAAGACGTGACTCAAGACAGCGGCAGATGACGGCTGGCGTCTTTGACTCCCCTCCGCCCTCACACATCAAGACTTTCTCTGCCAATGGCCGTGGGCACATCCGGTTGTTAAGGATCAGATTCCTTGTTATGCACCATCTAGTAGGGTGACCGTCTTGTGTCCGAGGAAGAGCTGCCTCAATCTACACATCACTCACGTAAGTCCCATGCTAGATTCCCAGGCTGTCCTCCAGGACACTTTGGATTGAAAGGGCTTCCTGCAGCTGCGCAGAAAAGGCAGCGCTGTGGTCATCGCCCACCGTAATCCGCGAGATGAGATGGGTGCGTTCTCACCTTCCTGGATCCCCAGCCATTTCTTCCCAGGGACTCGTCAAGCTCCTCGCCCTCGCATCCTCCTGTGACACTGCTCCCACGCACAGCAGCACCTCAGGACCCTGCCATGTGCTCTCATAGCTGTGGGTGAGAGCACGCAGGACTCAAGTGTGGCCCTGACGAACTATTTTTTAGACTTACTATGTAGCCAAAGAGAATGGAGAGAAAATTATTTAAATCCACACTATGCATTATATGTCAAAAGAATCGTGGGCTAAGAGCTAAAAATCAAGCAAAAATTTGTTTTTTTAAAAAAAGAAAAAAGCTTTAAAATCCATTTGTTGCCATTTTAGAAAAAGCATGTCAAATAAGAAATGAAGTTATGAGAGAACGGGTTGGCAGACTTTTTACTATAAAAATGTTAATCACACAAAGTGAAAAGCAACAGAAATGGAAGAAATAAGGAAAGAATAATGGGGAAAAGGTTTGCATCACGTAAACCAGAGACAGGGCTAATACCTTTAACAAACAGAGTTCTCCACAGAGATAGCGAAGACCACAGTGAGTGAGAGAGCCCAGGTTAGGAACACAAATTCACCGTGAAATACGAATGGTCAGAAGAAAAAGCCTATCTTCCTGGTTATCAAAGAAATGCAGAGTAAAGCAAGACCTGCGACCATTTCAACTCTATGCATTTTTTTTTTTTAAGAACAGCATTGCAGACCGTCGGGGCTGCTGGAGCATTGTCACAAATAGCATGTGGCTGGATGATCTGATACGGTTCTTTCTTGGTGAAAGCAATTAGATAGTATTTCAAGGTTCCCAAAGTTTCAGCCACTCTCTCATTAGCCCAAGAAATATTTGTTGATTATCTACAGTGTGCCAATGACCCTACCGTATGCTGGAAACTCAGTGATGGACCCAACAGACATGTCATTGCCTTCATGGCTCTTACAGTTGTTCTAAGGAAACAGACATTAAAAAATAAAATAATATGTATTTTCAATTGTTGGGGTCATTCTGACGGAGTGTAAGTACAGTGTGCATGAAGGAGGATTCTAGATTGAGACCGGATGCCGTGGGTCATTGAATGAGAAGTGTCAGGTGCCTGGTGCAAACCTGGATCTCCCAGACTGGCCAGGACACACGGTACCTTTGTTACCATGGATTGAACCTCTCTGGAATCTGGAGAGGTTCCCCAAGAGAGTGAAATTCCAGCTAAAGACTTGAAATGTGAGTAGAGCATGGCAAAGTAAAGAGGGAAGGAGGAAAGAACATTCTAGAAGGAGGGCAGTGAGTGGGAGGTTCTGAGGCAGGAGGGAGGGGCTACCACCAGGGAGCCCCTCATGACGAGTGCCTCCTGCAGGGCCCAGGAGGGCCTGGGTCAGCGAGGCCCGCAGGCCACACTGAGAACTTGCTTCTTCAGTCCGTGAACAATCGGAGTCCGTCTGGAGGGGGTTAGCAGGCAAGAGGCATGACTTCCATCCGTCAGCCGTCCCTCTGCTTGCAGTGGGCCTAATACAGGGGCAGGGGGGTCGGGAGGAGAGTGGGCACCGGGATTCCAGGAAGTGCAATGTTGTGATGTTCCAGGTGAGCAGGTGATGACAAGGGGTGGTCTTTAAACGGAAGGAGGAACCCCCTCACAGGTACACAAAGGTGATTCATGTGGTGTGGGGGCAAATGGGTAGCTTTAAGAAAATCAATTTTAAGATCCTCGAATTCCTTATGTAGCCATTCCTCTTCAATAAATGGTATTTGGAAAACTGGACAGCTACGTGCATGAGAAGCAAGCTGGACTACTTCCTCACACCAGATACAAAGATAAACTCAAGGCAGATTAAAGACAAAAATGTGAGACCTGAACCCGTAAAACTCCTAGAAGAAGACACAGGCAGTGTGCTCTTTGCCACCGGGCTTTTGCATATGTCCCCTCAGGCAAGGGAAACAAAAGCAAAGGTAACCAAACGGGAAAACATGCAGCCAAAAAGCTTTTGCACAGCAAAGGAAACAGTCAGCAAAATGAAAGAGGAGTCCACCTGGATCACGCCTGGGAGGGAATGCTGGCAAATGATGCAGCTTATAAAGAGTTAATAATCATAACATATAAAGCCCATAGAACTCAACATCAGGTAGCCCAGCCCGATTAACAGATGGCAGAGGATCTGAACGGACATGTTTCTGAAGAAGATATGCAGGTGGTTAACAGACACATGAAAAGATGCTTCACATTGGGAATCATCGGGGAAATGCAAATCAAAGCCAAGATGAGATAGCACTTCACACCTGTCGGAATGGCTAGCGTCAAAAGGAAACAAATAGCAAATGTTGGCAGGGACGTGGAAAAAGGGAGCCCCTGTGCCCTGTTGGTGGGAATGTAAATGAGTGCAGCCCCTCCGAAAACCAAAACGGAGTTTCCTCAGAAAATTGGAAGTACATCTACCATGCAGTCCAGCAGTCCATTTCTGAGTAATTTCTCAAGTCAACAAAAATACTAATTCAAAAAGATACACGCGCCCCTATGTTCACTGCAGCACTACAACAGCCAAGATGTGGAAGGAACCCAAGGGCCCACCAACAGACGACTGGATGAAGAAGATGTGGTCTGTATACCATGGAATATCACTCAATTATTGAAAAAAAGAACTCTTGCCATTTGTGACAACATGGTTGGCTCTAGAGGGTATTGCACTAAATGAAATAAGTCAGACAAAGTCAGATACCACGTGATCTTGTTTATATGTGGGATCTAAAACCAGAAGAAACAAAACAACAGAAATACAGACTCACAGAAACAGAGAACAAACTGGTGGTTGCCAAAGAGGAGAGGGTGGGTGTCTGTAAAACAGGTAAAAGGGTACAAACCTTCAGTTATAAAATAAATAAGCCACGAGAATGTAACACACAGCATGAGGAACATGCTCAATAACACTGTAATAACTTTGTGTGGGGGCCAGTGGCCACTAGCATTGTGATCATTTCATAATGTACGAAATGTCAAATGACTATGTCACACACCTGAAATTAACGTAGCATTGTATGTCAAGTATGTTTCAGAAAACACCCAGACCCCTCAAAACTTCACAGATTACACTGATTCTGATTCTTTGCAAAAAGAAAGAAAGAAAGAAAGAGAGAGAGAAAGAAATAAAGAGAGAGAGAAAGAAATAAAGAGAGAGAGAAAGAAAGGAAGGAAGGAAGGAAGGAAGAAAGAAAGAAAGAAAGAAAGAAAGAAAGAAAGAAAGAAAGAAAGAAAGAAAGAAAGAGAGAGAGAAAGAAATAGAGAGAGAAAGAAAGAAAGGAAGGAAGAAAGGAAGGAAGGAAGGAAGGAAGAAAGAAAGAAAGAAAGAGAGAGAGAGAGAGAGAAAGAAAGAAAGAAAGAAAGAAAGAAAGAAAGAAAGAAAGAAAGAAAGAAAGAGAGAGAGAAGGAAATAAAGAGAGAGAGAAAGAAAGAAAGAGAGAAAGAAAGGAAGGAAGGAAGGAAAGAAGGAAGGAAGGAAGGAAGGATGGAAGGAAGGAAGGAAGGAAGGAAGAAAGAAAGAAAGAAAGAAAGAAAGAAAGAAAGAAACCAACGACAGCCATAACATTTAGTTTCAGTTAACGGAAGGTTTCAGGGAAGAGCTCCCAGAATCTTACAATGTCACACCTAGTACCGTACTTTCCTGGTGATTATTGGCAACATTAGCACAAAATTTGTTTAATTTTGGAAAAATCCCTAGTGTTCCCTAAGTTCATTGTGTAAACCCACATCTGCTCTGCATGCATTTAGGAATTTTGCTATGTCCCACCCCAAATTCTCTTCCTAAAAGGTGACTCGAGAGTCCTAGAGTTGGAGGAAGCGGGCGTCCTATGTTTTGTTGACCTCAAAAGGGTGAGGCTGTCCTCTAATCACTGTGGTGTCTGTTAAAGATTCATCGTAAGTAAACATTCATGAATGTACCTTGGCACGTAAGTTGCTATTTTTAACCTAAACTATGCTTCTCTCCTTTTTTTTTTAAGCACAAGAAAGTTTTACTCTGCTGTGCACATTTTAAGCATTTGAAAATTCCTTTTTGTGATTGATTTTTCAGAAAAAAAGCAGGATTTTCTCATGGAATTATTTGGGAAGGGAAGGGTTGCAGCTTCATGTCTGGCTGTAGGGCATCTGTGTTATGCTTACAGAGGCTGCTGTTGCTGGTCACACCGTCTGGCTGACGGTAACGCAAAGCCTGCTGGTGTTTTAAGTGGAGACTAAATGCGTGCTCTGAACAGACAGGCACAGCGAGCATCAGAAAGGAGAACGATGCCCACAGTAAAACAATCATAGGCCTCGGGGACTCCAGATCTTCCTCAGCTTAACAATCATTACGTCCTAGATCAGAAGCTGAAAATATTGTAAATTGGAAAAAACATTTAACACAGATAAACTACTGAACGTCGCGGCTTAGTCTACCTTATCTTACGTGTACTCAGATGTTACAACAGCCTAAAGTTGGACAAAACTCATCTAACGCAAAGCCTGCTTTTAAACAAAGTGTTGACTATCTCATGCAGTTTGCTGAATACTGTACTGAAAGGGGAAAACAGAATGGTTGTGAGGGTGCAGAATGGTTCTGAGTGTGCGGGTTCTTTACCTACCCTGGCTGACTGGGGCCGTGTCTCCCTGGCACTGCCCAGCTTCACAGGAGAGGAACATAACTCCATGTCTCTAGCCTGGGGAAAGATCCAGAGCATGGTTTCCACTGGACGCGTATCGGTTTTGCAGCACAGTAAAGTCAAAACATCGGTAAGTTGAACCACCCGAAGTCGGGGACCTCCGGTATTTGTCATTGCTTTTCCAAGTTGAAAATACCTTTTTGCATCAAATACCTAGCAGCAGGGATAGACATTTTGGCTTAAAAATAATAAAGAACTAAAGAGTTTTCATAAACATATTTAGAAAAGCCAGCACACACTGAAACATAAGTCAAACACCAAGCAGAACAGAAAAATAAACAAACAAACCAGCCCAAACTGAGGGTTCTTCACTGGAAGTTCCACTTTCCAGCTGAAATAGTGTATTTGGTCGATGCTGAAAAAATTGGATGCGGGGACACGGTCCTGGCACTTTTCTAACCCCTCTTATGAATTGTAACTGACACTTGAAATAGCATGAAATTCCGTGGGCTGTTGTGTGATCCCGATGTGGAAGAAATGAGCTTTAACTGACCTAGAAGGAAGCATTAGTGTGATGACATCACAAGTTCACCTTATTCCTAAGGGACACTCTCTTCCTGGGTGAGTTTCTTGACTCTTTCAGATCCTGTATTTCTAGAATCCCTTGTGGCAGAAACTGCGAGTCACCTGCCCTCTTAACTATGGGCAGCCCTCCAGAAGGTACACATTCTTTTTGCTGTGGCCATGAACTTAGGGCAGTGAGGTTCCGCAGAAGCTCTTGGGGTGGCTCTTGCTTAAATCAAGCCAACCCTTGGGGCCTATTCCCCATTTTCAAATCGAGTGTAGGCAGGGCGAGTGGTCCAGCTGTAGCGATGGTGTTGAAGAACAGATTTGCTGGGGGATCTGGGAAATCTTTCTTTGCTCTTAAAAATAAACAACCCTCAAGGAAGTAAAGAACAATTATAATCATGTTGTGATGCTTGGGTTCAGGGCAGCTACTTTGTAACCACGAGGAATATTAAGCAGATGAGCAAAACCAGGATGAGAAAAGCCTGAGAAGGCAGCGCAAACACAGAGAAAGAACTTGACTCCTTTTTGACCCTGAAGAACTTACTAGACTGTGGAACTATGGCTTTCATATCAAAAGCCAGAGTCAACACTATTGATCAATGAGTTTGACTTTGAAGGTCCTCACTTCGACAGACTCTTAAAGTAACTCCACCTCTATGGGAGGCACTTCTGAATCCTAATGATGAAACATTCTGGGGGACCCAAGATCGGTTTAGGGGTTCAGAGGGTACAAAAGCACTCATAAAAACACTGCCATCTTCTGCCTTTTTACTCTTCTTGTAACAAGGGTTCCAGTGGAGTTTTCCAAAGTTTGCGTGACCTGAGGTATCACAACAGATTAAATGCAGAAGCTGATACGAGACTCCAACTGCCTTTTACTCAGCCAGCTGCTAAGAGGTTTTCAAAAAGGTCAGAAATGTAACTCTTATAAGGAAATAGTTTTTAAGTTATTTTCATAAATATGTTATTTACATTGCCATATATTGGATTTCTTATTAATTATAGATAAGTGAATAAATATTTAAATATTTTCTAGGTTCTAATTATGGATACAATAAATATCAGGAGATAGAGCCCAGGTCAACAGGAGCTCTGTGGAATTCTCGGTCACTTGTTAAGGGTGTGAAAGCATCTTGAGATCAAAATATTTGAGAATTGCAGACCAGACAAATGCTTTTCAAACACAAGAAAAATCTCAGATGTCATCTCTCATAGCTCAAGATCCTCATTTAGCAGAAAAACATGGGTACCAACTTTGAGGCACTTGTCCGAGTTCTCATGGGGACTTAACTGATGCCCTCAGATTGCGCTGCTCCATCTTCCCAGTCTCTATCCTCCCAGGTACCCTGTGGCTCGGGGTGAAGGTGTCAACATTACACAGTTGGTTGTAGTCTGAGATGAATTTGGTTGAACTTTATCTAATCTCCTGGTCACTTATAGACCTTGGGGAGTCACTGGTCAGACACATCAGGATCACCTCTCTTTCTAGCAGTTCTGATAACTGACCTGACTTCACTGGGATGCTCAGAATTTGGTGATGATTCTCTTTTTACTGAAGTTTGGCCTCCAGATATGTCCCAATTCTATCTCAAATATTTAAAGCCCTCTCAAAAAAATGAGAGCTTTCAGAAGGGAGGAAAGTGTGTTGCAGCAACCACCTCCTTCAGAAACTAAAATTGACCTGTAATGAGCATCACTGTAAGGTTCATATTAATTTATTCCTAGCTATTCAGCTTATATTGAGCTGTAATTTGGATCAGTTGCCTGCTATTAGTTAAACTAATTAATGTGATTATTAGATTCAGTTAAAAATACTTTTTAATTTTACAACACTGTGACTTCCTATAGATTTGGAAGAAAAAAAAAAGTACATGATGATTAACACATAGGAAAAAAATTAGAAACGGGAATGTTGGAGAGAAAACCAGTCTTTGGATTCCATTTCCAGCCTTCTGCATAGATATCTCAATAACCATCAATGTGCATTTACCACTGAATACGTAGCACATTTCCACACTTGCTGCATATGACCAAGAGAAATGAACACTGCTGGAGAGGCAGACACGAAAATATAAGGTGGGGAGAAGAAGGGTATAGCTCAGTGGTAGAGCATGTGCTTACCATGCACAAGGTCTGGGGTTCAACCCCCAGGACCTCCATTAAAAACTAATTAAACAAACCTAATTATTTCTCCCTCCATCCCTCCAACAACAACAACACAAAGAAAGGACAAGAGACACAAGAAGTCAGAGGTGGAGCCAGCACTAGAAGTCGGGATGGAACCAATGTGACAGGGTGAATGTTGGGGAACTATGGAGAATCTTTTCTTCTCCTTCTCTGAGCAGAACAGTGAGCAGACAATCAATTTAGGAAGCAGAGGGGAAGGAATCAGCCAGATTGTACTTTTGAAAAATAAAACAATACCTAGTTTCAGGCTTCACAAAAAATTGGATACTCGCTGCTTTGATTATGAATATGTAAGACATGACTGGTTATTTCAGGGTTGGGGTCTATTTGCATTCTGTTCATCTGCTCAGCTGTACTGAACACACAGTAGGTACTTAAGTATTCAAGAAGCAATTTTTGGAAAGAATAAAGCAGTGCTGTGGCAGGTAGAGTAATTGCTCCCCCCATCTCCAGAGATGTCCAGGTCCCAATCCTTAGAACCTGTGGACATGCCACCTCAATGGAAAAGAGTCTGCAGATGTGGCTAAGTTGGGAACTTTTAGATGGGGAGGTTACCCGCGTGGTGCCGGTGGGCTCAGTGTCATCACAGGGGTTCTGATAAGAGGGAAAAGGAAGCAGAAGGGACTGAGATAATAAATGTGTGTTCTTTTAAGCCGCCAAGTTGTTAGTAATTTGCTACAGCAGCAATGGAAAATTAATACAGTGTGCAGTAAGTGTTTGTTGAAATTGAACCGAAAGAGCTTACCAATAGATATGATACATGAAATATACATGGAGAGAGGAGAATTTTAATGTGAGAGATTCCAGTTGTCCAGTTCCTGATTGTCATGTTTCAGAATGTGAGACAAAAGATAGGATTCAGATCAAGACCAGAAAGGAGAAAATTCTTCAATTGTGAGACACAGTCACCATATTGAAGAGCGATTATGTGACTGACGTCCTCAAAGTGTCTCCTGGAACAATGTTCAGAGGAGACAGAATGTTCAGAGGAACACAAGAATGACTGCATTTCCATTGCTTTAGTATCTTTTTCAAACCTGGATTTCTGCAGCATATTAAAAAGTGATTTAATGCCCTTTTGGTGGCTTTCCTTATGTAATCAGTTCTCTCATCCCTTTTTCTGGTTCATGACTCCTCTGACTAGGGAAATGTTTGCTTTCAAGAAGTCTGCATAAAAAATAATGGTTTTCTTTAATAAAAATATTTTCCAAAATAGAAGGCTTATCTGCCCTCCCAATTTAGACATCTGATGAGATAATCAAAGGACACCATGCTTTTTTTTTCCAAGGTAATTTTTATAAATCTAATTCTGATACATGGTCATAGTGATTTAACATTCATTCTGTTATTGTAAATGCTTTCCTTAAGCCTCCCAGAACAGTCTATTTCTAAAAATCCTTAATTTTTCCCAATAGTCACATAGATCTGCTGCTTTATAATTAGATTTGGAAAAACAGTACAATTCTTTCTTTCTGAAAGAAAAAAAGATATTTTCCTTTATTATCCCTTAGTTTCTAAAAATAGGCTGGAATTAAATGTCATGTACCTTTGGAATTCATTTTATAAATACACTTGGTAACTAGGAAACTCATTATTTATAATCTAGGAATTCTTTCCGTGGTAACTGTCGTAAGGTCACAGTCATGGAGCTGCAACGAGACTAGGAGGTGACTGAAGACTTGACCAAACAAAGTCTATTCGCAGGAGGGGGTGACGGCTGGTGCCCCGATTGCCCAGATGAATGAGGTGGGGCTACGGGCTTAAGCAAGCAGCCGCATCTATGGCTCAGCTTGGTCTTCTCCCCGCTGGCCTTCTCTGGGCCAAGAAATGCTGCCAGCAGCACCAGCCCTCTCATTTCATGGCCCTGGGAGACCCTGACTGCCGTTTAGTGTTTTCTCCCTCTTGTGACACCACGCGTGGGTTGATCATGTCGGCACAGCGCAGGGCTGCCAGAGTCCAGTGTGTAGGCGAGAGAGGGAGGCGGCCTCCGGTGCAGGCTCTGTCCGCACAGGTTCAAGCAGGGTCTCGCCACGTCCCAGAGCCTTGCGGGGCAGCCCCCCAGGGAGCCTGGGAGCAGCCCCGAGGGACCCGTACTTGCCACCAGCTTGTACTCAAATCCCGCAAGAGGCAGAAATCAGCCCTTAATCAGCCACACAGATGGCACCTTCTCCATGACGCCTTCGTAACTTGTTCAGACGAATGAGGGATGCAACCTCCCATCAACAAGCTGATAGGCCTGGCAGCAGCGGCTTCCACCCTGAGCTCCCCGGTGTGGACGGGGGGTGGAATCAGCACCCCGGTGTGGACAGGGGGTGGAATCAGCACCCCAGTGTGGACGGGGGTGGAATCAGCAGCCCGGTGTGGACAGGACATTGAATCAGCACCCCGATGTGGACAGGAGGTTGAATCAGGATGTGTGGTGACAACAGGCCACAGTCAGCGAGACTCAGGTGTCCAAAAATGATCCAAGAGCTTTGCCTTCTTCTCAACTGGGTTAGTTAAGAAGGACTTAACCCCTATTTTTAATATAACATCAAAAAATATTGCTGTCATCATAATCTATAAAGAGAAATGATGTGAACTAAGAATTTAGAAAATGAAATTAATTAAAATAAAGCCCTCACCAATGCCAGAAGAACACAATTTCAGAAATATCTTCTTGGAGTAAATCACAGGGCTCAGTGAGAGTCATTCACATAATTCCGTAATATTAGCAATAGTTACCTGGTTCAGTTTGGTCCCACTAAAGTGTGTTACGCAAAGGACATGAAGGGCAGTTTACAGAAATACTAATGTGACGAAAGGGCCTGATAAAGAGAGAAAAGGAGCACCAGCTGACTTAAGTGATAACCAGTGGGAATGAGATGCTGTTTTTCTGAACCCATCAGATGAGCAAAGACTGAAAAGTCATTATTTCACAGGGTACAGAGGATAGAGGCCAACAGATGGTGTCATCTGCTATTGGCAGCAGTGAAAGTTGTGGAATCTCTTTGGAGAGCATTTTGGTGACGTCCAGCAGAATGCAGCACACGTGTACTCTGACTTCCCAATTTCACTTTGGAAAATTACCTTAGAGGTGTATCCTCATTCCTGCATGGAGGCGTGCATGAGCATTTTCCTGGCAGCCTCGTTTGAAATGTTAAAAGTGGAAACACTATAAATGTCCATCGACAAAGAATGAGTCGTTAAATTGTGGTACATTTAGAAAGTAGAGCTATTTTTTAAAATGATAGATGAATCAGCACAAATATAGAATAATATTCCAGATAGGTTAATTTTTTAAAAGATGCATAAAGATGCTAAGAATTTATTCCCGTCTGTACAATAAGAAAGGGAAGGGAAGAATACATAGGAGTTTACAGACTTAGAAAACAGTATTTCCTAATTCTGAGCTACACAGAAGGAACTGCTAAGGCTGATTTCTTCCAAAGATGATGCAGGTTCGTGAGATGGTGATATAGGTTCATGAGAAAGGGTTCTATTTCTTTATCTTTCTACTTGACTCTGTGGGGAGAAAGGTGTACAGTATGCATACACAACACACATTCTTCTAATTGTAAAAATAATTTTTACTGTGCATGGATAACGACGTCTCTGCCTCTGGCCCAGGAGTCTTGTGTCTTTTGTAAACATTCAGGACACTCTGCTTGTCTAGCTCGACGGCTTGTAGAGAGGTGGCGTCTTGGTCCTTCATGGTTCCTTGAACTCCCGATGGAGCCCAGAGGCCAGCATTTTTGGATAGAGACCTGGAGCACCTGCTCCTTCAGGTGTGGACACACTCTGCTCTCAACTTTCTCCCACCTTGAGCATCACTTCACTGTGGCTCTGACTCGCCCTTCAGCATGAGTGAGCTTGGTTATTCGATGGCTTCTGACACTGGGCATTGGTTTCTGTGTTCCTCTCTGAGCTCAGTGGGTCCTCTCTTTGTTAGGACAGGAACTCACGCTCCAGGAACCACTTCTTCTGCCCATCATTCTTGCCGGCTGCCCTCTCCCCTGACGGAGTGAATTTAGCGGAGGATGACAGCTCTAAGTCAGCTACTTGATGCAACAATAAATCAAGTAAGTTTTCAGGACTCTGCCAGGGTTGGTCCAAGGGAGAGAATCTGAAAAGGATCTAGAGTCTAGGATTATTTGCCTGAATCTCACGAATAGGATGTGCTCGGTACAAATGCATGAATTTAATGAATGAACTAAAGCCAATTCCAGATCTTTCGACATACAACAATTATGGTCTCTCAACAATTTCCCGGTGCATAAATGGGGAAGAACAAAGGCAACCTGGAGGGGAGTCACACTTCTCGTCTGGAAGATCCTGTGTGAGCTGACACGCGCAACAAGCTGTCGGGGTAACTAAAGGGGAAAAGATACGACTAACCCGCGTCTCCGTGGAGCACCGAAAGGCCGTGACGGCCCTGCGGGCTGCGTCCTCTGCTCCTTGACCGAGCTGAACGTTGCGTCATTTTTTCTTTACATTGATGTTAGTTAGCCTTCAGTAACTTGGAATCTGACTTTAAAACAGTGTGCTTTAAATAATCAAAGGCAATCAAGAATTAAGGCATTATGTGGATGTGTTTCTGCATATTTTCGCAATGAGTTTTTTTTTAATTAAGTTGTGGTATTAGCTGGTAGTGAGAAAACTGGGTAGTAAAGAGCTTTTAAAAAAATAAATACAGTGAAGGAGGAAAGGGAAATTATTGAAATGAGTTACTGAATACAGGAAATTACTAACCTAAAATGCATGCGATTAATGATACAATTGTGACCTAATTACCTTCTTGAAGACTGAACAGTCTTCTCCTGTAACCTGTGCTGCTTAAATGTTGTCCATCTCACAGTTTGTGAACAGACAGAGGACACGCTCTTCTAGTGAGTGCCTGGGTCTCAGTGCGCATCGCTCTAGAGAACAGAGTCCTTTCAATGGTCCACGCTTAATCTAGAGTGGAGAACAGATGCATTGTGGATGGAGAAACAGATCTTAGAACATGCACCTTGTTTTGTCCTTAAGTTATGTGTTAAATTTAAATTAGAAATGATCCACTCAGTACAAATTCCAGTGGCATGAGAGCTGTGACAGCGTCACCATCAGCATCTTTGTCCGAAAGCTTAATTGCACTTGGAGAAGATGAATTGAGGGGGAGATGAACTGGACGCACCTCCTTCGTGTGTCTGTGTGAGTGCTCGGGTGTGGCTGAGACCTCCCCACGGTTACAAGACCAGATCAAAAGGCTGTTTAAAATGCTCGCGTTTAAAGTGATTCCTCTCTGAAGGCCAAAGCTACAAGGAGATACATCTTCCAAAAACCCTGAACACCAAATGCCAACCAACCAAAAGGTAAAGTAATCCAACAGGCGAGACACTAGTGATTCTCCCCCACCCAACCGCTCCCCAAAAAAGCCAGAAAAGGTCATTTTGTATGCATCTCACAGATCAACCCCGATCTCTGATGAAACTGGAGATTTAACTTCCAGTAGGCAAACCTGCTTAAGAAATGCGAGTACATGCTGGGCTGCCCTGAGGCGCCTGACCACTTTGTTTCTTACTTCTTTTTTCTTTTTAATTGAAGTATGGTCGATTTACAATTTTGTGTCAATTTCTGGTGCACAGCATCATGTTTCAGTCATATATTCATTTTCAAATTCTTCTTCCTTATAGGTTACTACAGGATACTGAGTGTGACTCCCTGTGCTGTACAGAAGAAACTTGTTATTTGTCTGTTTTATATATAGTAGTTAGGATCTGCAAATCTCCAGCTCCCAATTTATCCCTTCTCACCCACTCCCCCACCCGGTGACCATACATTTGTTTTCTAGCTGACTGCTTTATTTAATCAACATATCCCATGAAACTAAAGGCGGGTGGGCTACGAGGTGATGGATCCCCAGGTGGCCAGTCAAGTGAGGAGACCTTCCCCTGTGCCCTTGGGCATGAAGCCCAACTTTCTCCAATACAGTCCAACCCCCCTTATCTCCCTTGGCCGCCTCTGTTCTCTGTGTTGGATAAGTTAGACCACGTGTGCTCAGGCCCAGTGCAGAAATAAAGGATGATAGTGTTTCTTTAGTTGTGTCTTCCTGACTCTCACTGGTGACATCTCTGTCCCTCCCTCTCTGTCTCTTGCTCTCAATGTGTACACATGCACACATACACACGTGCATATCAGACACACATACGCACACACACATATGCATTCTGTATAGCTGTGTACATAAAGTGCTTTACAATTCCAGGCTGTCTTCACATCCATTACTTACCTGATATGTTTGCAGGCATCTGATTTGAATGATAAGGCAGATACCAGGTTAGCTGTTATTTGTAGTCCATGTACTAATAAGAGCAAAAACCCTAGGAACACGTCACCTGGCTTGAAAAATACCTGGCAATAAGATGGGAACAATTAACACAGGATGAAGGGGAAATTAAAAATGATCTCAGGTAAGCAGAACTGAGGCTGTCAGAAGGGTTGTGAACAAACCTTAACAGCTGAGAATCCTCAGGTTTTTAAATTCTCCCGGCCTAAGCTCATTTGTGTCTTTTTTTTTTCCTTTTAGATTCACATATGAGTGATATAGATGGTATTTTTCTTTCTCTTTCTGACCTACTTCACTTAGAATGATGATCTCCAGGTCCATCTGTGTTGCTGCAAATGGCATTCCGTCAACAGATGACTGGATAAAGAAGCTGTGGTATATTTATACAATGGAATACTACTCAGCCATAAAAAAGAATGAAATAAGGAAGTGTTTTAATGGTAAGAACTGCATGCCCTCTCCAGGCGTGGCTGGTGCCCCAGGCAGCTGCTGGAGCATTCGCTGGCAGGAAGTTCACAAACTGCAACCACCAGGCCGGATGCCTGCTTCCTCCGAGCCCTGCTGAACATGCCGTCCCAGACGCGGGGAGGACAGCCCCAGCAGGGCATGTCAGTTCATTGTGCTGAAGCTGATACTGGCGATTGGAACCTGTGCTGTGCATCACACCAGAATGTTTGTTTGGATGTGGCCTGGCTTGTTTTTGTTTGGAAAACCCATGCCCAGAAAACTCACTTCCCCAGAGGCTGAACACTTCCAGACTGGCTCCCTCTCCTCTGCTCCAAGCAATCCTGGAACCACACTCCCGCGACAGCTGGTGGCAGACAGTGTCCACTGGGACACCAGCCCCGTCCTCCCGGGGTCAGAGGGCTTCCCTCAGCTAAGCGCAGGCAGCAGCCGCCCCTCGTTTGCCATCCAAACTCAACTCTCTCTCTCTGTCTCCACCTCTTTCAATTAACTCCGACCAGAGTCCTCCCGGAGGACCTGCCTTAAACTGATGCGTGGCAGAACCATTCTTTCCTGGAAGCACATTTTCACTCCCCGCTCACTAGAGGTCGATGCTCACTTGTCCCCGCTGATCAGGAGTCCTTGTGCTTGAGACCTCCTTCCACAGGACGCGGCAACTGTCCTCTTCAACAGGCAGCGACCGTTACGAGTTTCAGCAGCCGTCATCACTTTCTGGAAAGGAACGTAGTTTTGTTTTAAAAATCTTTTCATCTTTTAAGGATTCCATCACTTTCATCATCCACAAAAATACTTCAGCTCTTCCTCACTGTGCATTTCTCTCCTTGATGTCGTTCACAACGTGGGCAGTCAAATTCTGTGTCTCTTTTACCTTACAAATATGTGCAATCTATTTTGTAGTATGTAAGAACATTCTTTAAACTGTTTATTTTAATGTATTAAGAATTTGTTTCAATATGTTGACATGATTTTGAAATAATAATACTTTATAATAACCTGGCGTTCTTTTATAAAGAAAATAAGATAAAATAAGAAAATCAGATCAAGAAAATAAGATAAGGAAAAGAAAACTCTATTGTGAAAATATTTATACCAGTTTATCCAGTAATTCTTGCTTCTGGGTCGTACTCTGGTCCTTTACAGCAGAATACATGAAAAAGAGAGAAAAATGGGATCACAACTCTGAAAATAAATCAGAAAGAAACATCTACATGGAGACAACCTAGCAATCTCAAAATTAACCTTGCTTGTGTCAAATGGTGTTTTTTTTCCTGTCTGATTTTTCAGTGAGAGGATATTTTAAGATGAGAGAAGAGTCATTAAAAATTTTGCTTCATATCTATAAGCGTGTTCCTCCCACCGTCTGGGGCCCTGCTCTCTGCCTGGTGGACTCCTCCTCACCACCGGGGCCCTTCTCAGGTGTTCCTGACCCACTCCTGCAGGTCCTCACATCCCCAGAGTGCCTGGTATGCAGTAGGCACACAATAGGTGCTGTTAAACTGAATGTTTAGTGATGTGCACACCCAGATCATGACGGGCTAAGGAAGTGAAGACAAGAGAAGGAACTAGAGAAAGCAGAAGTGGCCATTCTTTTTGGAAGGGTGATGATTTAAGGAAACAAAAGTGGGAAGAGACTAATTCTCCCAAATACGTCGTCTTACAGCCCAAATCCCTTCCTCCTGCCCTCCTCTTATAAAGTCTCCTCCCAGCCCCAGCCGGTAGAAGAGCAGCAGCGAGGCGGGTACTGCCTGGGGCCTTCCCACGTGTGGGCAATCAGTCCTGCAATGTGACTTCATTGAATCCCCACAATAGCCCTGATGTGGCCGTCTCAGAGCATCTAGGGAGGGAGAGGGACCCTGCCTGGTGTGTGTGCTGGGCTCCTCTGGGCTCCCTGTGGAAGACCAGGAACATGGCACACGAACAGGCGACTGCTGAACGGAAAAACAAGCCACTTTCACAGATGAAGAAACTGGCTTTGAAGAGCTGAAGTCACTGGCCGAGAGTCGCCCAGCTGGAAGTAAACGAGCGGCATCTCTGCCCTAACTCCAAAACGCTGCTGGGAAGGTGGCTCTGATGTCCCCACCCCCAGTGGCCGCAGGTGGTCTGACCTGAGGATCCTGAGCGTCCAGGGACCGCTGCCTCCAGAGGAAGGGCTCCCCGCCCACCCCCTTCTTCATGTGTTAGGGTTTCATCCCCCGCCTCGTCCCCACTCTCAGCTCCGGCTGCTGCAGAAGATCCCTGCTCCCTCCTAGACTACGCTGGAGGAGCTGAACTGGGGTAAAACCTGACGCTTCCGCAGAGTCAGCGCAGCGCCTTCGGGAGGAGAAACCAGAGCCACCCCTTCCCCAGGCTGCCGCTTCTGTTCCTCCCCAGGAACCCTGGGGTCAATAATGCAAGGAAGTCATCTCCGATCCATCACCGGTTTTCACCTCCTCCCAGATGAGAGATTGTTTCCTGGGACTATCGATCTCAGGATTCTTGAGAAAGAGCAAGTGTCCCCATGTGTGTGGAGGGCAGGGGAGCCGGGGCTGGAAATTGCTGTGTGTGTCGGGAAGTTTCAAGGGTACTTGAAGCCGTGAGCCCTCCCACCCCCCTGTTTTTCCTATATGCCTTGCAAGCATTAACTCCACATTAAAATTGCAGCGCTCAAACCACTAAGATCAAAGATTCCGTGTTACTTAATCACAGTGGAGCTCCTGTCCGAGCAGTTAATGAAAGTGCGTCATCTGATAAGCCTGTTAGAGATGATACAGACGAAGCACGGAAAGCACTCTGTAGGGAGCAGTCTTCCGCCGGTCCCTCGAGGGGTGACTGAGATGAGCTAATAGGTCTCTTTCATGTCTAATTTATATGATTCTAATTATAGAGTCATTTTCATTCCTGTGGTTGCCCTCGGCTGCCAGCCCAGCCGTGCCGTGCTTGGGACCCAGCCACCCCTCCCTCCACTCTGCATCGCGCTCTTGGGCCTTTTTTCAAACTTTGGTATCAGTGCTTTTCGGAGACATTTGGTGCACTGCAGACTCCCAAAGCCATGCTGGACGCTGACTGGAGAAGGGAGAAGAGCAAGGGAGAACTCCTCCCCTGCGATCAGCAGTGAGCGCTTGTTCCGGGCAGGCACACTGCGGAACGTCCAGCCAGAGGGATGTGCTGGTGTCGTCACGGCATCTGCGACTCTGCTCGTCGGTTGTGACTGGATGTGTTGTATCCCATTCACGTTAAACATCGATGCAGACGCCTCGCGTCACTGCAGCGAGGGCAGCGTGCGCTCTGGATCCTGGGCTTTCCGCAGCTTCCGGTCTCCGCCGGCGTTCAGCGCATTTCAGGACGGTGGAGCAAGGGCTTGTGCTCCCCGGGTGAGCCCGCGGGGAGGCCACGTGCCCAGTGAGGACAGACGTGCTCGGCCCAGGAGACTAGAGCCTGCGGGGAACTTCTGAAGCCTGCATAGTTCGCTCTTTGCTTCTGTCTCATCAGATGGCAGAGGAGACAGCCGGGCAAACAGATACAAGAGCCCAGAGCAGGTCACAGACCTGCTAGACACCTTATTCCAGACGCTTCTGGCAATCACCGGCATGTGCTTCCCCGCATCCTGCAGGGCTCATGGGAGAGCACGTGTGCGGGGACGGGCGGAACAGGCGGTGGGCATTTCTGCAGTGGGTTTGTCTTGTGTTTGTCCCACTTTATTACTATTTCTTTAATGGAGTTTCTGGGGATTGAACCCAGGACCTCATGCGTGTTAAGCATGTGCTCTGCCACTGAGCTGTTACCTTCACTCCCTTTGTCCCATTTTTAACCCAGTGGCGTTTTGAGGTCTATCGCTAGGGGCCCACATGGATATTTTACTTGTACTGGCTTTGCTTTTATTTATCTTTCCTTCGTAGCCCCACGTCCTTTCATCTCTCTGCAGAGGCTACACCACGTTTCACTGTGTCTGATTTTTCCTGCAAGATTTAAGCAGTGGTGGTGGTGGTGGTGGACTGGCAGACGTAAATATTCAGCTTTGAAAAGTCCACACTAATCAAACAGTCTCCCTGTGTCGTTTGCATATTTTGGTTACTAACAGATGAGATTAACTCACCAGGCAATCTCAACACACACACTTTCATCCCTGGAGAACTTGAAAATAGTGCCCTGTGTAATATGCGTGTTTTTTTTTTAAACATAAAGACACTCTATGCAGATGGGTATTTTGTCTAAATTTTGACCTATTGAAGAAGCAAAGAAAACAAAACACTCTTGCAAAATAGTTTGAAGTGTGTTTAAAGTGTGCCGTGGCTCCTCGGGCCCATTAAAGCAGTCTGTCTCCACAACAAAAGACGGAATCAACACAGAGCAGGGTGGGAATTACGCATGTCATTTATAATGAGCCTCATTATACGAGGGGGCCTTGCTCTATTATGAAACACTGCCGTTTACAATCTCAGTGCTTTTCAGCTTTGAACAATGACAAAGAAGAAAAAATCCCCTACCCCGAGTCAGAGCTAATCTTTTTTAATGCTCGCAATTTTGTTTTGCTTGTATGTTTCCCTCCAAGAGAATTTCCCTGCCACGTTCATTCTGCTCAGGGGCCCCGGTGCCCTTGACCTTAACCACATTTAGTGTTTCACCTCCACTTTGCCTAAGAAGCACTAAAGAATTCCGAGCATTGTCTTGGTTCCGAGAAGGAATGACACCGTGACCATCCACACCGCCTAATCTGGCGTTATATTTATGAGCAGTAAGGTCCATTTACCATGCCATAGAAGCCTCTGGTTCCGTCAGGGTGTTTATGTGCCTTCCTTGACAGAATTACAGCTAATGTGGCCCAACGCTATGTCGTAGCTGTCGGCATGGCTCCTTGGTTTAATGACTGTTCGCCATCAAACCCCTTTTCTACACATTTTTATTACTCTGCAATAAATACAGAAAGAGATTCGGTTTGGTGCACGAATCTTTTGAGGCATTTGGGGGCTGTTATTTTTAAACGCCGACTCATAAATTTCAGAATGTGGTTTTAAACGCCTGAGCATTTCACCCAGGTGTGGCCCTCCTGCTGGAGAAAACACTCTGGAGGCCACGCCCACTTCCCCGGAGCTGTCTACCTGGGGCGTTTGTCCACATCATGTCTGCATCCGCACTGAGAGGGGTGTCGCGTTAGGGCCCGTGAAGAGATTGAAAAGCAGTAGAAAAAAATTACTTCTGTCCCGGAAGAGACGTTTGCTAGTTTAGAGAGGCAGGGAGACTAGCTGTGCGTGTTACTCAGGAAGACTTACAAAGCGCGAAGAGTGGGCTGAAGATGAAGGCGGGAAAGGTGAGCCCAAGTGCTTCCTTCTGTTCTCTCCTGCTCCCCTGCTCCCTTCCCCTCCTCCTCGTCTTTCCTAATTGAGGGACAGTCGGTTACAACGTGTCAGTCTCTGGTGCGCAGCGTCCTGTTCCAATCATACGTATACACACAGATATTAATTTTCACTCTCTTTTCCATTATAGGTTACTACCGGATACTGAATCCAGTTCCCTGTGCTTTACAGAAGATATCTGTTGTTTACCTCCTTTATATACAAGGGTTAGTATTTGCACATCTCGAGCTCCCACTTGGCTCATCCTTGTCTTAGGCGGAGAGGGTGCTGTGCACGTGCGGATCCCGGCTCCTGACTTCCCAGCCACCGTGGGTGAGGTGTTTCACATCCACTAAGGCTCACTGTCCTCAGCTGGGGTAACGATCCCCCACCTCCAGCTGGGGGTTAAAATTTCGTTCACGCAAGATGTGCCTGTGAATCACAGTGCTGAGCGCATAATAACCACTCAGTAAATGTTAGCTTTTCTTTTCAGCCTAGACCGTGTTCATGAAGTAAATGAGAACACTGCAGTGAACTGGTGATCTGCGGTGAGTGAGACAAAAGGGAAAACTCCGTGTTCAGGGCTCCTGTTGTCTGCATCGTGATGGGGACAGGGCTCAGACACAAAGGAGAGCTCAGTGAGGAGGGGGGTCAGCAACAGCAGAGCCCCGTGTCCTCCACGGCCGCCCCCCACAGGAACAGCTGTGAAAACACAGGCGGGTATTAGGTCGTAAAGGGCATCCGGCACCAAGAGACACCACAACACGGGTGACCTTGGAAAATAGGACGCTTCGTGAGAGAAGCCCATCACAAAAGACCACGCACCGTGTGATCCCATTTACACGAAATGCCCGGAGTCAGCAAATCCACGGACAGAAAGCGAGTTGGCGGCTGTCGGGAGCTGAAGGGCCGGGTTCCTGAGGAGTGAGAACTCATCGGAACGGCTTCTTTCTGGGAGGAAAATTAGACGGCTATGACTTTTCACTGTGCTAGGAACCACAAACCGTACACCTAACAAAGAGTGGATGTTGTGGTACGTGAGTTATATCTCAATAAACCTGCTATGGGAAATGCATATCAGAGAGGGCCGGGGCCACGGGCAGAATTCTCAAGTTCTGAGTGGGCATCTTTCCACAGTTTGGTAACTAATGAATTATTTAATGGTTTTTGTGTGTGTGTGTGTAATGTATTCAACAGAAATAAATCCAAATAGCATTCAACACACACACACACACAGGAAATGTGAGGTGGCAACGATACTGAAAACGCAGAAAGTGCTAACCCAGAGCTAACGTGTCTCTAGAGAAGAAACGTGAACTCATTCTGAGTCGCAGCTGATTCCTGTCTGTTCTCTCAGAAACTACCCTGCGTTCTTGTTTGCTGGCAGAAAAAACCCCAGTGAAGCAAGACATCTAAATAAAGACAATGAAGATAGCATTGTGATTCATGTTGATGCTATAAAGTGTTTGAAAAATAAAAACTCCGAAAGATCTTTATCAAAAGAATGCTGATAAAACAAATGCATATACTCAAAATGAACCACCAGAACTGTTAGCTCTATCGGACACTTAAAAATGATTGGTATCTTCGACACTAAATACCATACAGAACTTTAAGAAAGATTAATATCGGTAAGAGTGTTTCATGAAAATCAGAGTAATGGACTCTGTTATCACAAACCTTTGGACTTATTCAAATAAGATTGTAACTTTTGGGGAAAAATGTAAAAATCAAGGCAGTAAAATTTCAATCACTATTGATGGCAAGTTTTTACATAAAACTATTTTAATAACTTCATGGGAAATTCAATATTTTTGAATTTAGTAATGTTTTCTAGTGATCTTGGGAGCTGCAAGACGTGTTATCTGAAAAAATTTAAATCTTATTCTCCGTACACGGGAAAAATATTTTAAAGAGAAAAGATTACAATAAAATCTTACTGGATTTTGTACAGATGTTATACAGATAAAGCTATGGAGAA
Source organism: Vicugna pacos (assembly GCF_048564905.1). Taxonomy (NCBI): domain Eukaryota; kingdom Metazoa; phylum Chordata; class Mammalia; order Artiodactyla; family Camelidae; genus Vicugna; species Vicugna pacos. Next base: position 18,470,537 of record NW_027328742.1, on the reverse strand, counting down.
AATTAGAAGTTTCAGCCAAAATTTAGAAACACATGCATTTAAATTTGGCATCATCAAAGCCATGACAGGAGAACTACTCTAGACGTGCTGTAAAAGATAAAAATACATCAGTGACTTTACCGCTAGTCTAGATAAAACTCGTATTTGTACTGTGTGCCAAGTAAATGCTGCAGAAAATTAGATAACGTATCTGAAAAGAGTAAGATGCAAATGAGGAAAACCAGAAGACGGTGTGGACGGTGACAGCAGCGTATTAGTGCTACAGCTGCAAAAATAGTTTGAAAATTATATCAAAATTTGTACATTCATTTTAGCAGTAAGTGAATATGGAAGCAGTTAGACATTAGAAAATAATTCTTTTTGAAATCTGACTTTAGTAAAACTCATTCTGAAAAAGATGTCACAGTTTTCAGCTTACCAAGGCTGCTCTATTCCTGCAAAGCTCCTTGGATTGAAAGTGATCTAATTAATAAAATTAAGCCAACAAATGAATGGGATATGCCAGTAAACGATGTTTGTGACTTTGATAACAGAGATACTTAATATATATGTAAGCCTCGGACTATATAACGGAGGCTGGAAAACTGAGTTTAATCACGGTTTGTGAAAAAAATCTAAGAGTGTAAGTACTGGACAGCGGGATGAATAATGTGGATAGTGATAAAACTTCTCTCCTTCCTCAGGCTACAAGTAATCCAATGACTATCAGCTGAACAGAGTTGCCTTTGGGAGACTTTGAAGCAGTCACCTCTGTCAAATCATGTCAGATGGGTTAGCATTTACCTGGTGACAGTACTGTCAAAAAATTACAGAAACAATTCGTCAGCCATCAACAAAGACTTTGGAAATTGAACAGTGATTTTCAAGAAAGTCATGCTAAAATATCATGTGAATAGTTAAAAATATATAGTTTAATGCTAGTTAATGGATACAGAAGGATGTATTTTTGTTTTTTGGTTTATATATATATATATTATTTATATATATATATATATATATAAATCATTTATATATATATGATTTATAGAATCCTAAAGCTGTCAAAATTTGTAATATCATAAAAACTACCATTTTTCCCAAAGGGACAAAGAACAACTGAACTAAATAAGAGCTAAAAATTCAGAAAATTGAATGAAGTATTTTTTTTTCCTTCTCGAAATTAGCTTCTACAGTAGGTTGAATGCAATACCAAACAAAACACCTGTGGGAAATTTGGGGTTTGCGTGGTGGTTATAAGCAAAGTGGCTCTAAGATTAACAGGAAGATAAGCCACAGGAAACTGAAGAGTAAAATTTTGAAAAAGGAGCAGCGATAAGCATTTTTGCCCAGACATAAAGCTTTGATAGACAGGTCACTTTGGTCCTGGGAAATGGATCCGTGGATTAAGTAGATGAATGAGAAACACGCTGACATATTGCAAGAACGGTAAATAATAATAATAGCATCGTAAAGTTGTGAGAAACAGAAGGATTACAAGTGACCTTTTTTCTGAAACAATGTATTACTCTTTGAGAGAACAAAAACAAGTCAGAGTCTAGTGTTACCTACAGTGGAAAATGCAGGGGGAATATTCCTCTGTTCTCAAGGTAGTCAAGAATTTTACAATCGCAAAGCAACAAGGGAGAATTCAATGGAAGCAATCGATACAGTCAACTACATAAAAAGCTCCTCTGTTTCATAAATCAGCATAAATAACATTAAAAGGCAACAACAACCTGGGAAGAGTTGCAACAAACATGGCAAACGATAGATTAATGTCCTTTATGCAGAAAACCAGGGCATAAATCAATTGATGAGACAATAATGCACCTAGGAGAGAAATTTGCAAAGAATGGGAACAGGCAGTTTATTAAGGAAAAGCACAGAACCAGTATGTGTTCAATCTTCCTACCTCTGTTTTCAAATTAACAACTTTTCCCATCATGCTAATGAGATTTTTCCCTGAGGATGCTTATAAAAATATGTTGTGATTTGCTGTTTTCTGTTGTAAAGTTACTATTTTTCCCTCATTGTAATTAGTAAGTATCACATAGAGAGATAATTTGAGATTGTGTAAATACCTCGTTTCTCATCACATTCGGGTACTCCTCTTAGCATCCAGTGATGACTTTTGCTTGAAACAATGTTTACTATGGTGTTTGCCAAATGGGGATTTTCTAAGTTCATCATTTTTTCTACATTTATGAACTGGAATTCTAATGAAAGGTCAGATTACTCCAATGGTGGAGAAACCTGGCAGACACTGCCACCTGTGGTGTCTACCAAATGGTGATTTTCTATTTCTGTCTTTCCTGCTAATTGGGATTCTACTGTGAAGACAGAGTTTTCCATCAGTGGAGAAGCCAGGCAGAAGCCACACTGACCAAACGATCACAGAGTCAACACCAACAGCAATGGGGCAAATCGTCGTGTTTCTAGGTGGCGGGCTCCAGGCACCAGCCACCTCTTCCGTCGGGAAGACAAAACTGGAATGTAGTTACCAGAAAATGTCAGGCAAACCAAAATGGAGAAACACGATATGAAATAATCTGGCCACTAGGCTCCAAAGTATCAGGGACTCGAAAGACAGATGGAAGAAATAGTCATATTAAAAGAAATTAACAAAGCATAGCAGCTAAATGCAACCAACTTGTGATCCTGAATTATATCCCGGACTAGAAAACAGACATGAATGGAAAAATTTGGTGAAATTTGAATGAAATGTGCAAGTTAGATAACAGTGTTGTGCCAATGTTAATTTTTCCCCCTAATTTATATATCTGTAGTGTGATTGTCTAAGCTGTTATTGTAAAAGAAATTGGGATGGAGGATATACAGAAATTCTTTGTGGTCTTTTTGCAATTTAAAAAAATTCAGCTATTGTTTCAAAGTGAAAAGTTAAAAACAAAAAAATTAAAAAGGAAATGAATGCATATGGCTTTTTAAAGTTTATTGCTGTATTTCAAGGCACTCAACAGTTTTTCTGCATTTCTCCACTTCATACTTCTGGATAACTATCCTAAAGAAATCATCAGAGTTGTAGGCAAAAAACACATTATAAAAATTTTATTAAGTAGCTCTACTGTAAAGTTGCTGTGTTCCGATGAGTCCTGTGACTTTAAAACATGTCACACACCAGGAGGAGAGAAAAGGGCGGCCCACCAAAAAGCAGGGGACTCGGGGGTTCAGGCAGGCTTGGGAGTGAGAAAGATTCCTGTGGTAATCTGAGCCCAGTTCTTTGACTTCTTATGTAGGTCACGTTGACTATACGTCCATACAAGTCTCTGACAAGGAACTCATTCAGGGAGGCAGAGAGAGTCTGTCTACTGTGACATCCCCCTCTTTTCTCTGACACTGCCCCCTCCAAAAGGTTTGCATTTTGTAGAGAAAATTGGGACCCACGTGCCTGCTCCGGGCAGGTCAATGTCTTGCCCAGGAAGCAAATGGCTTAAGCCAGCAGCAAAAAACGAGGCGAGTTTAACAGAACAATTATTTTCAAACGTGGAGTTTGACACACATTGGTTTAGAGAAACTACTGAAAATGGGAAGTCATTCTGGGACCAAAGCTGCAGAAAGCCCTTATGGTCCCCAGGACTGAGAGGCTATGAGAGAGAGTGGTGTCCAGCACCGGAGAAGGGCAGCTCATAGAAGCCCGCTGGAGCCTTGGTCTGCGGTAGAGATGCTCGACCCTCAGAGATTGGCAGGTAGGGCACCTGAGAGCAAAGACCCCCGCCTCACTCTCCCTGCCTCTCCCTTTCCTGCTTCCCTTCGGCTGACTCTGCGCAAGGACCCTGATGTGGTCCATGCAGGTCAGCCTCGGTCAATGCCATGCACAGAGCGGGGGGGTGGGGAAAGGCAGGGAGGAGGTGTGCCTCAAGCCCGCACCTACTTCTGAACCTTTTGATTTTCCACTCAGCCCGCCACCATCCCCACCAGAAAAGACGGGCTCTCCACCTCGTCCTTCCTGTTAACCTGGAGTTCAGGCTTCTGGGGTAAACCTGTACCCGATCCAGCGTGCCTGCCTCTTACCGTGTCAAAGGAAGAGACAGCAGAATTTAGCAAACCCTTTTCCAGAGAAGGACAATCGTTTAAGCGCCCTGTGAACTGAGAAATGTGAATCTCTGACCCTTCGGAGCCTGAGATGAAAACAAAATCCTTGTCTTTCTCAACAGTGTCTTATGGGGGAAAAGAGTCCGTTTTGAAGGTCAGAAGCTGCATCTTTCTCTGAGCATCTGTGGTACAAAGTCTGCACTTCCTCAAGGCGGCTGTGTACTGGGGGGACCACAATGTCTGTCTCTCAAAGGAAAACGAGAGACACCCAAAGCTTTCCTATTCACGTTTCTCAAACTGTTCCTCCTATGTTTCTTGTATAAGAAGAAACAGAACTAGAAATAAAAATGACAAATTCATATTGGTTCCATTCAAGTGATGGTACTGTGAGAAATGTTTTCTTTCTTTTTCATGCTATTATTTTTTTTCCAAAATATTTAATGACTAAGAAAAAAATCTTTGTTGTTTCAAAGTGACCAGAGTCACATGTGGTGGCAGAACAACGGAGTTGGAGAGGCTGTATTTGGGGGAAATGAGCTAAATCCACATAAGAGGTACATCATCCATCATTTCTCTAGGTCCTCAAAATTCTTTTCTTTGATAAATTTAATCTTTAGAGACACAGATAATTATACTACACTAGTTTTTTGCAGAGTCACATTTTCTGAATTCTGCTGTAGCCTCACCTTTCATCTGATGTTCCTACCCTTCCACAATTTATGAGCCTTCACGTGCATATGTTAAAAGATATAAAATAAAATTGCTCTTTTCTTTGGAACATCTGTCTCCCTTATGTGGCAGTTATAGGGCAAGTTCCTGGGAAATTTATTATTAAAACAGAAGAAAGAAAAGAAATCTCAGGATAAACTATGGAAATCATGTTGTGTAAGGCATGAGTAAAAGATATTATGCTCTAAAATGGGGATTCTGGAAAGGCTTTTTTTTTTTTTTAAAGTTTTCCTTGATTTTATGTGAATAATTTGAGCTCACTTTTTTGCCTCAGTTTCTTAGGATGTGATTGAACACACGTTCTAAGACAGTTGGGCACGAGCTAATATTTGGAAATTTAAAAATCTTGTGCTATCCACAGTCTTTCAAAAATTGTCATCTAAATTGATATTTTCTTCAAGACACCGTAACAGGTGCCAAATTAAAAGGCAGGTTCTGCAAGAAACGGGTCTGTATCTTTGAGCTTTCGTTTTGCTCGACAGAAATTACAGCAGCTACCCAAGAATTTCCTACTTGGAAAGGCTGAGCGGCCCGGCCCGAAGGCACACTTGCTACCACCGAGCAGCAGGTCAGAGCGTTCACATACATCCCCGTGGACCACTGGCAAAACCAGTGTGGATTTTAAAAATAAATTTTGCACAGGTGGATTAGGAATTAGATACATTGGATCAGATTGGCCACCGCTTTTTTTTTAATCCTTCCCTGACATAAAAGGATAAAATTGGCTCTTTTTTCTAAATAAAAAAAGAAAAGACCTCTGTTTAAACTTTATCTTCTGAGAAAAATGACTTCCATGAGCAGGGTTTTCTTTCTAGCTCACTATGGGGTACCGAGGAAGACTTCTCATGCAAAATCTCTCGTCAAAATGTACCTTTGGGGGGACTATCAGTTAGTTCTTTGAAATGGGAATTTATGATTAGTTCCAAGTTAACAGGCCACAGTTTCTTTTTCCTGAGAGATCCTATAAAAAGTCTGCGCTCTGAATTTCTGTCTGAGTACAATGAAAAATAAAATAAAACTCGTTCATTACATGTAATCAAAAAAGGCAAGTTATTTGTCCCACGGTGTCTGATCTGGAAAACCTGTTAGCCACAGGGCATTTTCACTCTTTGAAGATTTCATTAGAGCAGGCAGAGTAACACATGCCAGAGAGAATGCACGTACCAAGCAGAGAACGTGCCGCATATAAACTTTTATTGAGCTAATTCCCTTCATTAAATAAGAGGAGGCACTTTGAACTGCTGGGTTAACACCTGCAGAGTCATATGCTTCGCGTAGATTATAAGATTTCTATTTGATGTTTAATGTTTTTTGGAATCACTGGGCACATCTAAGGTTTTGACTCGGGGGGCTGAAGCTCCTGCGCTTACAGCCAGGCCTAACGGAGAACAGTGTTAAAGCAACGTCTTTTACCTCTGCCCCTGTCTTTCTAGCCAGACAGCCTCACCCTCCTCCCAGCAAGGAAACGCGTGTTCCTCATTTGCAAGCAGGCGGCTTTTTCGCAGAGACCCCGGTGCTGCAGGAGAATGTGCTTGCAGCCAGCCACTCACTGGTGGGAAAGGCCAACTGGTCTGCAGAATGAAGGGACAGACGCCGCGCTGAGGATCCCAGCGTGAACCTTGCAGCCTCAGCGACGAGCACTTTTGGAATTTAAACATTTTTAAAGGAAGCCTCAGGGAAGGGCTGTGGGAGGGCGCTTTCGGTGTCGAGAATAACAACCAAAACATGGTCTCTCCCTGTCTAGACAGAATGGTACTGTCCCAGACAGAAAGGTCTCGCAGGCCAGACGGCCCCCGCAGTCCCGCACAGCTGACAGCGCCGCGATGCGCCGGTGCGCGGGGGCCGCACGGACAGCGGCCGCGTCCCCGGGACGGTCAGCGGGGCCCGCCCAGCTGACAGCCCGGGCCGCGCGCGCGCGCGTGTGCAGCTGTGCATGCCAGGCTCCGCACGGGACTCATGTCCTCGTGCCCAGGTTTAGACGCAAGCCGGATGTCACAGCCATCCCCGTGGATTTTTAAATGCTGTAAGTGCACAGAGAAAATGGTTTTGAGCCCCAGAGTGCTTGGAAGACAGAATTCCGTTTCACTGTTTTGTTTGAAACTCAGTTCTCACACTCAGAATTCAGAAATTCAGCATCCCAGCCGTGACCTCAGCAACATGGACGTTTCCTTGGATTCTGTGTTTGAAAGGAAACTGGTTCAGAATCAACGTTATTGGGAGGAGTGTATTTTCAGTCTTGACTTGGTTAATTTCACACTTCAAGGAAGGAACAAAACACTTTCTCCTCGTTTTACACCTGGTTCACAGTCACAAAAGACAAGGATTAGCTGGCTTCCCCGCGGGGGAGCCTGGCTCTCCTGTGCCCCGGGTACCCGTTATCATTCCAAGTGGCTATTGGGACTTAGGAGCCCAAGACAAAGCCTGTGTGAATGTGGGACACGTTTAATTATCACAGCCTTACTTTGTCTCACTCTCATCCTTTACTGAAGACCACAGAGAATAGAATTTAGTTTCTCTTTGATATTTTTCTGCTCCAAGGAGCACAACAAAATGTACTTGGCTTTAAGCAGCTTAAATGTGCTGCTTTGTACATGGAGAAAAGTCACAGTTTATCTCAGGGTTTATTCTGATCGATGCCTATTAAATGATTAAAGTTGCTTCCTGTGTTTACAGACTACTGCAATGAACTGCCTTTGTCTAGAGATGACACCAGTTTGAGGACACTGCCTGAAATAAGGCTATGGAGTTCAGCCAGCGTCCCAGAGATGTTCCTTGCTTGGTTTGAAACATTGTAGAATTTTAAAATAGAAGGAGGGAGGTATTTCTGCCACTGTGACGTCACGGTGTGAGTTTTGATCTTAATGGGTAGGTGAAAGCTGCCGAAAGATACCAGGACATTTTTCAGAACCTGTCCTTGTTTTAAAGAGTTATTCTTTTGGCAGCAGAAGGTGTGAGCAGGCGTGGAGCAGGCACTGTGCCGTCTTGCCGCTCTGGGCTCTGTCCATGGGTGGGAGAGAGTCAGAGGTGGTTTTGATGGGAGGTGGCCTCGTCCCCCAGCAGTCGTGGAGCCAGGAAAGGAGCTCATCTTCAGGAAAGCACAGGCTCTGTGAGGCAGACTGTGGAGGTCTGGGCCCTGGGTACTGGTGTTTGAGATCAAGTAGGAGGGCAGCCTTCGGCCCCCTGGGGAGATGGGGGAGGTGATCTGGGACACGGTGACCAGGGAGTCCACACTACAGGCCCAGAAAGCTTCCCCAGCTGCACTTGGACCCGAGCAAAGCTAGTCTCCTCCACTCCTGCCCTACGTGGCCATCTGGCTTCCTGGCATCATGGCTGGTGGCTTGCCTGCCGGTCTATGTGTGTCCTTGGTCACCTGCCCTTCCAGACTCCAGCCAAGAAGAAGCTGAGGATTTGCTTGAATTCAGCCAAACACACCGATGACGCCCCAGGCTGCAGACGGGCCCCAAGCAGCCGAGGGTCCATCTCAGCCTCTTTTGAAGATGCTGGACGCCTGGGACAGCACTTAATTTTATGCCTGATATATAATCTAAAATTGTTCTTAAAAAAATGCCTGGGTTACCAGAATGGGGAAAGATATAAAAACAAACAAAAATGATTAAAGTAATGAAAGATCTGAAATTATAGCTCCATGGCCCAAATCACAAGAAAAAGCTGTTGTGCTGACACGGGTCCTCCAAATCCCACGTGTGAGAAGCATAGAAAATTGTACCTGACTTTGGAAAGCTGAAGTATGGGTTTCCTTGAATCTTGGTCTGCAAATTGTAAACTGTTTTCTTAATTGAAGTATAGTTGATTTATAATGTCATGTTAGTTTCTGGTGTACAGCACAGTCATTCAGTGACACATATGTATTCTTTTTCATTATAAGTTATTACAAGATATTGAACGCAGGTCCCATGCTGTGCAGTTGTGTTTATTCTTTTATATTAGTAGTTTGCATCTGTTAGTCCCAAACTCCTAATTTATCCCTCCCCACCTTAACCCCTTTGGTAACCATAAGTTTGTTTTCTATGTCTGTAAGTCTGTCTCTGTTTCATAAATAAGTTCATTCATGTCATTTTTTTCAGATTCCACATATAAGTGAAATCATGTGATATTTGTCCTTCTCTGTCTGACTTACTTCACTCAGTATGATTATCTCGAGGCCCGTCTATGTTGCTGCAAAAAGGCATTATTTCATTCTTTGTTATGGCTGAGTAGTATTCCATTGTGTACCTACATCTTCTTAATCCAGTCATCTGTCAGTAGACATTCAGGCTGCTTCCATGTCCTGGCTGCTGTAAATGGTGCCACTGTGAACACTGGAGTGCGTGCATCTTTTCAAATTAGATAAACTCTACTTTTTAATGTTTATCTATTTAAGGATATTTTAAAATATTTTAATTTAAAAAATCCACTGTAAAAATAATTTTCTGCAGATAAAATAATCATCTGCATGTAGTTCTGTGGAAATGTTTATCAGTTCTCTACATTAACATGAAAATAATAGATGCATTTTCTCAAAAACTGAAAGCATTCATCATTATATATCAAAGAATGGAAGTCGACATCAAAAAACTAAAAAGCAAATTCTTCCTTAACTTGGATTTTTCAAGTGTTTTGTCAAGGTAAGTACTAGTTTAAGGATGGAATCTAATGGAAAGGCGTGTGGAAAAGTGTGCCAAGTGTTTATTCTGGAAGGACGGGTTTACAGGGAAATTGTACTTTCTTCTGTATGAATTCACATTTTCCAAGTTTTAAACAATAGACTGTATTAATTTAAAAATCACAAGAATATGGATTTTAAACAAAGAGATTGGGTGTTGCTGGGCTGGAGGGAAGGTATCTCCCCCCCGCCCCCTCTTCACCTTGGTTCTGGGACCTGAGTTACTCCACCCCTCCCTGGCTGCTCCTTTCCAAACTCCTTCTCAGACCATTTCTGGGCAGCCCAGGGTTTATTTCCACTGGGTCCCTCTTTGGGGATCTTCCTTGTGCCCTAAATCCTGGCACATGGCCATCCCAAGTGACTGACTCTGTGTACTCTGATCGCCTCCACAGCTGGATGGCCAGCCCAGTCTCCCGCACACACAGTCCCCTGGAATCTGGAAGGTATGTCACAAAAACACCTGAAACTCAGCTTCGACGCTGAGTTCACCTGCTACACCTGACTTCCTTCTACCGAGCATTCTCGTCTTCATTCCCATGGCGGATTCACCAAGAAACTGGACTGTCCCCCACACCTGCCCTCAGCCATCTCTCCCTGCCAGGCCCACCCACCATACATACAACTTCTCACCATGTTTTCTGAAGATTTACTGAAACAGTCAGCGACACGCATGGAGTCTCTCAGTCCAACAATTTAACATTTCTTTTCCTTTGAGGCTGATGTACTATACACTTAATTACTAATAATTGCCCACCAGGTATGATATTGTAAGAAGTAAATATCAATAATTAGTAATCACGTAAGACAGTTTAATTTTTTCTTTGGAGAGATTTATTTCCAACTGTTTCTCTGGTGTGTAGCAGTTGAAATATTAGATAATGGATTTTTATTGATTTTTAGCTGAACACTGAAGATATACGAAATACATTTCCATAACTTTGATGGTCATGAGTCTCAGAGTATATTGATTGGGTTGATGCCATACATTTGTTTGTTTAGAGCACTAACGTCATGGAAAGAGAAAATGCATTCCAGCGGATAGATGGCACTTGCTGCATCGGACAAGGAGGAAGAGGAGGAGGAGGGAAATGTTTGAGTTCTAATGCCAGGAATCAGCCTGATTTACGGTGTGGTTCGAAGAACCACTCACCCCATACGCTGCTGCCTGCTTCTGTGCAATGAGTGCGTCTTACAAATGCTCCACAGCCTTAGCATCGTCCCTTTTAAATGAGTGAGACCATAAAGTAGCAATTGCCTCTAATGTGTTTGTGGGAAGAGGGCTCAGGAAGACACAAGACAAAGCTCTGATTTTCACGACAATTAGGCAAGTGGTGCTTTTTCATCAGGGTCACTTTCAGAGACATGATTCTTCCAGGTGAGTTGCCAAGGGGCCCCTGGGCTGAGTTATGGGTGGGACCCTCTCTTCTTCCTGAGGGAGGTCTGAAAAGTGCATTCAAATGCAAATGGTGCTCCGGACAAATGCAGCGAAGATTTGTTTATCAGAGAGCCTACTCAGGTGATCACTCTGTCCTGGGAACTGTCTTGATACCTGGAAAAACTGGACCAGGGCAGGACCAATCCAGTTACTGTAGCCATTTTAGAAAATAAATCCAATTGAATGTAGTCAATCCAATCAGTTGCCTGTCTATTGCTCTGGAGGGCCGCAAACACAGAACTGATCCCGCTTCTGGGACTGCGTCTCGGAGCCTTGGGGGATGGAGCTTTTAAACCAACTCCTAGTGAGTAATCACCACCCGCTTCCCTAACTTTGAGCAATTACTGTAATTTTGTCTGTGTTTATAGCCCCACCCCTCCCTACCATCCTTCTGACAACAATTGTCTTCCACTGACTACCTTCCACCATGTTGAAGTTACATTTTGCAGGCATGAGAGCTGGTCTGTTTCTCCAAGTTGATGGATATGTGCTTATTTCATGGCTGGACGCTCTAAAACACATCTTAGTTTCGTGATGTCCAAGCTACTGAGATGCAGCTTCCTGAGAGGTTCCCATTGTAGACTACAGCTCATCAGTGATTTTATAATATGAATATTCTGTGACATTGTTATGATATATGACATGGTCCCCAGCCTGAGGAACTTGCAATCTGATTAGGGCCTGAACACATGAATTACAAAAATTTAACAGTAATTTATGATGACTCATCTTGAAGCAAAGAGTCATTACAAGGGTGATTGTCACGGTGTCAGTCATTTTAGTAAAAATATAGAAATAACCAATACTTGCATTTTTAAATGATCATGGATTCTTTTGCTGCTATAGAAGTTATACTTTCAAAGATGCTTAATATCGTTTCTAAGGGTAATTCATTTTCGTCAGAACTTGGAATCGATTCAAGGAGGCGCCCGCATGGTGGGTGGGTGAGCGGGTGCACTTCCCATTTTCTACGGGTCTCAGACACGTGACTGTGTGTTTGGCTTTTCTGGGTCACGTCTCAGGCTTGACCTTGTCCCACTGCGTGAAGGGTCCAGACTCATGCATTGTTCATTGGTGCATCTTTTCTAGGATAAAGCACTTTCTAGGCAACTTCCAGATGGTTTTAACTTTGCAAAATGCCCTGGACTTCCAGTAGGATTCCTATGAATGGGGAAACTGAGGTACAGGGAGCCTAGGGGACTTGCTTGGTGCCTGATGGCAGAACTGTCCCCCAAGTGTCATTTTCTGTCTGTCTCTGCCGTACGCCTTCCCTTGTACTTGGCAGGTAGCTCCGCAGGGCTGTTGGCAGTGAGGCTCTGCCATTTTCTGCCTCCGTGCTGACTAACGCTGGGCTGCCCAGCAGGCGAGCAGGGGGCCCTTCCCAGAGCACGTTGCTGTGCAGGGATCTGGGGAGCAAGACAGAAAACACCGTGGGAAGTGTGTGTTGCCCCAGCCTCAGCTTTAGCTGACCTCCCTACGTTTTGATGACATATTTATTTTCTCAGAATTACGCTTATTAATCTAAGAGCCTTTAGGAGACAATGCAATCAGGATGGGAGTGATCAGAATATATTTAGAAACTTGAAGTGACCCAGTAGAATCACAGCTTTGTCATTTCAGAGGAACAGCTCCGAGAACATTCAGTCCAGAATTAAGTTTGGGGAATGAAAACAATACCCTCCACATTTGGGGTGGACCTGGGGATGCAGTACGATTGCTAAGACAACTCTAAGGGAGGGAAATTTCTGCTGTGCTTTGCATTAAATACCTTACATCTGATATTTTCCTTAAGAGATTCGGAGAGGAACCACATTGCATGTCACAAAACAGGCATCATATTCTCCCAATTTCCTTTCTCTCTGATCATTAATTGAAAAGAAAATAACCAATTCTTTGACTTTCAAAGCCCAGGTGTAGATATTGGGTAAAACTGAACGTCATGTGATTTGTGGGAGAAAATTGCCGTTCTCTTAAGGCGGCCCTGGGAAGGGGCCCCCGCGTGCCTACTGGCCCCCGCTGCGGTGGGAAGACGCAGGAGAGCCGCTGGGCTCCCCCGGTGCTCAGGGCACCCACGCTCCGTCAGGTCCGCGTGGCACACGCCCCTCTCCTTCTCCCAAGAACCCAATCTGAGGAATGCTAATGACCACTACTTCCCAAGGCTCAAAGCAAGCGATGCAGTTATGGCTTCACCCTTGTGACTGGATCACAGAGTGCTCTGCTCTGCTTCGGGTGGAAGGGCCCTAATGGATCCAGCTCGAACCAGAGATTCTTTGAAACATCGGTTGGAGTCCTTCCTTTTGCCTTTCTTCAGTTTTCGTGTTTAAGGAGTGGAAGGATCAACAGAGCTGAGGGCAGAAGGGTGGGATTATAACTCATGCACCCTCCTTCACGGAATGCAAGCTGCAACCCGACCTCTCTGTTTGTTTTGCCATTTCCTACCGTTAACCACGGATTCCCCATTTATGCGCCTCCCCTCTCGGCTCACTGTGATCCGCACCTTCGCAAGCTGTCTGTTGTTGCATATCTGAGTTGACTTAAGGGAATGATCAGGAAACAAATTGCTGTCTAATGTTGTCTCAAGATGAACTGAGGATTAGCGTCTGGAAGGAAGAGGGCTCTGTGTGTGGTGGCTGGGATGTCACTCCCTTGTTGTTTGTGTAAATGCATGAGTCCTTCATGCTGAGCGATGCTTGCGGTTGTGTGAATAAATTACCCTGAACCTGTTAGGTGAGGACGTATGCAGTGTTTTGTTTGTTTATCTGCCCTGTGGTGACAGTGGTGGCCTGTTTCCAGCTATGTTTACTGTTCCTGATGCTCAACTGGTCCTTGGTGTCGTTTGTGTTCCTACCGCATCTTCTTACAAGCCTGCTCCATGTGGTATGTTTGTCCGTAGCCGTTTCATGGTAACATTGCTTCAAGATGTTTCACCGTCTCCTTGTCTCTCTTTTCTCTGCTCACCTTGTTTCTGAATTCCTACAGAGCTTCCCATGTGCCCAGGACAGTCCTGCTTTTCCACCTGTCGTCCTATTGTCATTATCAGTAGCTGCCCCACCCCCTCCCCCACCTGTCACACCGCAAAGGGACGGCACTGAGAATGACAACTGCAGCACTCAGTTTACCCAGAGTCACTGCTTCTCTCAGGTTTTATGTCCATCTTCTGAGAATCTTTATTTCAGGGAAAGACTGACTTGGTAGATAATTAATTAATTAATTCGGCGGGGTAATTTTATTGATTGATTGATTTAACGGAGGTGCTGGGGATTGAACCCAGGACCTTGTGCATGGTAAGTATGTGCTCTACCCCTGAGCTGTCCCCTCCCCTCCAGTTGCACACGCATATATATAGGGACCGTCCATTGTTGAGAACATTTTTCAGACTCCTTTCATCTAGCTGTGGCACGTGAATAAGTTCTAGTCAATGGTTTGTGCATTGAAGTGTTGCGTACAGGTTATGAAATGTAGTCTTTTTTTTTTAATTTTGAAGTATAGTTGAGGTACAATGTTGTGTTAGTTTCTGATGTGCAGCACGGCGGTTCAGTTACACATAAACGTATTTTCCACATTCTTTTTAATGACAGGTCACTACAAGACGCTGACTTTGGCCCCCTGTGCTGCATGGCAGGACCTTGCTGTTTATCCTGTTACATGTAGTGGTTTGCACCTGCTAGTCCCAGCTTTCGAATTTACCCCTCCCTTCCCCTCTGGGAACCAGGAGTTTGTTTTCTATGTCTGTGAGTCTCTGTCTGTTTTGTAAATAAGTTCGTTTGCATCGTATTTTTAAGCTCCCACATATAAGGGATATCATATGGTATTTGTCTTTCTCTGTCTGACTTTCTTCACTTAGTGTGATATCTTAAAGTGAGAGGACGTGCTTTTTTGTTTTCTCATTCTGCTGCTTGGAATGTAGTTTTGACTCCTGGAGTCAGATTAGCCACCACAGACAATGTGGTGGAAGGCGAATGTTGACTCTGGCCAGAGGAAGACCCTAGAAGGACCCTGGTCTCTTGGCTCTGGTCAGCTCCACACACTTTAAAGAAGACAGCACAGCCTTCTTGTTTTAAGTCATTGGTATTTCAGATTTCCTGTCACACGCAGTGGTGTCTAATTAAAATAAAGGCTAACACCCAGAAGTGCAAGATGCCCTCAGAACGTATGATAAAACCCAGCCTGGTGACTCAGAGGAACTCCCCAGGGCCGCAGACTTGGAGCTGAGATCAGAAGGAGGGTCTGGAGTTCACTGCAGCCGAGGAGGAGAGGGTTCCTGGGAGTGCTGTGAGGAGCACTATTATAAAGACTCTAAGACAGGAGAGAATGCACACATTCAAAGATCCAAAGACCGTCTGTCCGCGCAGCCTGCACACCTGCTGTCTGGGTGAGAGGCTCACAGTAGGCTCTCAATACACATTTACTGATTTGGTTAGCGGACGGGTGGAGAAATGGTTGTGTAACTCTTCCCCAAGGAGCCCAGCGACACCAGCAGGGCCTGGGGAAATCTCCTCGGAGGCTTGTTTATTTGCTGACTTTGTTGATGTTTGTGGCTACGGCAGCATAATCTGGAAGAGTAGGTCTGATTTTGCAAATTCATCTGCCTGTGAAAACAGCCTGTACTGTGGAGTCACCAGCATGAGCGGGGGAGTGCTGTAGTCTGTGTTCTCGGGCAAAGAGAGTTTCCGAAGGAAAAAAATACAACTTGAACTGGCTGGCTCGCTTGCAATCATGTAGCAATAACTGTAGGAGGCTAGCGGCTTTTTCCCCTTTGTAACCATGAAGGTTGAAGTCATAAGGTTTGAGTAATAAATGATTTGACTCTGTCTGGTTCATTATTACGGCTGGTTTATCAATTGATTGAACGCCCTTTACACATCTCAGGAAATGAAAATAGAACAGAGAACCAGCTCCATCCATATTCCGGGAATAGATGGTGACTGGAGGCACCTAATGCTCCGCGTTGAGCGATGACATTCCTGGTCAGGACCCCCTTTATGGTGAAACCTTCCATGGAGGCTGGGATGCTTGGAACCTGGTAAGGCTGAGTCCACAAGGACACACCCCCCTGCCGTCAGCCAGGCCCGTGTGACCAAGGGAGAGTGGGCGTGCAGACCTGCGCACAGGGGCTGCTGCAGGCAAGAGCTCACACTTCGTTCCTGTTTCCACTTGTTCAGCAGTTTGCAGGGTGGCGTTCCCACCAGCACGTTTGTGAGAGAGAAAAGCCAGCGAACCCACTAAAGGTTCACCGTGACCCCGAAAGAGGCAGAAGCTGCAGATCTTCAAGAGTTAAAATCAGGTGGGGTTTAAAGAAGCGCCAGGCATCTCCGGAGTGGCGCTTGATTTTCCACTTACTACTATTGCTGACAGCCCACCACCCATCAGTCTGCCTTAAAACTTCCTGGGAAGAGGTAAAACACTCAATTTGGGAAGAAAACACAAGAGTGTACGCATACTCTCCATCTCTCCCTCCCTTCCACCCCCCCTCCCTCACACACAAACACACACACTCACACACTCACTCCTCCAGATACATCAGTTTGGGAAAGTCACAGCTCTCTTAACCATTCAGTTCCCAGTTTTCATCTGAAAATTTAAATAACTAAAAACTTATCAGCATGCTAAAGTCATCCAATAAAGCTAAGCGCAACTACTTCTGAAAAAAATCAGTCAACACAGAGGTGATGTTCTGGGGTTTCCACTGCATGATGGCTTTAGTTCCCCGTCTCTTGTTGTAAATGTCAGAATTAACTCTTTGTCCTTTTGAAAAAACAAACTTACAGTTATTGGAGGAGGAAGGGGATGGGAAGGGATAATCTGGGAGCTCAAGATTTGCAGATCCTAACTACTTCATAGAAAATAAATAAAGTTTCTACTGTATATCACAGGAAACTATATTCAGCATCTTGCAGTATAATGAAAAAGAATATGAAAATGATTGTATGCATGTATGTGTCTGACTGAAACATTATTCTGTATACCAGAAATTGACACAACATTGTAAACTGACTATACTTCAATATAAAAAGAGAAAAAGAGAAGAAAAGAACAGCTCCAGGGATCTGAGTAGGTCAGGTGAGATTTGGGGTCTGCGCTGGGTCGCCTGCAACAAGAGGATGGTCTGATGTCATCAGATGCTCCCGGAGTGGGAACGCCGCTGCTGATTTGGATGGTCTGCTCCAAGTGGGAGGGTTAAGAGTTCCTACCAACCCAGAAAAGAATCTTTTGAAAAGCTTATTTTGTGAGGAAAGGGAGCAGAGTTGACTTTCATCCTTCCTTGGAGAACACGCCTGCTGCCAGTGCCATGAAGGCATCGCAGACACGGAGCGGCGTGGCCTCGCTGAAGAGATGAGCGGGTGAAGTGGACCAAGAGCAGGCACGCACTAACCCGAGACCTCCACGTATGGGTATTTGACTTGTTACTGATGCTCCGCTCTTGGCTAAAGCTGCAGTCACCGCCGTGGGTTGGGAGCTGCCTCTTCTCATCTTTGTATCCCTGGAACTGAGCAGAGAGCAAAGCACAAGGCAGGTATTTACAAATAGATGTTGGTTGGATAAGATGCTGGTCAAAATGTTTTATTTTAAAATATTATCTAATCTGTAAGGATATTACAAAATACTTTGTTATAGTTGATTGAAGTCCACATAATTGTTCCTTAAAGCATTTCTATGAAATCTGACTTTAGTAACCCTTTCAAAGAAGGAGTCATGACTCACTCTTCCTGACTTCACTGGGTCTTAGTTACCACTGTTTTCTCTTTAGCTGTTCTCAGACCATTATTTCAATAACCTGTTCTAGATCCTTTCTAGGGATGTGCTTTAAATCCAGCAGTCTGTAGTTGTCCCTAAGTGAATCTTCTTTTCCATTGTAGTTTTGAAATATCATTTATTCACTCATTGTCTGTGGTCTTTCCTTCTGCTCTCTGTTTTTCAAAGGTGGAAAAGATGTCTCGGAGATCAAGTTTACAAACATTCTCTCGTGCCTGAGGTTTGATTTAGGGAGCTCCCACGCTGTCATCCTGCTTTACTCATGTTGGGTTTCTAGTCCTCTGAAGTTTTACTGAGATGCTGACTTCCCATTTGTATCAGCACATCATCATTTCCAAGATGACCCTTGGGATAAAAAAAAAAAAAAGAGAGAGAGAGTGAGAGAAGGAGGAAGGCAGGGAGGAAGGAGGGATGAAGAAGGAAGAAAGAAAGAGAAGAAAGGAAAGGAAGAAAAAAAGGCGGGAAAGAGGAAGGAAAGAACAAAGGAAGTGGCGCCATATTGAATGCTCCACAGCATAATCTCATTAAGTCCTCAGGACCACCCTGTGGGGCAGGTCCTGTTTTCCTCTCATGAACCAGTGGTCACTCTGAGGCACAGAGAGTCTGTGTCTGGCTTTCAAGACTCTGGAACACATACTTCAAATCTCTTCTATCTCTTCTCTTTCCTGTTATTCTTTCCTTGTCTCTCCTTTCTACTGGATGTCTTAATCTCCTCTCCATTCTTGGTAGCTTTCGCTTAATCATTTCTTTTTCCTTTTCCACAGAAACACTGATAGAGCTCTATTTTTCCTCATCTTTCCCCTGCAGTCCATGGCCATGACCTACGGCTTTTAGCAGCATTCCAACCTCCTTCGACTCACACCCAGCCCGATTGTCTCAGCATTGTCTTGTCCCTGAAAAAACTGAAGTTTGGATTGGGGTGATTTGGGCTCAAAGGAGAGAGGGGAGTGGCCTGCAGGAGGGAGGAGGGGAGTCAGGTGTTCTGAGCATTTGGGGCAGAAGAAAGGACATTACCGAGCAAGCGCGGCTCCCTTTCCAGGGGGCAGGGGATAGGCTTCAACTTACAGAGGGAAGCAGTGAGCAAAGCCCGCGTTCTTCTCAGCGGCAGCCATACTTTAAAACCCACGTGTATTTCTTACCACTGCCACCAAAGCAACCTGGGATCCCACGTGAACATGCAGTGCCTTCTGGAGAGGAAGTTTTTATGAATATTTTAGAAACAACAACAACAAAAACAAAACCGGCTGGCAGAGTCTGAATCACAAAAACCTCCAATTTCTGCTGCATTTTGAGACCTTCTGAAACAATACGAACATTCTCCTTGGTAAGTAAAGAAGAGAACACACTCTTTGAAACAATAATGCTCTGTTTTTCTCAAGTTGGGGAACTGACAAGAATGGAGAAAGTCCCTGCTCTTAATTTCTCCAACCAGATGAAATCTGAAAAGTGTGCACTGGAGTCGTCATTGGTGAGCACTTAGCATCACGGGACAGGCGTGGGCCACACTCAGGGTTATGGGGCAGGCATGGACCTCCACCTGGCCGGGCAGTCACAGGTTTCTCCATGTCCCCTGAAAAATTGCCAAAACCAGCGATTAGAACCAGTAACACCAACACTGTGCCTTGAGGGGGACTAGGGCTTCAAGCTAAAACATCTCAGAAATCTGAAGTCTGTAATTCAACACAGCCTTGATCGTAGATGACCATGATCCTCTCCTTGTCCTTGGCTTTCTGCAGTAACTTCTTTCTGAGTTGCTCTGCCTCCATTTACCAGTTTGGTTTCCTAGGTAACAGCCTCACAAGCCACCACCGGAGCACCTTTTCTGCATTGACGTGTTGTTTCTCCAGCCCTCTTAACCGGAACAAGGAAACATATGACTTAACTTTTGACCTACTTTTCCTTGTGCTTAAAACAAATGGATATAACGTGATGTCTGTCTGTCTGTCTATAGTGCTTTATTGTCAGTCCAAGGACCTCACCCATGTGAAGTGGGAGGTTAAGGAAAAAATTGTTCTCTCCCTTTGCTGTACCTAAAATCAATGTAAAAAGAGAAAAATGGGGTCACGATATGTCAGACAGTATTCTCTTTCCTGAAAGGCTCGGCATAGTTGTGTTTTGAACACAGACAGTCTGCTAGGACCCTCTGGCTGAGAGCTTCTCATAGTACAGTTGAATCTTGCTATTTGTTGTAGTTTCTGTTCTGTAAAGTCACTGTGAACACAAAGTTGATGAACACGGAACCATCGTTCCTACATGAGATACAGGGTTAGGTTCCTGCAAGCTTCTGCATGTGACATTTTTGCCAGCCCATCAGCTTGTACCTTTGTTTTATGTACATTTCTGTTTAAAGACTTCTTATTTAATAGATATTGTTAATTCAACAGTAGTAACATTGAATGCGTGGCCAACAGCAGTGAAACCCAGGCCTGAACAAAGCTGATCTAACACGTTTTCTCCACGAGGCTCATCACAGCCTTTCGCACCCAGGGCAGCACCCTAGCCCTGCACTTGGGAGCCATTTTAAACAGCAAAATCATCAAAAAAAGGAGGGGGGTCACAAAATGTGGAAAGTGAGGCACAAAAATGCCACAAAAAGGACCCTCATTTATAGCCTAAAATCTGAGACAGGAAGGCAGGGGGTCCCTGGTTAGTCCTCAGCTGGGAACACACACTAGACAACTCAGATTTTTTGTCACTCTGCCCACATCTGTGAATGAGCGAGGCTGCATCACGGGCATTGATTCGGGCATTACAGATAAATGCAATGAGTTGATGACTTTGCAAACACGGAACCTGTGACCAGTGAGGATGAAAAAAATCGTTTAAGGCATCTCGGTGCTGTTCTAAGACTGATCCTGCCGCTTCTGACTACTCCAGCCTTCCTAACGTAACTGTCTCTTCTTCAAAAATCCTTTGGACTTAAAAACGAAACAGAACAAAAAACAATTCCTCTGGTTCTTACTCTCCACATCCGCCCTCCAATTCAGTAAGGACTGTGTTTCGGTCGTTTGCTGTTAACATGTGGATTCAGCGATGGGAAGGGAAGCTCAGAGGATGCTGTGGGGTACCCCCGGACCCCCAGGCCACCCCAAGTGCACCTCCCAGACAGGCTCGAGGCTCTGCTAGGCTTCCTGCCCGAGGACATCCTCTGTCCAAGGGAATGTGCTAGACCCACGGACGGCAGGCCAGAGCGGGGGCAGACCCGCCCTCAAGAGCAATCGAATGCCCCCGCCCCTCACGCCTCGGGGGACCACTCCGGGGCCTGTCACCACAGCAGTCACCTGCCCTGTCGCAGCACCACCCTCTGCGGATGGCCTCTTGCATTGACTCCTTGATGCAGGTTCTGCCCTTAGGGTAACTCACACCCAGGTAGAAACACCTTCCTCTGGGAATGCTGATAACTGCGTTTCCGTGGAATTGCTGGAGCTGAGGACACGACAGGGCCCACTGGACCGGACGCCCGTGGGACGCTGGTGCCCTTGCCCATTTCCTAGGGCAGGTGTAACAGATTACTGCAAACTGGTTCACTTAAAGCAGCAGAAATGTATTCTTTCATCATCCTGGAGGCCAGCAGTCTGACGTCCACGTGTCAGAAGGGCCACAAAGGCTCTGAAGGCTCAGGGCAGAATCTGGTCCAGGCCTGTCTCCTGACCTCCGGTGTGGCCTGTCCCCTGGCCTGTAGATGCATCCTTCACAGTCAGTGTCACACCTGTCAGTGTCTATATCTTTTTTCCTTCTTATAAGGACACCAATCATTGGATCAGGGTCCACCCTGTGAACTCATCTCATCTATGACCGCATCACATCTGCCAAAACTCTATTTCCAAGCAAGATGACACACACAGGGGGCTGGTTCTTGAACACACCATTTTTGGGACCCAAGTCCACTCAGAACACGGCCTGACGTCCTTGGCTGTGAGGTGCAAGCATCTGAGGAAGAAGATGCCCTCTGAGCTCCAGCTCCGCAGTCCCGCAGCGTCAGCCTCAGAGATGCGCGCGCCTCCGGCCACTGCTGCCCCTCTCCCTTCGTGCTCTTGTGTTGCCGTCACCAGCACACTGCAGACGCCACTGCGAGTCTCTGAAAAGAAACACACACACCACCTCGCATTAAAGTACAGGAAAAAATAAAGCGCATATCAAACGGATGCCTCTTAAAGTAATTACCTTCTCAACCTGCAGCATTTAACTTTCTAATTCAACCTAAGATTCTCATTTAACATTTAGAAAATATTTTGAAAGCACTGCGTGAAGGTAACAATTAGTAATGACACGGATTTCCTCCAAGGCCGTTGTGGTACGTGGGGTGCGCTGCTCAGGTGCGATGCAATCAAATATTAACGTCAGCATTTTACCTGCCCGGGACTCGATGTAGGTTTGCAAAGTTCAGGGTGCCTTCCACACACTTTAGTTTCTCCCTCCTGGGTACGGGGATTAACAGGGCTGGTGGGATTTCATTCTTCTCTAAGCTGTGATGTTTTCTGTGCAACCGCAGCACTGTGGACGGGACAAGAAAGCAGCAGGTGTAAATCACACCATTTACCCTGGGGAGCAAAGCTTTAGCAAGCCTGCTCTCCTGACAGACTGTTTTTTTTTCTTTTTTTCTGATTGCTTGTTTTGTAAGATTTTTTACTTTTTAAAAAATGTTTTGTTTATGCTACAGCAGCCAATGGAAATAAAAGCCAACTGCCCTTGGAAGGAGGTCACAAGGTGCTTGGAGCTGGGTGCAGCAGGGCCTGGGCATGCCTGCTGGAAGGCCAGGAGAGGCCTGGCCCCGAGGCGCTGACAGGAGCCCGGCCCCGGCCAAGTCTGCCGGGCTTTGCTGACAGAAAGTCACACGTGGTGTCATTTTCAGCCGCTGAGAGACAGATGCACCCAGATCAATATCACTGTCCAGAGTCAAAGAGCTATTGTGCGCTCACGGGGCCTTTCTAACCAAGGGGGACAGCAGAACTTTTATTCCTTCAGAGCCAGTGGGAGGCTCCGGGGTCTTTGCCCTTTTCCTGGTCAGAGCGGTGGATCAAGGCTCGGCAAGCGATCGCATTTCCCATACTTAGAAACGTCCTCCAGCTAATTATTTGTTTCAATAACTGTGTTGCGGTGTGATCCCCATACAGCAAGCTGCACGTCTTTTGGACGCGCAGGTCCATCAGTCCCACAAAGGAGGGCGAGGCGGCTTAGCTGCAGCACGTGCTGTGGAGGAGACTGGCAGCCCCCGCCCCGTGGCATTTCTGGGTCATTTCAAAATGTCCAGGGGCTGTTTTCTCAAGATGGACCATTAACTATTAGTATTCCTGCTGAGTGATAAAAGGAACTCTTGCTTTTGGAAGTGACCCAGGCAAAACCAGGCAGTGGATGGAAGCGCTCTGCCTGGAAAGAAACAGGAGCCATAAATTTTACTCTTCTTTTTGCATTAGCGGGGAATCGGCCCAGTTCTCCACTTCACACCGTGGATGCCCGGGAAGGCACGCGCCACCCACGGGCAGCTTCCGGGGAGTTGCTCATGTTTTTCTCGGGTGCGTCCTCCGTGCAACGCGCGGTGGGTGTTATAAGGGCCTTCCGAGGCCCCGCCCCCAATGGCATTACCTGCAAGTACTTCCCCAGGGGCTGGGATGAGGTCTTAACGCCACCTGCCTGGAAGATTTAAAAGCAGCAAAAACTCTACATGCATTTGAAGTTCTGCAGATTAAATGACATCCCTGAGGTCATCCCAGGACAGAACAGCAGAGAATGTCCGCTAAGTGCCAGGGCACGGTCCACTCGATGGCCTGCACTGTGACCCCCCAAAGCTGCGCTTATAACGCATCGCAGTTCAGAGAGCTGGGCCCCAGCATCAAAGGCGGACATGCCTTTCAGCACAGCTAAGAGGTTTCCAGCCTCTCACTTTATGTCCGTTAACACTTTGCTTTTCATGACCCACCTGTGCTGTGGGCTGGTGCAGATTCAGAGGGGCAGAGCTCTGTGGGAAACATCTTGCTCGTGACGCGCTGTGTGCAGTGTCCTCACCCAGCCCAGAAGCCTCATTATCATCAGGTTTCCATTTTCTTACAAGAAGATTTTTTGGTAAGAGAAAATAGGCCAACAGTTTTTGTTTTTGCCTTTTTAAATAAGTAATAAAAAAAATACATTATTAAGGACTGGCTTTGAGTCATTCAAGGTCTCCAGCCTGGACTGGAACGTGGGCTGACATCCAGCACCTGGTCGTTATGTCCCAGAGCCCAAGGCGCCATTGAACAGATCTGCCCAGAACGTAAACTGGGTGCCCGTTATAATATCTTCAGTTCCCCAGATCTGGAGTTTAAGCGTTCCCATGTTCCTTCCTTACGTCATCCGCCCAGTGATTGCTTCTTCAGAGAGACTTTAAATGTTAATTAATTGGACAATGTGTTCATTCTGTACTTTTAAGTTCAAGTCACAATTGCATCTGGCATATGGTGCCAAAGGAATCTGTCCCAAGACGCTACTGAAATTCACAGAGCAGAGAGAGGACACCTTCCCACGTGGCCCCGGTCCCTGCAGTGACTTCGCAGGGTACACAGAGGGAGTGCCGTCTAGAAAGGAGAAAGCAAATGTGGCTTCTGAGCTCAGGAGAGGCTTCACAGGAGGAGGGAACGCTTCCGACTCTCACAGTCAGCCTCTGCAAGAGCATGAGGGGTTGTTCTCCTCTGCTTGAAAACACAATACCTTCATCGGTCCATCCAGGTATTTGTGGAACAAACATAAATTGGGGTGGACGAGGCCTGGGGACCATGCTGGTGGCTGAGAGCCCGAGGAGGGGCGAACAGGGCCCTGCCAGCCAGTCAGAGGCAGTGAGAACAGAGGCCCAGGAGTCGTTAGAAAAGTGGCTTTGTCCGGATGCAGCTGATATGGGTGATGGGTGCCTTGAAGAGCTGCCCAGGGCCCTGCAGGGTGGGCGCTCCTCCTCGGAGGCTGGGAGTCCGTCCCTCTCCGGGAGTTGCTTCAGCCTGAAAAGCTGCCTCGGGCAGACCGGAACCCTTCCCGGCAGCAGCCTCTGAATGAGCCCGCTTGGGCTTTTCCAACAAAGTGCCCCCAAATGGGAGCATGAACAGCAAAGGATTAATCCTCACACCTCTGGAGGCTGGAAGGCCGAGGTCAGGGTGACAGTGTAGTGGGATCCTGAGGTCCTAGGTCAGGGTGACGTTGTGGTGGGACCCTGAGGTCTGAGGTCAGGGTGACAGTACGGTGGGGTCCTGAGGTCCTAGGTCAGGATTTCCGCGAGGAGCCCTCTTCTGGGTGGCGCATGGCCCACTTGCCACTGTGTCCTCATGTGGTGAAAAGAATGTGAGGGAGTCTCTGGGCTCCTCTCATAAGGGCGCTCATTCAGTCCATGGGGTTCCACCTTCAGGGCCTGGCCATCTCTCAGAGGACCCATTTCTCATTCCATCGCTTTAGGGGTTAGGACTCCAGCAGACGAGTTCATGGGGAGCACAAGCATCCAGGCCGCTCGCCCCTGCGCCGTGCCTGGTCATGCGCACGCACCGCGCTCAGCCCACCCACCCTCCTGACAGCCGCCAGCGCCGCCCAGCTCCGGAACTGCCGGTGAGGCCGGCGAGGCCCGTTGCGGCCGCACGCAGGTTACCTTCTGCTCGCAGCCCTGCTCCCGGCCCCCCGGTGGAGCTGTTCCCAACCCTCCTCCCAGCGTACCTCCTGTGTGCAAATATATGGCTCGGATTCGGCTTCCTGGGAACTTGAGCTGGATGCATGGTGGCCCAGACAGCCCGGGAGAGCGGCGGGCCGGCCGGCCCCGGGGACACAGACCCCCTCGGCCGGCGGAGGCGCGGCCGCGCTTAGGGCTTCCTCTGCGGGCGGTGTGTGCGGGGGCGGGTGGGGGGCTCCCGGGGGGCGTAGGACCCTGAGTGTCGAGGGGCTCCTGGAGCAACAGGCACAAGGCCGGTGGACCCGCGTCCTTGCCGAGGCTGTCGGTGCGCTGGGGCGGATGCGTCCGGGTGGCGCCGGAGCTCAGCCGTGCTGGCGCGCCCTGACGCCTCTCCGGAGGGTCAACCTGGTGACGTGGTAGCAGGACCCAGACCTCGTACAGTCATGCCGAGGGCTGGTGAGTTTGTGCAGAACGTGTGTGAGTTTTTCCTCCATTCCCTTGACCTATGAGCTGGAGAGAAAACAGGGGAACGTGAATGGGGGTCCTGACCTGAGAGCCAAAGTGGATGTGGATGGAGGCAGTTACCTCCCACTCTGCTGGGAGGTGCCTTTGTGGGGAGAAGGCAGGGTGAGGACGCTGAGGAAGTTAGCAGCTGTCACCACAGCCCAGGGACTGGGAAGAGCTGCGGCCCAGGGGCAAGGGGAGGTGACAGCTGGGTGGCAGTGAGCTGAGCTCTGAGTCCAGTGCGGGGGCGTCCCTTCCCTCCCGGGCCCCCAGGCTTTCCCCCAAGTCCGAGGGGCACAGGGATGGCACCGCCGGGGACACGGTCGTTCTGGGTCTGCGCCTTCGTAGCTGCTTCCCTGTATCTGTGAGGTGGTCTCTCCTGGAGGGGGTGATGTGCGCTTCTGAGCCAGCCTCTGACTTAAGGGCTGAGGTGCCATTTCAGCAGAGCTGAAGGAGCAGGACTCGAGGCTGTCCGTGCCCAGGATTCCGACTGGAGGCAGAGTGTGCCCCTGAATTAAACAGCAAGGTCACAGAAAACTGAGAGCTCTCCCTCGGGTATGAGAGGAACAGGAGGCCCCCGGATGCCTGGGTGAGATGGTCCACGAGGGTGGCGCAGCCTGGACCCTGCTCAGACCCCAGCCTCCTGCGGGGACCGTGTGCAGGGAGCATCCACAGGGCTGCCTGAACCGCCCCCCTTGAGTCGGCTCCAATTTGGGAAATCTGAGATCGTTGACCCACATGCTTCGAATGGATTTTTCTATTTTTGCCACTGCCTCTGCTGCTGCCCACAGTTCCATCGTTTTCTACGCTTTTTACATCGCTTGCTGCCTGGGTGGGGAGGAAAACCTCATAAATCGGCCCAGGCTGTTCCAAATCAGGGCGCCGGAGGATCAGAACGAGGAGGAAATGGTTCCTTCGGTGTGCGATCTGTTCTCCACCAGCCTGTGACACGTTGCTGTGTCATTTGGGTCGGGGTGGGGGCTCATTTACTGTCAGTGAACATTCTGGTGACATTGCCTCTCAGCCCGAACCATCAGCCATAGAGGTATTGTACACCCAGAAACATACAAGGACACATAGACACACACACCCACGGACAGACACACACACAAGGAAGCTTTTCTTTCACAATGGTAACTTTTAACTTGCACTAAAGTTGATTTAAAGAGGAATAGTAACACTTTACAGCAAAGCTTAGAACAGACAGAGGGGATGGGAAACTGGGGCGTTACCCAGGGGATGTAACCGAGGTGGATGATGAGTCGGGTAACTTTTCAGCAGGGCCAGCACGCTCGCTGAGATGACCCAGAACATTCCATCACAGCTCCACTTCCTTCAGCTGACGCAGGTCGAGGCCCAGGATAGAGCATCTGGGCCTCAGGGATCCCCCGTCTCCTCAGCATCCCGGGGCGCTGCTCCATGTCAGAAGCCACCTAGAAATTAAATGACGGGGGAGACAAGACAGATCAGAAGCGCTGGACAGCTCGGGCCGTCCTGCCCCCTGCTCTCAACACGGGCATGATACCCAGCCTGGACTGAGGGCCGAAAGTCTCGCAGCAGCGGGCACACTTCTCTGCACCTTCCGTCTTTTCTTTCTTTCTCCTGTCTGTCATGACAGAGGGGCAAACCTCCGCACGGCTTTCTCTTCCCACTCGATCGTCAGGGTCCTCCCAGCATCACGGCGGCCTTCCTTGCAATTTCCTGGCTTGAACACACGCCATCCCATCTCTGTGTCCATGTTTGCCCTTTTTAGAGGAAACCAGCCCTATTGGACTCGGGCCGCCCTGATGGCCTGATCTTACCTTGATTATCTCCGTGCAGACTATCTCCAAAGTGTTATCACTTTCTGAGGTTTCAGGGCTTAAGATGTCAACAGATCTTTGTTTTATGGGGGTACAGTACTCAACCCATAACAGGTGCCAATGAAAACTTTGCTCATGCAAGTCACGATTTGCCATGGTGACGTGTTCTGTGTCACTTGTTTACTGTGAAAGAGCGTCTAAGGTCCCTGGATAAAGCTGGTTGTATAATTGAGGAGGGCTTCAAAACAGCATTAAAGTTAAATAGGTGTCCGGCTCTTTTATAGCCCTCCTTACACAAGGGGCAGCTGCTGGGATGCTAATCGGTTTTACCAGCATGTAGTTCTTGGCAATAAAAGGCTTTGTAGGTAATTAGGTTGCATGAAGAAAACACCCCGGCAAATATTAAATTTTAATAACTCAGAATAACTCCATGTCATACGTGACCACAGAGTGCACAATCCTGGCTTCAGAGCATGCTGGCGGTGGAAAGGTTCATGAACAAACACATGCCTGCTGCCCAAGTCTTACCTGGAGGGGGTGACCTCTGGCCCCCCTCAGTTCCGCCTGCAGAGAACCCCGTCTCTCTGCGCAGTCCCTCCGTAATTACGGCCTTGGTGCCTGCTGTCCACACAGCCTGTCCGCCGGCAGGGCGGCGCGGGGAACCGGGCTGGAACCTCTCACCCAGACAGCAGGTGTGGCGGCTGCACGGACAGACAGCGCCGCGTTCAGTTTCACGCGGGCCTCTCAGGACGGAGGTGGTGTGTTCTGCACAGAGTTCCACTTCTCAGACATAATCTTCGTGAAAATACTGGGTGCACTTTCCACTGTGATGTGAATGGAACTGTCACCCTTCTGTTCTGTTTCATGATTGTCACCATCACTACGATGACTTCTTCTGACACAGCTTGTGTTACCATCGCCTGTTCAGGGGAAACTGTGCTCCCAGGCCTGGACTGGCAGACGGCAGTGCCACAGCCTCTTCATATCAGTCCCGATGACCCCCAGAGTTCTGCCGTCTGTGGTCCCCTCCTCTGAGTCCCATCCCCCAGCAAGGAGTCAGGGCAGCAGAAACACTGTGTGAGATCAGCTTGTAAAGGGCATGACTCTGCTGAGAACAGTCTTTACTCTGATGAAGCTAGAAAGGCTCACAGGACAAGGAGCTGAAAGCAGCCCCGGCCGACTGTGGAGGGGCCCGAGGCTCCCAATCCCACACCCTCAGGAGGGAGCTGAGCTGGGAAGAGGCCATCTTGGGAGAGTTTGTGGTGACTGCAGACCAGGTGACGCCTCGACTGCACCTGAGAGAGAGCCTGAGACAGAGGAAGCACTCAGCGGTGCCCAGGCTCCTGATCCACAGACACAGTGAGGAAAACAGGCCGTCTGAGTTCTGTTAGGGGCAGAACTGTGCCCACCCCCCCACCACCACCAAATCCATATGCTGAAGCTCAAAACCCCAGTGTGACTGTATTTAGAAATGGAGTCTGTATGGAGGTAATTAAAAGTTAAAAATGAAGTATTACTGGATAATATGTACATTTACATATATATATGTATAATGGAATACTACTCAGCCATCAAAAAGCATAGAATCATGCTATTTGCAGCAACATGGATGGACCTAGAGATTATCATACTAAGTGAAGTAAGTCAGACAGAGAAAGACAAATATCGTATGATATCACTTACATGTGGAATCTAAAAAAAGGCCACAAGTGAACTTGTTTCCAAAACAGAAACAGACTCACAGACATAGAAAACAAACTTATGGTTACCAGGGGAAAGTGGATAAGGAGGGGTAAATTTGGGAGATCAGGATTTGCAGGTACTAACTAATATACAAAAAATAGATAAACAGAAATGTCCTCCTGTGCAGCACAGGGAACTACACTCAATACCTTGTAATAGTTTATAGTGAAAAAGAATATGAAAAGGAATATGTACATATACCTGTATAACCGAATCACTATGCTGTGCACCAGAAACTAACGCAACACTGCACATTCTCACGTGGTGTTGCTCTGAGCGTGCACCTTGGTGTCTCTCTTCTGACAAGGGTAGCTGTCCTATCAGACCACGGCCCCATCCTTAAGATTTCTTTTTTTTTTTAATTTCAGCTATTTATTATTATTTTTTAGTTGAAGTATAGTCAGTTTACAATGTTGTGTCAATTTCTGGAGTACAGTATCACGATTCTTGTAACAATTTTGCCACTAACTTGCACCCAGTTTTCTCATCTTTAAAACTAGCGCTGGGACGCTGACTTCTCATCCTCTCCCACCCGCACGGAAACCGGCAGCTCTTTCATATTTCATTTATGTTTCATCACCGTCCCACTCATTTCCAGCACGGATCTGAGGCCACTCACCATCAAAACCCGGATTCAGGTTTTATGCATTGCAAGCAAGGCAATGCTGCCAAGACAAGCCAGTAAAACACGTGGTAATATACGGCTCTGCGTAGACTGCATGCGGGAAGGGCGATAAATTTTTGTGACTCACGTATGAAGACGTATCTTTCTAATACTGGGTGACTCGGGTTCTTTCATTTATTTATTTTATCAATTTTCCTCTTTTGTTTTCCTAGCGATTTCTAGGAACGACAAAGCGGTGGGGCTATAATGCACATTGCGAACCTCATGGCCCCCTGGGTGTGACCTAGAGGGTAATGGATGGTGGGTGCAGGTGCGGTGACCCAGTCTTCTCCAGCTTCTGGCAGTCTTCCATCTGATGCATGGGCTGCGGGTCGCGCATCTATTTCTGCTTGGTGACGCGGGCGGCTCGCCTGGGTCTGGGTCCACACCCTGCTCTGCAGGGCTGCTCTGTTAAGCAAGACAGGGGAGCTGAGAGGGGAGAGCCCCGGCCTGAACGGGTGAGGGCATCCCCCGCGTTATTCCCTGTTTTCTGACCAGTTCCCTCAAAGCCGAGTTCGCAGCAGTTGTCGCTGATCATTTCATGTATTTTTTGCTTCACTGTTCGATGAAGTCACCCAATGCTCTATGGGTAGGGTACCTGGTAGTTTATAAACTACTTTCTTATGCAGTAGTTTTTTCCCTTATTTTTTTGATGTGTGTGTGTTGGAGAGGGTTGAGCATTTCCACAACAGGAAGGCCACCTGACTTCTCCCAGGGGGCTCTTTCAGGAACCGGAAGAGCTTCACCCCAAGGCCCGCCCTGTCCTGTCTCCTTGTCCGCTGACACCAGCACCTGCCGGCAGACACCTTCCTTCTCCTCTGGACCTGCCGTGCCGGGCAGTACAGCCGACATTTGCACGGCTGATTGGGGCCGAGGATGGTTTGGGGACAAGGATGCAAAGCGGAGATCCCCCACGCTCGTTTCCTGCAGAATATGGCTCTGCTGCATGTTCAGTATGGGGAAAACTCGCCTCGGTGAAATACTTTCTCATCAATGAGATTTCTAGAAACCTGTCAGATGCTTCCAGGTTAAGGGGAGATGACAGAAGGAACCCAGGGAAGTAGTGTGTTTGTCTGTTAGGGGAATAGAATCCTGAGTAAAGGACCTGGGTGGCCAAGGGGGTGGCTGTCACCTTTCCCTGGGGACACGGGAAGCAAGACAGGGCAGGTGGCTGACATCCTTTCCTTGGATCAAAGTGGCAAAACTTGTGATTTGACTCTTTCTTCCCTTTTCTCCAGAATCGCCAGATTTTGCAGCTTGGGTGTTATCAATTGACTCTACTGAATGGAACCCACCGATTAAAATTTTTAAAAAGCCGGGAGACTGGGATCTGCCTTCAGGTCGAATCATCTTCGGTTTTTGCTGTTTATCTTGAACTCCTTTACCTCCCGGTGATAACCTTAATAGATAGTTTCCAGTACATCTTCCTTTAGTTTCTTGATGAAAATGCCAGACATTTCAGGTTGTGAGTGGGACTCATTAATCCTGCCGCCTCAGGCCTTGTGTCCAGCGCGCCTGGGGTGAACGTGGGAGCCGCCCGGCCTTGGAGCATCAGTCGGACTCCCACCACTCTGTGTGAAATACTGATTTAATGGGCGCACGCGGAAATAGGAGACCAGGGCCAGGTGAGCGGAAATTGAAACAGGGATCAGGGACAAGGCCGAAGGAGAATTAGAGTGAATAAGCACCTGACAGTGTAAGGGATATCTTCCCATCAACGAGGAACTCCGACGCCCTGTCATTGCAGGGCATCATCGTTGTTTATCTTCTGTGAATGTGTCTGTAAGTTCTGAGTAATTGAAAGAACTGAGTGTCAATGTTCGTATTTACTTTTCACATGTACATCTAACTAGATCACTTTAACTGGGTAAGTACCGGGCCCCTGGGATGTGAACATAAAAACAGACACCATGGAGTCTGAACCTTAAGTATGTTTTGCCTGTGGGCCTGGCTATGAGCTACTTCTTATGGCAGCTGAGATTAGGTCTACAGGTAAAGGGGGACATTCTGATGGATCTGGGTTGTGTTAACTATGTGGAAAGCAAGATCTAAACTTCTGCGGCAAGCACACTGGAGCCTTGTGGCCAGGTGAGTGGTTTGAGTTGGAATAGGTGACAAGACTGTCTATAATGCAAGGTGAGTTAAAGAACCAGCGGCCTTTTAAAATGATGAAGAATTATGTGAAGGGGAAATGTAAGAAGGATCAGGAAAGTAATTGAATTTCTCTTTTCAGTTTTCCCAACACCTCTGTGCTATACGGTCATCACACTGATCCTCATTTATCTGCCCCCCCCCCGAGTAGACGCAGGGATCTGGTATACCTAAATACGGTAGCAAGATAGATATATTAACAACCCATCCACTGCCAGCCAGCGAGTGGGTCATATTTCATAGCTCTAATGTAATCAGAGGCTACAAAATTTAATCAAGGGCTCCAATATTTCATGCTGGTGAGGCCATTACTTTGAAATATTGTTTGTTTTTTCTAAAAGCACAAGAAAAGATCAGTACTTACATTGGATTTTAAACCAATACTATTGAAATATTTAAAAGAACTTAGATGAACCTTGTAACCTTGAGCTCACATGATTGGAAATCGTAATCTGAAATCTGAGAACATCTTCCAGGTGGCAGGTGAGGAGCAAAGTTGTTGACTGTTCATTATCTCTGCTTCCTCAGATAGAAGGCGCCTGATGGAATGGGTGGCCAGTGCATAGTCAAAAGAGAAACATTTCAAGTGTAATTATTGCATTAATGTAACTTTTTTTTGAATTGTTTTTAAAGCCAAAATATCAAAGAGCAATAGTGTGCTGAGTGCAGAGCACTGAAGCCGCACACAATTGTCAACACCCCGTGTCGTGTTCCCCGGCCGCAGAATTTTCCAGTTTAGGTCTCCTTTACGAGGGATGTCAACTGAAATAAAATGCACCACCTAAAAGCTGAGAGCTATGTTTTATCTGGCAGCCTTTCTGAGGGCTTGAGCCTGGGACGCAGCCTCTCAGCTCGCTCTCAGAGCTGTTCCGCCCAGGCAAGGCAGGAGCCAGGAAGCTTAGGAGTTTTTGCAGCAAAGACCATCTCCTTTATTGCTTCAAAAGAGTTTGCAATGATAACTATTATTTCTACTCTGATCAATGTCAATGTCAAAAGCTAAAGGCCAAAGGCCAAAAAGCTTCTTCATCCTGGAAGAAAAATGAACGAATTCATTGAAAATAATTTGTCTGCCTTCCTGTTCTTTCTTCAAGAATCTTTGTCGGTTGACATCTCAACCATATTTCACCTAATACAAGCTTCTTTTCTAAACAGTTTCACCTGTGGCTCTGAGTATGTAATGATTCTGACTCCAACCTGGAAGTTTGAATCATTTGTAAGACAAATGGATCTCATATTCTAAAGACGTAGGCCAAGGCAAACGGCCTGACTCAGCAGCTGCCCTGGGACGGGAACTGTAGGGCAGAGCCCAGTTTGGGGTCCCAATCAGTTCTTTTTTCTTCTGTCATGCGCATCAGTCGCCAATCCCCAGTTAGTATGTTAGACTTGATGAAACATAATATTGGTGATACAATAATTCTATCAGAAAAGCTAGTTCTCTCCTTACGAAAAGAGCCCCGGGCACTGTTCAGGGGTTTTCCCACCTTAAGACTGTGGGAGCTTCCAGGGACGCAGGGCAGCCCCAGATGTATGCGATTTACAGGCTAACCTCCGCTTGGATGTCTCTGTAGTTCAGAAGTAAGCATTTCAATTAGCAGATACAGACTACTGTATATAAAACAGGTAAACAGCAAGGTCCTGCTGCAGAGCACAGGGAACTCTGTTCAATATCTTGTAATAACCTATTACGAAAAAGAATATCTATCTATCTATCATCTATCTATCTATCTATCTATCTATCTATCTATCTATCTATCTATCTATCTGAGTCACCATGCTGTGCACCAGAAACTAACACAACATTGTAAATCAACTATACTTCCATGAAAAAGTAAGCATTTCAGTACTCCTTGACTGGATGATTTCTAAGGTTTCTTCTAGTCCGTGACACTTTATCATTCTGTGCCCGTGATCAGGGCATTCTGAAGAGCAAGTTCTCTTTTCCCAGCTTCTGGCTCCGCCAGCACCTTCCTCAGCCAACCCCCACCTGAGAATCACTTACCAGGAGGAATTTAGGTGCAAGTGTGACAAGAGAGACATGCTTCTGTAGCAAGCGTCTTTCCCAGTGCACTGACCCGAAGAATAACAGATGCTTGGGACTCAAGCTGAACCAAAACCGCGTTCCCCTCTCCTTGCGCCCAGCTCAGGGTGCGCACCGTGCTCCCCGCCGTGGGCCCTGGCAGTGCAGAGAACCACTGTCTTTAAATAGCTGCTGATCTTTGTGTCATTAATTTCCTGCTCCCCAAACCAAAATGCCTTGTAATTATCCAGCTGTAGGAACACATAAGATGGTACTAAATTTTGCTTAAGTGCAGCCTATTTTGAAAACGGAGGCCAAAATACACAATTAGGTTGGCATGAACATTCGATGGCAGTGCAGTGTCGGGGGCACAGTGGCTGGGGCTCTTGTGAGGGGCTGGCTGTCTGGGAACAGAGCAGAAACACTCATCTGATAGCGTGCCTTCCCGCACCCCTGTCACAGCACCAGCACGCCGGTCACATTACCACCCGCCGGTGCAGGAGGGCTCCACGTCGCAGCTCTGCCAAAAGAGGCAGGCGCCCCCATCTTTGGAGCAAACGTCTGCACACGTCAGTGAAAGCCAGGGCTAATTAGATTGCGTGTCTCGGGGTGAATCTGTGCAAGAAAACAGTCCATTTTGCCCATTTACATGAATAAACACCCCACTGCTCTTTCCAGGGGATGCCTGTGGGGCGAGGGTCACGGCTTCTCACAATGAATTCCAAGAGAACTCTTTGGACAAGGAAAGAGAACTGGTTGCTTCCACTTATGGTCGATCTGTAATTGTGATTAAAAGTCACTGGTGATTTTGTGACAAGTATGGGATCTCTATTTCCGGTCAGGATTTTTTAAAAAAATCTGTGATGTGGTCGTGGTCAGGCCGGTGCAGACGTTTTCTGCTTACAAGTTGCTTAAAGCTTACAACACAGTCTTAAGAAACAAAATGATATTGCCAGTTGCTAGGGCGCCGTCCAATATTTAAGCTCCTTTGACCTATAAAAGGGAGAGTGTCAGATTTGGTGGCTTGGAAGAAAAAAATCCTAATTACTATTAATGAGATTCATTACAATGTGGAGTCTCCCAGCAATGAATTTTAAATGCCCCTTGTCAGTTTTTCCATCAACATGGCACAGAAAAAAGCGTCTGCCCCAGGGTGCCCATGGACTTGCATCTTTATTAGCTGATATGGTAAATCTATTTATTTTTGGACCTGCCAGGTTGGTAGACAGGGGATCAATCCTTTCCACAAATCAATTTTTCCACTGAAAGCTAAAAGCTGGGGTGTTTGTGTGGTATGTTTTAAAAATCATATATTAAAAGTAATTGAAAGGAATTAAACTCTAATGGCTTTTTTCTTTTTTTTTTCTATTTTTTTTTCCTGTTGGACTTACACAAATTACTCTCCTCATTTCTTCTTATCAGACAGAGGGAAGCTCTGTGCTGGCATATTTCAGAAAAATCAAGTCTTTTTGCGAATAACACAATTCTGACTCTTTATTAGAGGCTGAATAAAATCTGCCTGGAAGTTACTGTCTTGAAGAGTGATGCCCAGTAGAAATGGAATGTGAGCCACTTATGCAATTTTAAATTGTCAGTAGCCACTTGTTAAAAAGTAAGAAGAAATATGTGAAATTAGCTTTAACAGTGTTTTATTTAAGCCAACAGATGTAAAATGTTTTTGTCAACATAAAATCAACGTAGACAATGTAAATGACCTATTGTGCCTTCTCTTCTTTTATTCTGCACTTGTAACCTTCACCACCCTTATTTTAAGATCTCGATAGATGAGCAGATCTAATGGTGTCCACACTGGACAAACTTGGTCCTGAGAAACGGCATTCTTTGATTCTTATTTGAGAAACTGGAAGGCAATGATTAAAAAAAAAAAGACTGTGTCATTGGCAATTAAATTTCTTTACATAAAATGTTTGCGATTATACGTCTTTAGAACAGTTTAAATATCTTACAGGCTTTAAGCCTCAACTTTTCTAAAATTCAAAAGATGTGTCTTTGCTAAACTACAAACATTTTTTTTAAGGATAAGACTTAACTAAATGCATCACGGGTGAATTTCACTAGTCAAAATGGCTTTGGCTCTTTACAAATACCTATGTTTGGCCACAGGTTTCAATGAGTATAAAGTAATTTAAAATTTCCACATGTAGAGACAAATCATTTCTCTCTATTTATATTGCATATGGAACTTAAATGATTTAAAACAGTAAAATAAAGTTTTTATAGTAAAAAGGATAAACAATGTTATTCATCTTAATTTCCACCTAATTCCAGTTAATTTTTTAGCCTGTGCGGAAACCTTATCTCCTCTGGTTTCCTCACCATTTCGCTGTATCTGGGTTTGAGCCAACCATGTGTGCAACCAAAGGAAGCATTTTCAGTTCAAACATTGAGGCTCCCTTGTATCCGCCATACTGGCCCCCAGCTCTGTGGGAATCAAGCACACACTGTATGTGACAATCTCACTGGAGACGGAAGGCATAGAGGGCTGCCTTTGCCCACAAGGCGGAGGATGGCTGGTCCCTGGGCGTGGCCGCACAGAGCACACGATCCGTGCCAGGGCTTCCAGAGAGGGAAGCAGTCTTCCTCTGTGAGGGTCATTGAGCGAGATTTTTGGAGGAATTGTGAGTGAACCATGAACAGGACTTGGCAACCTGGAAAGAAGCAGTGTTCCAGGCAAGGCGGCATGTTTGAGGAAAAGCAGGTGATCGGTGGTTGGCATGTAATCGTAACAAAAACAAAAATGTACGAATGTGTGTATGTGTACATGGCTGGGACATGGTGCTGCACACCGGAAACTGACACATTGTAATTGACTGTACTTCAAAAAAAAAAGAAGAAGAAGAAGAAAGAAAAGAAAAAAGAAAAAGAAGGTAAAGCACTTGTAGCCTCATGAAGATACGGATTTTCACACGCCGGCTCCCACGTGCTTTGGTTATGGAAACATGAGGGAAAATCGAGGGTGTCTTGGAATCTTGTAGGTGGGTGGGACATGATCCAGGGCCCCTGGCTTTTCTGGTGAGGGAGGGCAGCTACTTGGGCCCCTCGGTCTGAAGGCCTGGAGCACCGGCACAGCCACTTCATGGTCACCATCCAGAGAGGCACCAGCAAGGCCTGACGCCAGGTCTTCTCCCTACTGGCCTGGAGCGTGCTCTATTCCGCCGCGTCCTCTGACCATGACCCAGCAGTGAGTGGGAGCAGGCAAACCTGTATCGGTCTTTAGCTGTGTGTACTGCATCTTCAAAATGTGTTGTGACTATTCCTTTGTGGGCCTTGAAACATCCTCTGAGCATGATGTCAAGCAGTATCTCAGCATTATCAATGGCATAGCTATCCAGATTTGCCAATATTTGAGTGGTTACTCTTGCTCTTAAGGGTCTTTGGAAAAACAACAATTACGTGCTTAGCATTTAAGTAGTTTTAACAAGTTTACAATCAGTGTTATTTATTTCAGCAGCAAGCCCTGTGATCTACACAGACCATAAAAACAGGAACTTCTGTCTGTGCCGAGGTGTCAGTGGCAGGGTTGGGACAGAATTCAGGTCATAGCCCAAGAGAAAGCTGGTTCCCTTCTGAATGTGATACTTACCCATTCAGGGTTTAATGTGTATTTCTAAACACTAATATGTGTTTACTGGCTTCAGGTGATCTTTTCCCCCCTAACCTTAGAATTTCCGTCCCTTTTTTGAGGGAAGTCCTGATGTTACATAGTCTTGATTGGAATAAACCTCTCTAGCAAAGACGAGGCCTTTTTATTTTTCCTGGGTGGCTTCCAGCTTCAACCCTTTCTTCCCAGCTAGGCCCCCTCGGTTTCCGGATGGTCGCGGTTTGCTGGCTGGCCTGCACCAGGGCTGCTTTGGCCTTTGCGTCTGCTGTGCCCACTGCCTGCGAGACCCTCTGCGGACCCTTGTCCACGTGGAACATTCTGCTCGTGCCTCCAGACAGAGCTCAACGTGGCTTCGTCGTGTCCTCTCTGTGCGGCAGCACCACGGCAGGTGTTTCTGCGGGTTTTCCTGTTAGATTGCCTCTCTTGAATTTTGTGTCTGTTTCTTAGACACAAGAAGAGTGTGAGGAGAGATCTTTAAAAAGAAATCATCAGGATACACAACCGGAAGTGGCAAATGGAGTGACACAGAAGCACGCTTGGCACAGTTCCAGAAGTACACGCTTTACCATTTCTTTGGTAAATTGAAGGCATTTACTTCTGCCACATACGCTTTCATAGCTGGACGTGTTCATGCAGTTTCTGGGTATTTCTCTCTTCTTCGTCCTCTTCTTTTTTCCTGGTTTATTTTCACATTAGGATTTCGATTTTTAAGAGTTCAGAAACAAATATTTACAGCTGGAACATTATCATTCAAAGGATGAGGTCAACTTGCTCGTAGTTCTCCTGGAAAACTTTAATTCTAGGAGGAACTTGCCTTTTCCATTCACAGGGCTCCTTCCATTCACAAAAGTTATTCACTGAACAAGAATTTCTCCAGTGATCTATTGTTCATGACGCTGTAGCCCAGGAATGAACACAACATTGTAAATCAATTCTACTTCAACGAAAAAAATAAAAAATTAAAAAGAAGCGCTATCAGTAATGGCAGGAGACTTCAGTTGCGGCTCAGTGTCAACAGATGACAGAGGGAAAACTCCTCGTCTCCTACCGGTTTCTTTCCAGCCTTCTCTGTGAGCAAGATCAGTCTTCCCAGAGGAACCGGGAGAGCAAACAGGAGCAATGGGAGGTGGGGTCCCAGGGAGGGAGCTGAGGAGAGGGTGGGGGCTCGCTGGCTCTGTGACAGTGGTGGAGTCTTGGGTCCAGAAGAGTTTCACCCCAAGGTGTGCAGGATGGAAATTTGTGGTCACAAAACAAATTTCAGCTCTCTCTGAAGAATCACAAAGAAGGTAAAAGGGTAAAGCCATGAGTTCCGGAAACTTCAAATAGACACACTTGACATTTCCTGGTAAAATCATAGAGTGAATTATTAGACAATAGATTTATAAGCCCTTTGGGAAAAGATCTAATGATTTCGAGGAGTCAACGTGGGCTCCCTGCCTGCAAGCCATTCCTCTTTGGCTTTCTGACTCCATTGCTGGGCTGGCAGCGCGTGGATGACAGGGACACGGTGTATCTGGGTCTCATCAAAGCACATGATGGAGCCTTTTCAGTGTCCACGGTGCACAACAGGATGACATGATCCGACTGATAGTGAAATCGGATGAAATGTAAAGAAGTGGATGGCTGTAAAAAAAAAATAAGTGGTGATTAATGTGCTGATATCCACCTGAGAGGAAGTCATTAGCAGTGAGCCAAGGGCTCTGATGTGATTAAGCCCAGAAGAACGCTTTTATCATTCACTTACTTGAAGGCATAGGAAACATGCTTCTCAAATTAGAGTGGTCTAATGATCAGGAGGGAAGAATCTACTTTGGCAGATGACTGCATCGAGATTCAAATGATCCAGATGTGCCAGCGTGAAGTGAAAAAGGAAGCGGCAGAAACTGCTCCCGTGGACATCCTTCAAATTGAGGTACATGCCCACCAGCTCGAAGTCGGTGAGGACTTCTGCTTCTACCATGGTGAAAAGAAGATGGCATTCCTCCTCTAAGAAATAAATCCAAAATAGGAGGCAAAGTAAAAACAATAAATTTCACTTTTGATGGGAAGGAAGGAAGGAAAGAGGGTACAAATGAAAAAATAGGAGGATAGTCTGTCAAAAGCGACGGATGTCAAACTCAGAAGAAGTCGAAGGCGGACAGCTCTGATCTCAGGTCCCAGAAAGCTTCAGCATGTCCACGTTCACAGTAAATGGCAATCCAGGATCTAACTTCACATACACAAGACCTGCATGTTTTCCTCTACACAAGCTTAATGAGAAATTACCCATTTGTCTTGACCCCAGAATGAGTCTGGCTCTGGGGAAAAGTGGCAGAGAGAGGAACCATACAAATACATGTTGGTAAGTTAGAGCTAATTAAAAAGTAGCAAACACAATGAGATCTTCACGAGATTAGATTTTCAGCAAAGTTCCGTGCATGTACCACCGTGTTTTAGCAGGGCTGTCTCGGTGAAACAGCCCTTTTCCAACTTTAGGGAGGAGAGCATAAAGGTGAGCAACATTTAAGGAGGGCTATTTGGTTCTTTATCAAAATTTGAAGTGTACTTAAACTTTGGTTCTACATGTCTACTTTTAGAAATTTATTCTACTAACATATTTACATATTGAGAAGATAATATGAAAAATATAATATGTAAATTATTGTAACCCAAATATAGAGTAGATATCAACTAGTCCATGTGATATAAACAAATGATTAAATAAACATCTAAGTAAATAAATAGAGGATAAGAGGCAACTCTCCCATGCAGACAAATTCCAGATAATTTTTGCAGACTCTTCACCCTCAAGATGGGGAGTGTTCCTCCCACGGTGCAGTGGGGAAACCGAACGTTACCTGAAACAGGTGACCAAGGTCAACGTCATAGGCAGTAAGTCATGTGGATGGTACGTACCCACGATACACTGTGATGAAAACGCACTTTATCAGTGGGGTAGTCCTCCTAGAAACCCAATAACCCCCATATGATCACGAGAAAACACCAAATTCTATGCAGTTTTTCTACAAAATACTTGAAGGGAGTCAAATACAAGGAAAGTCTGAGAAACTGTCACAGCCAGGAGGAGCCTCAGGAGACATGGCGGCTGAGCGCAAAGTGGGGTCCCGCGTGGGGTCCTGGAGCAGGAGGAGGCATTCAGCAAAACTGAGGAAACCTGAAGACAACACGCGTGTAGCCCATTACAGAGACCCAGCACTGGCTCCCTCACTGCAGCGAGCGCGCCATGTGGCCGCAGGATGTGCCTGCTCTCTCCAGTGCCTTCATTTTCCTATATTCCTAAAACTGTTATACATACAAAAGTTGTTAAAATTAAGGGGATGAGAAAAAATTTGGAAATCACAACATAGCAAAATATGTGAGATACAGCTAAAGCAATGCTTGAAATGAAGTTTTTAGCTTTAAAAGGTACGTAAGAAGGAAAGAAAGCTTCAGAATCAATGACCT
This sequence comes from Vicugna pacos, assembly GCF_048564905.1. Taxonomy (NCBI): domain Eukaryota; kingdom Metazoa; phylum Chordata; class Mammalia; order Artiodactyla; family Camelidae; genus Vicugna; species Vicugna pacos. The sequence continues at coordinate 18,429,366 of NW_027328742.1, read as the reverse complement.
AAATTTCCACCTTAAGGAGATAAAAAGAAGATCAAATCAAAGCCAAAACAGAATTAAGCAAAAAGAAAGAATGGAAGTCAATAAAACAATCAAGAAAATCATCGCTGAAACAAAACTGGCTTTTTGAAAAGTAAACCTCTAGCTGGATTAAAAAAGAGAGAGAAAGAAAGAGGTCTGTTATGCCTTTTTCACATTTATCGTATTTTGCCATTTTTCTTTCAATTTCTAATAGATTTTTATATATTAGAGATATCAACTTTTTGTCTGAGCTATTTGTTTAGAATATTTTCTCCCAGTTTTCAATTCTTTTACTTATTGTGAGTCTTTGACATATAATTTTTGTATGTTTTATTTTGTCAAATTTCTAATCTTTTCTTACATCTGAATTTTGAGCCATAGTTAGAAAGTTTTTCTTTTCACCAAGTTTAAATAGAATTTACCCATTTACCTTCTAGTACTTGTGTGATTTTTTTTACATCAGTTCACTAATCAATTTGGCATATATTAATTATAATGTGAGATATGAATCTAATTCTTATCTTTCTGCAAATGACCACTGATTTGTCCCAGCTCTATTTATTACTAAGTCCATCTTTTCCCCAGTGATCTGAAAAGCCATCTTCGTAAATTCCCACGTGAATGGGTCTAATTCTGTATTTTATAAATTTCTTCCAGGGGTCTGCTTGTCTATTCCACGTCAGTACCACACTGTTCAGTTACAAGTGATACATTGTACACTTTAACATCTGATGGAGCAAGCCCCGCCCTTTGTTTTTGTTTCTCAGTATTTTTATAGGAGTATTTGCATGTTAGTTTTTCCATACAAATTTTCTCAAGTCGTCTAACACTATAAACTAACTTGTTGGCATTTTTACTGGTTCTGCATTGATTTTATAAATCAACCTAAAGAGAATTGTGACATAATGTTGAGCCTTCCTATCCAAAAAAAGGAACTGACTTTCCAGTTGGTCAAATCAACTTTTGCAACTTTCATGAACACTCAGATCTTCCTTATACGGCTTTTGCGTATTTCTTGTCACATTTATTTTCAAGTATTAAAATTTCTATGGCTGTTGTAAACAGAACTTTCTCTAACTGCTTGCTATTTGTAGATATGAAGTCTATGTGTTGATTTTATATTCTACTACATTACTGATTTCTTTTATATTTTGAATTAGTTTTAACATTGATTTTTTGGGGTTTTACAAGTATAGTGTCACATAATCTGTAAATAAAAAATGCTTTACTCTTTCTTACCCATTCTCATGTGTCTAATTGATTTATCTTGTATGATTGAATTGGTCGATTCCTCTAGTACAAAGCTGAGCAGTAGTGGACACAGTGGCATCCTTGCTTTCTTCCTGCTCCTTGGGGAAATGTCCCTAGTGTCACTAGAGTTTCCCCTATTAAATAACAAGGTGGGTTTTGAACTGTATCTGTATGTTTCTGTTTCTCTCTCTGTGTGTGAATAGTATGCACATGCATATGAAGGAACCATCTTTTTATTTTCTTGAGTATTTTAAATCATGAATCGGTATTGAATTTTGTTAATGTCTTCTCAGCAATGATGGAGATTGGGAAGAAATGTGAGTTAAAATTAATTTTTAACTGAAGATATCTCGGATCTTTTGATTAAAAAAGAATCACTGAAAATCATCAAGAAAATACAATAAACAGTATTTTCTAATTTGAGAAACAAGAATCTTTTTTCCAAAAACAATCTTCCAGATCACATGTACCAATGAACACACTTTGGAAACGACCTTCCTGATTCCCCAGCCTCCCTCCTTTGTTTTAGGTGTTGATAAAAGTGATCCTGCAAACGCTAACACAAACACAAAATCTTACATTCACAATGGAAGCCTGCCCCTCAGGACCCTTACTCCCATGGCAGGCTACCTCTCAAAGCCATTTTCAGGAACTTCATTATGAGATCGTCTCAAAGATCTCCTACATAACGCGCTCAGCCCATCGGTGTGACCATCTGTAAAATCAGACCATTTGGAGAAGGCAGCACATCTTTATGGAGACACTGAGCAGGAGTGAGGGCTCATATGAAAGAAAGGCTTTCGGCAATCAAAGCCCTGACGTCTTGAGAAATTATTTTGCACGTTTTCTTTATTCCTTGTGAATTACTGACGTTTGTACAAGTTAGAACACACAAGAGAATGAATTGTTTGATTTGTCTCTTGTTTACTTTTCTTCTTCCCAGGGGCAGTGGGAGCATACAGAGAACAAAAATTCTGTGCTCAAGAGTGTGACTTTTTATGAATTGAATAACTGAATTCCAAGAATGGAATCACTGCAACTGGAATTGGAAAATAAAAAAAGAAGGAGAGGCAGAACGAGAACAGTGATTAAGCAAGCATCTCACGTCAGCGCCTTCGTCTGTGCTTTCAGCCCGTGAACTGGCTCCTCCTCAAGGCCAGCTCTTCAGGGCCCAGAATTCAGTAAGTGTGTTATGGCTACAAGCACCATGATTTGCTTTTTCCTGGGAGGTTTTGACTACACTGTCCTTCACTCTCCAAATAGCCATAGACATTTTTACTGTCAAGGCTAAAAACCCAATTTCCCTTACCATCTGGTAATATCCCCTAGTTCTGAACAATTGTCTTAGGAAACGCTACTAAGAGTGCCAGACATGGAAACAACCTCAATGTCTATCGACAGATGACTGGCTAAAGAAGCTGTGGTACAGCTACACAATGGAATACTATTCAGCCATCAAAAGGAATAAAATAATGCCATTTGCAGCAGCATGGATGGACCTGGAGATTATCATATTAAGTGAAGTAAGTCAGACAGAGAAAGACAAATATGAAATGATATCACTTATATGTGGAATCTAAAAAAATGATACAAATTTTATTTACAAACCAAAAATAAACTCTCAGAAATGGAAAACAAACTATGGTTACCAAAAGGGAAAGGGGAGGGGAGGGATAAATTAGGAGTCTGGGTTTAACAGATACACACTACTACATATTAAACAGATAAGCAACAAGGACCTACTGTACAGCACAGAGGACCATATTCAACTTCCTGTATTAACTATAAAGGAAAGGAATCTGAAAAGAAAAAAAAATATATGTATGTATATGTTTAACTGAATTGCTCTGCTGTACACCGGAAACTAACACTGTAAATCAACTACACTTCAATAAAAATAAAATTACAAAAAAGACATTCATCTTGTCATGGCACAGAAATTGTCATTTTTTTTTTTTAACATTGTGGGCTTATTACTGTTTTCTTGCAGCAAAATTAAGCATTCTGTTAGGTGTCCACCTTTGGTCTTCAAGGTCGTCCCCTCATCACTCCTCCTCTGCAGGGAGACCAGCCTCAGAACATTTTGCTATTGACTCAGTGTCCCAAAGTTTCCCCCAAAAGTCCCTGCAGTCCTGGCCCTATTATCTTTCAAATCCCTTTGGGCTGAGTTTGTATCTACCGTTCGCTGTCAGATTTATCCTGAACCTTTAGGCTTAAATGCATCTTCTCAGGAGAAGTCACCCGTGATGTCGATGTCGCATTAGTGAAGCATGCCCACTGGGGCCACGCAGGGCTCTTTTCTTGCAGCGATGTGCATATTTAGTTCCCATTAGTGATGAGTTATATGGCCATATTGACATAAGAATAGATCCCTTGGGCTCTATGTGGAGAGTACAGGTTTTAATTGAGAAGTACTTTTAAAAAACAAACAAATATCCCACAAATCAAAAAAGAAAAACCTAAAATTAAATTACTTTGAAAAAAAGAGGAAAAATCTTTTGCTGACGTGGGAAGGATCTGGCTTGAGAGGATGCTGAAGTGTAGCTCCCCAGTATTATGGGATGTTCTTCCCAATAAAAGTCTCCCAGAAGGAACTGCACCTTAGTTGCTCCAGTGTCCTCATTTTCCTCCCGGTTCCTATTTGCCTCAGGTAAAACCACTCTCTGCAGCTGCACTGCCCGTGACAGACAAAGCCTACTCTGGCCATATGGTGCCCCTTTGTGCACACAGTGTACGCTCACTGTGAACGTCCTCAGTGGAACCTCTGTTCAAAAGACGTCTCTTGTGGCTTTTAATGGACTCCAGTGACTATTCCAAGGATCTTGGCTAATTTAAGATAATCTTCTCTGGTATTTCCTAAAAGTGTTACTTCTCAGCAAACGGCCAGGCCTCCAAACGCCCTCTGGATGGCTGGTCTGCCTGCTCCGCGCTGCCCCGCGGTAACAGCGGTGGGCTGGAACGCCTGAGGGAGCATTTCACACAGCGTGGTCCATGTCGCGCAGAACGGGTTTTTGGCCGGAGTCCATCTGGGTTGCCCTGTTCCTTCCATGGCGTGTTACCTTGCACTACAGTTCACTTGCATTTCACGGACTCTGGTTCACCCACACGTGAAGATTTTCCAACACAGCACAGAGGAGCGCCACAGAAGCAGCAGGTCTGCTCTGAGCATGGGCTCTGTCCCACCGGGGCGTCCTCAGGGCCTGACCACCTGAGCTGCTGTGACAACCTGTGCAGATGGTGTTGGCAGCTGTGGGAACCAGGTGCAGATTTGGACCAGCTTCAGGATGTCGACTGTATTGTTTCATCGACGAACATGCTCTCCAGAGAGGGACAGGGAAGAAAAGAGGAGTGGGCAGGTGTGCCAGCTGTCCCACTGGCCTGTCTGGGTTGGCACACCCCTGATGACGGTGATGTGGCCTTCATGTCAGCACCCACATAAACGTCTGGCTTTGCATCCTCGCTCCCAGACAGGAGGCGATGCGGGAGCTGCATGGAGATACAGAAAGTTAAATTCTCATCCAAAGCTCAGGGAATAGTAAACAAACGCTCTCCTCCCCTCTCCCTGCCCCCCTTGCAATTAGAGATGCAAATATATTCAAATGTTCCGCCTGGCGCAGCCCAGGGGGGTGCTGGGAATGTGCTGCCGTAGGCAAGATGGAAAAAAGAGCCACAAGCCCACCCACCCCCTCACAGCTTCCCGACCCTCCCATAATAGAGTCACTAAAACGTTTTGCTGCCCTAGGCAACCACCTGCTCTTCCTGTGAAATCCGTCCCTGGCACGACTTAATTCAGCTCAGCCCGTGAATCCGTATCACAAGCAGACAATCTAAGGTCAGGGCGGAAAACGAAGCAAACGCATTCTAATATCAAACGGAACGTCCGCCCCTCCCAGCTAGACTGCTCCGCACTCTTCTTGTGAAACCACGGAAACTCTGGGGTTTCTTTGTATTGCTCCCGTATTTCCTCTGGGATTACAAATCCCAGATAACTGGTGAGGAAGAGGGGAAGGAGGATGTTCTGTCTGCCGACCTGGACACGCATATCTAAATAATGGCCCGAATGGCCAGGTTTGAATTTGGAATTCTCAGGCCCCTCCCACTTCTGAGCCAGAACCGGGAGGAGCGGGAAGACAGGAGCCAGCCCCTCACCTGGCTTCCTACCTTGGCCTTGACTGTGCAGGTGGGTGCCTAGCCTGCAAGACTGTTTCCTTGGGATGCCTGGCTCCTGGGCGAGCATCGCATGGACGAGAAACATAACCATGGCTCCAGGGCAGGTCCCGGGCCTGTTCCACGTCTGGCCCTTTAGAAGTTCAAGGCCAAGGCCAGAGGAGGGCCAGGGTGGGGCTGTAAAGGCCGAGGTGCAGGATAGGGTCCTCCCTCACCCAGGTTCAAAGAGTGACAGCCATGTGGCCGGTCCTCACTTGCTGGGATCCTGGAAGCTTGACTCTAGGAACAGCTCTGGCCAGGAGTCTGTGCCCTGGTCACAGACTTCAAATTCATTATCTGCTGCAGTCCTTGCGCCCCCTGCAAGATGGGCATCGCTCCAAGCACGGGAAGGGACGGGGCGGAATGCGCTGTCACAGCTCTAAGTGCCTCGCCCGAGAGCGGCGGCCTGCCTCCCTCCCTCCCCGACACCCAGGACGTGGGCCCTGAGTAAACACTGTGTAAAGGCTGGCGAGGCAGCCATGGACGCCTGAAGGTGGAGATTGTGCTAACAGTCTAGGAAGGAAGACTAAGCTCTGGAAAGGCAGGAACAAGAGAGAAAGGAGGGGGCGGGGTCCGTGAAAGAAGGTGGAAGGGTGCACAGATCAGGGGCCCGCAGCCCTGGGAACGGGGAGCTGCCTGCCAGCGGGGAGGAGGCCCCGGCCCCAGCACAGGCTGCCGCCCCCCACGCTGCCCTGCGGGGGCCCCGACCGCAGTGTGCCACGATGGGGCCTGACCGGCCTGTTTTCTCTGCCCAGCCCCCTCACGTGTGCTTTCAAGCTGAGGTCAGACACCTGTTTTACAAATTGTAACTGCTTCAGAAGTTGGGTTTTATGTCCTTTGTAGTGCGCTGATTTCTTGGGCGGCCTCTAAGTCCAGTCAGGAAACTTACCCGGCGCGCCGCGCCTTCCCAGGACGCCGCTGCCTTGTACTCTGAGATGCGGTGTAGAGTCAGGTTCCACAGCCTGAAAGTCAGGGGTTGAACTGACAGCACTTCCCAGCCCACAGCCTCCTTCCTCACAGCGGTTTGGGCAGCGTTGCTACAGCGACCCGCAGCCCGGTTCCGAGAACTGCTGGTTACCTCCGGAGCACAGGACAATGAGCAGGGGTCAGGTTACAAGGCCAGCGTCCCCCGTGCCCGCTGAGCAGCGCCCAGTTTCCCAGCACACATCTGATACAGCAGAGGTGTGCAAATATTGATCGCCAACATCCTCCTGTATCCCTGCTCCAACTGTGCTTGTGTCTTGAGGTGTTGAGTCAGTTTCTGACTCTTCGCAGCCGTTCTCCCACGTGGTGAATGTTGGGAAGAAGAAATTCAATCTGTGAAATTATTCTTTTGTGTTTAGACGGAAGACTAGACAAACCCCGCCCTCCCCCTCCACCTGCCTCCCGGAGCAGGCTTCAGCACGCGGCTCGGAGCCCTCGCAGGCGCACCCGCCGGCGGCGCTGCCAGCAGTCGGCTGGGAATCAGGGAGGCGGAGGCAGAAAAAGCGCAGGTGCTAGGGGTGCCCGGTGACGCAGCGGCCTCCACGGAGTAGCACTTGAGCTGCCACGGCCCTTCCACCCAGACATCTGGATCGAAGAAAGAGTGTCCAGCACTTCCTGTAAAATCTAATTGTCTCAGATGAGTTAAACACCTGACACTGATGGTTGAACCATCTGGTTCAGAAACAGATCCAGTCTTTGCTTTTAAAAGACCACACACTCTCTGTGCTTGAAACATAACCTTTACGCCATCGTCACTGATTTGCACAACGCATACAGGAAGGAATCCTGATTAAACTGAATGGGAAAATGATGACCGGCTTGTCCATTGCTTGCGTCATTATTACGTCAACCATTTGCCCTCTTGCTGGATGAACAAATTTGTACATTAAAAAAAAATCTGGGATCACTGTGGAAGCAAAGCGATGGTTAATTAAGGGTGGAGGCAGGAACAGAGATGAGTGGTTATGACTCATCCGGGTCAAAAACAGATTATGAAGCTTGAAACTATGCATTGATGATCTGATATTATGCGATAACACAGCACGCAGTGTTTGCTAAATGCGCGGCAGCCGGTCTGCTGAGCTTGCCTGGGAGCTAGGGGACGCGGGTCGCCCCGCCCCCTCGCACGTGTCAGGAAAACGAGCATTCGGCTCACCGTTGCTGTCCTTACAAGCAGTGACGCAGCATGTCCCAGCCCAGGTGATGGAGGAGTCCCAGTCCAGAAAAACTGAATCAAAAGCTCTGGAAGTGAGACCCAGGCAGATGTATTTTTTTTAATATGCTCTCCAGATAACCCTGATTGTACCCAAGATTCAGAACTGCAGCATTCCTAGCTAAACTCTAAAAATCTCTGTTAATTCTAAAATAGCGTGTCCTAGGGCGGTGGCCCCCACACTTGAGAGCGCACCAGAGTCCCTTGGAGAGTTTGTTACTCACCAGGTGGCCGGGGCGGGCCCCTCCTTGCCCCTGACTTGGCAGCCTGGGCTGCGGCCCGGTAACTCGACTTTCTAACAAGTTCCTAAGTAGCACTGATGCTGGTCGGGACCCAGCTTGGAGAATCTCTGCTCTAGGTTGTACTTACACAAAAAATACACATCTTGATGGGTAACAGAAAATGAGTCCACAATTTAATAATATACGTGTTAAAAATGATACTACACGTGGTAGTTGGAAGTTGTAGTTCACAAGGTGATGACTTCTCATGATGGAACCTGCCCCCCACCCCGTCAAATGACTCCATCTCTGTAGCTGCTTCTTGGTGACACAGCCCAGGGGGCAGGAAGGTAGCGTGAAGTCCCCTGAGGGAACTCCCTGGAGGCCTCTGGCCGACGGTCCGCAAGCCTCACAGCTCACCTTCGACCCTGCCGAGTCTGGAGCACGTCCGGTGAGTGACAACAGCATTCTGACCCACGTGTGGAGGAGGTGAGCCCCACCGCGGTGGCGGCCATACAGCACGTGAGCCGTTGTTGGCACTGTTTTGTTGCCGTGATGTTTGCCTGGGACTCACTCATCTGCCCGACCCCGAGGCCCTGGGACCCTCACCCTTCCCGCACTGCAGCCCGGCTCACACCGCCCCCGGGAGGGAGGAGCCACCCACATGCAGCTGTAGAGCCCATGGGCCCTTTCCCTGGTGCCATGTGCGTGCCCTGAAGCTTGGACTGTTAGAAAATGACACAGGTGAACTTATCTGCACAACAGGAACAGACTCACAGACATAGGAAACACACTTCCTGTCACCAAAGGGGAAAGGGCAGGGGAGGGTAAATTAGGAGTTTAGGATTAGTAGATACAAAATTATTGTATATAAAATAGGTAAACAACAAGGACCTACTGTACAGCACAGGAAACTATATTCCATAGCATGTAATAACCTATAATGGAAAAGAATATAGAAAAGAACTTATATGTGTACAGCTGAATCACAACACTGTGCATCAGAAACTAACACAACATTGTAGATCAACTACACTTCAATTAAAAAAAGAAGCCTTAACCCCAAACTGGCAGAGGCATGTAGCTTTCCTGCCACGGCCTCTGCCCTCGCTCCCACTTCCCCCACAGCCCACGGCACTGGCTTTGTGGCTGGTGGACACATCGTCAAGCTAGATGGTGCAGCCCCATTTGTGCTGTTTGCCAGTCCTCCCAGTCGCTCCACTTCTGGGTACCTGGAAGCCTCATATGTTCTGGCTCCCTTTGTGGAGCAAAGGCCATGTGACACAGGTGGCCAGTAAGTTATGAGCTACGTGCCCTGGTCCTTGTCGGGCTGAGCGTCGATCACCCAGAAAAGCACACTGTTCCTCCTGCCACCTTCACAAGCAGCGCTCCTGCTCCCTCGGCCTCCGGTGCAGAGAAAGGACCACGATTTACAAGACAAGACCCCGAGAAGGTGGGCAAAGGACACGCAGGGTGAGAAATCAGCCACACCGCCGTTCAGTCTCTGAGCCTCCCGGGCTGCTTGTTACCGTGGCAGAACCGAGCACATCCTGACACAGACTCAGTGAGGGCTTGGCTTACACACTCGCCGACAGCGGACTGTTCCCGTCCTGGGAACGGCTAGTTCACCATTAACGCCTTTGCTCTTAGCGCTTCTGCTGGTCTGAATTTCTGCCTTTTTGACCAGGACTTTGATACTTGCTTGGAGTTCTTTAGTTTTAAAACTATTTCATGTTGACAAGAGAACAGCTCCAGTTCTGGTTTCTTAGTTTTCCTGGTTAATTTTTTTTAAGGGTCACCTGATAACAAATACAGAAGAGACCTTGAAAAGATTGGTGATCTTTATTTCCAAGGTCTGTGAGCGTTTCGGTGGGTCGTCAGATTCTGAACTGGCCCAGACCCCTGCCCCAGCCTGGTTCACATTTTCAGACATGTGCTGGAAAAAGCCTTCTTGTGGTGGTGAATTTTCAATGCATCAAGGATAAAACCTGTCCCCTACACGTTAGGCACAGAATTAAGAGCTTGGCGTGAGTCACCGGCCCGTCACAGCACCCTGTGAGACAGGAACCCGTGCTGACCCCGTCTGACAGATGAAGAAACTGTTCCTCCGTGCCTGTGTTGTCCCCGGTTACCCAACTGGCAAACGGCAGGGGTAAGCCTGGCATCAAAGCCCATCTGAACACAGTCAGTTACGCTTTTCTGAGGGCCTGAGTGCTGACCTGGTATTTTGCAGACGCAGGACAGCGAGCCCCACCTGGAGACCAGCTGCGGCAGTGGTTCTGTCCTTACTCAGCCTGAACCCTGTGACTGCATCTCTTTGTGCTCCATGACTACGGCAATTAATTCAGAGATAATGATGGGAGAGGGCGTGACTGGGCGGGGAGGAGAAAGGTTTACCCAACGGCTTTTACATTCACAATGGTTTACTACAGACAACGGGGAGAGGAAATGTGCCAAAATGACCAACAGCTCTTAGAGGCAGACAGAGTTGGGTCCTTTTGAACGTACAGACATTGAAACAAAACCTACACCATCTCACTCGATTTCCCAACCTGAAGGCACCTGTAAAGAGCTCGCATTCAAGCCACATTCTTCTGTTTGTTTTTTCTTTCACCAGGAGTGTTGAGTTTTTCCTACAAATTTACAAATACATGGAGAACTCTTAATAAACTATAAAATCTGACCTCCACCAACGGTTTTTAAAGTGCAAAACGCAGTCTTCTGGGTATGAGAATGCAAGGGTCTTTCCGTAGGCTGGAGTGATGTAGCCTCACCCCCAGCAGCTCTCAAAATCATAGCCCCTACGGCTGTTCTCACTGGTGACCACTGGTGGCGGATCATTTTCTCCAAAGTCATTCTGTCTAGTTCACCTTAGGTATCAGTAATGGGCCCTTTCACGCTGCAGCCTGCGTGGCAATGGTCCGCTCAGCCACGCGCAGTGGGAGCCGGACCCAGCAGCCTGGCTAGGGTGCAGCTGTCTTAATGCACTGCCGTCCACGGCTGGGCTGCAGGAGTGTGTGTCCGCTTTCATCTTCTCCAGAGACGACCCCAGAAGACCAAGCTTCTACACTGGAAGAAAATTCTGCAGTGGAGGATGAAGGGGTCCAGCTGTGCACTGAGGATTTGCCTCTGGATAGCCGGTCCCACATCAGGGCTCCGCTCTCTGAAGCTCCTGTGTCCCACAGAGGAGACGGTGAAGCCTGACCGCCTTTACCTGGCTCCCAGGCCAAGAAGAAGACAGCCGGCTCCTTTGCAACTTCCACAGGAGCAATTCATCAGAGAAACCAAGTTGATGCTCCTGAAATTTGGGAGTCAGCTTCCTCACAGTCTCAGAGGACATGCTCGTTGAAACTTCATTTCTACAAAGTGGAAACAAATACAGATTCTGAAGACATTTAAAAAAAAAAAGATTGGGGTAAGAATCTGGAGCAAGGAGAAGAAACCCATTCTTTTGTCCTGAACTGAAGTGGAAAACGAAAATTGCTTTGAATGTTCGTCACGGCGGGCTTGAGCTGCACACAGCGGTTAGCGTTTATTTGGAGAAGGGAATCCGTTTCGGAGCGGCTGCTGCACTTTGGAAGCGAGGGAGACAGTCGCAAGTGAGAGAGTGACATTCACCGTGTGAGTGGTAAGTGGCACTCGGGTCTGTGATGGAGAGAAAGAGAATCTCTGCGCTGAGTCTCGCTGACTAACCAGAGGCGAGGGTGAGGATGCACCCTGTTTCTCTCACTAAAATACGTGAGGAATTTAAAATTGCATCTAGTGATGCAGAAGTGTAACGAGTGCCCGCCAGGCCGCTTGTGAGAGACAACATCGCGGCCGCGCGTGTCTCAGAGGCTGTCCCGCAGGTCACCCTGCGCGGCGGGGTCTCCAACCACCGGGGTCCTTCCGGCTGACTTCTTTATGCCGACAGAGTGCAGACACTAAGCACAGTTTGCACCAAGCTCAGTGGGGGACGTGCCGCTTTGGGGATGATAATTTAGGTCACTTCAGCTCTCTGTATTGCCTCGAACCAGCTTCCACCCAACAAGCATGTTATGCTCTATTATTTAAAGAGATGACAGTTTCCAAATGTACAGAGAGTTCTCAGCCTTCTACTAACAAAATACGCAGTGCAGCTGGACGCCAATTTTAGCCTCACACACACACAAACACTGACAAATAGGGGGTGACTTAAGTGCACCACAATTTTCCTTTGCTTTTCAAGTATTTCCAGTTCAGTGTTTGGTGGTTTTTTTTTTTTTTAATTTCCACATAAGCACAGGATAAGACATCCATCTGTCATTCACAAACCCATCACCGCCAAGCCTCTGCCCAGAGGGCACTGCTCCTCGCGGCCGGGTTGGGATCCGGATGGGCCCGCGTGTGTAGCCGGAAAGCCCGGTAGGGAATTCTGACGCTCCGCCCGCCTCAGCCGCTGGCAGCCATCCATTTGGTAAGAGCCAGCGAGCGCTCCGAGCGAGCCGTTCCCAAACGCCTTGAAATGGAATGTGGTGAGCGGATAAATCCGACGTGTTTTCCTCCTCCCACCCCCCCGCCTCCTTTTAAGTAATAAACAGACATTCCTGGCCACAAGGCCCCGCGCCAGGCTAACTCTGCCTGACCGCGCACGAGTTTCTGGCACCACCATGGAGACAAACCGTGGTCTTTCGACCAGGAGTTCACCTGTGTCTCTTATTTTTCCACCTGTATTTCCACCTTGCCTTCAGCGCGCTGGCTTCTGCCAAAGAGAAAAGGGCTTCATTGTTTCGCTCCCTTTTATGGACGTTAGCGGGACGGCCCACCGGAGAGCTTGTGTTCATCACCTTCGGCGTCTGTCCGGCCGTCCGGAACGCCTTCCTCAGAAACAGGAATGAAGAATGAACCTGTTTATTTTCAAAATGTGGAACTGAAATTCTTTCCAAATACATCTTTTATTTTGTTTACTGTTTTTTTCCTTCGTCCCAAAATGCATACTCACGTCCCTTGCGAAGTGCGTGTTATCAATCTTCGTTTACTTTTGAGGGTAAGGGTCTTCCTGCCCTGTAGTCCGATGGCAACACCTGGAAAGATAAAAGCTGGGGCAGAAGAAGAGGTCTTAAGCTGTTTCGAAGTAGGAAGAGAACTTGAAAACTCCTTGTGTTGAGGACGGAGGAACTGAAGTGTGAGAATCTCCTCTTTGTGGCTGGGGTCACGGGTGGGGTCAGTCCTCCTCACTTCTTCCCACAAGCAGATAAATAAACAACAAAAGCTGTGATGCCAAATCTCTGAGCCTGCAGTCTTATTTTCACAATAATGGAGCCACGTGATACATACATTTATTAAGTGTATTTGGGGCAATTCTTGAAAGTCTCCAGACAGACTTAAGTGACATGTTACCCTAAAAAGGCACACGTTGTTTTGTCGGCTGGCGTTTCAACTACAAGTCATTACAGAGCGGGTGAAGACGCAGTGGCAGGTGCATGCAGAGTGCTGGGAAGGAGAGAGGGGCCACAGAAAGTGCCACAAGGGGTGACCACTCCAGTTCTGCAGTCAGAGGAGGCTTCCTGGAGGAGGGGGCACTTGGCCCCTCAGGGTTTCCATATCTGCGGTTGTTGTGAGATGCAAGTAAAATGTCAGACATTTGTAAAGCACATCCCAGTCCTCCATCAGTGGTTGTAGTCACTAATTAAACATTCTGTAAAGCACCAGGATTATATGTGGTACTGATGTGGGAGAATTTCCCGTACTTTTTCCTGAAGATGGTCAAAACTTTTCTCCAATTTAGAATCTGGCCTTATTTCTACCTGTTTTGCTCTCCACAGGCTCTGATGCAGGGAAGGGGAGGTTTGCTAAATTCCAGAGATGCATGTGGTTTTGGCTAGCAGTGAAACATGCCCTACTGTGGGGCTCACTCTGAAGTTCACAATCATCTTAGCGTAGAGTTTGCCTTATCAGGGGAGCTGCGCTGTTTGCTCGTGCCTTCAGAGACAGCTCCTACTGAGCCAGACTCAGAACAGTCAGGACAAATGCTGGCTCTTCTCTGCCCGGGGCTCTGGGGCTGGGAGGTGGCGAGCATCGCCGGGGTCTCCTTCCAGATACCCAGTGTCACGATGATGTCATCGCACCACCCGGGTCTGATTGGCTGCCTCTGGCAGGTAGCTTTTCCACTTACACGTTTTTCTTCCAAAGCATGCCAGTGTGTGGCATAGCTGATAAAGCCCTGACCCTCTTCTTCTGCTGAGAACAAGCGAAATTATCTGTGAGCATTACCAAGAGGTAACTGTATTGACTATTTTTTATTATTTTCATATTTTATAGTTTATCATGTTATGTAATCCAAGTATATCCCCAACAGCATGTGATGTAAACCCAGTCCTAGGATACGGGGCCCTCAGCAGACCATAGGTCAGTGTGCCGCTACCAGAGAGTGAGAGGGACAAAGTCGTAGCCACAGCCCCGCCTTCAAGGCTGACCTGCTCTATAAGCCCGGTCTTATGCCTGTTGTGTAAAAGTAGCTGGAACCTCCAACTTTTCACCCAATGTCTGGAGTACTTTAAGATGGAGGAGACCAACCATCACGTGGTTGTCCTCTTTTTCTAAAACTTTGAGTCATCTTATATGTTGATGAAATGCCGAATTACAGATGTGAATGGTGACCGTGGAAGGTTATGCAGATCTTAGGCAGCTCCACAGCCTGCTCGTCCCCTCGCCGACCCCTGTCCGTCTCTCAGCGAGGGCTGGTGGTGGAGGGTACAAGGAACTTCGCCAGCACCAGCCTTGTCTGGAAGACCCTAAAGCCTGGATGAGAAGATTTATGGGCAAGAAGCAATTAGAGAAGAATGCGATTTAGTAGATAGTCAAGCATTTCACTGACTATAAATATGACCAGATATACGAGGTGACGGGCACTGAATAAGAGAACGCCTTTTGGAAAGAAGGCAAAAAGCAAGTTGGATTTGAAATGGTTTTACCCCAAATATATTAAATTTTGGCAAATAACTTTATTAATATATGTATTAGTTTTGGGCAAATGATTTTGACATTATATACACCTTTAATATTAAGTATTAAAATGTATCTGTTAGCATTGCCAAAGATTGTTTGCTAACTTCACAGAGAGAAGACTCACTCTTACTGCAGATTGCAGCCACCTCAGCATGCGTTTCTTCTTTCCTTATAAAATTGAGGACTTGCACTTTTCACTGAAGGGCAGCACTTAACAACCTCTCCTCGGCATATCTGAGGGGCCAGCGTCACCCCTCTCGTGCTTTGGGGTCATCAGTAAGCAAGGTCGAGGTCACGTGAACACAAGCAGTGTGATACGTGACAGCAGACCTGGTAGCTACCAAGGGGCGACTAAGGGACCAACCGGAGCGCGAAGGGGCGCTCCACGTCCCGGGCGGGCAGGGCGGGACGGCGCACGATTCCATCCCGCTGCTCAGAACAGGCTGCTATTTAAAACTTTACGAACTGTTTATTTCTGAAACTTCCCATCTCTTGCTTTTGGACTGTGGTTGGCGGTGGGTAACTGAACCCACAGAGAGCAAACCAAGGATGAGAGGGGATGACTTGGGGACCGACTGTTCACTGGATGTGAAATGCAGAGTGGTTTGGTCCCACACGTCCCTTATTGCTGCATTAAAAATAGAACAAAACCATGGCTGAGAACCATAAATGTTCTAGATTGTTTTATTGCTCAAACAGGCGTGCTTTAGTCACTCCGTCATTGGAAATGCCACACTTCGACACCACACCTCGTTTCTTGAAACGGTGTAGTAGACTGTCTAAAGCTAGAATCAATACTGATGCCTTTGAAACGCTCATAACTGTGGATAAGCAGTTATATTTTATGCTTTCTCCTCCAGCTCAAACTCTGGCTTCTGCCTGCCTACTCTTTCTTAGACCCTAACTCTCTGTTATTATCGTGTTCATGTTGTGCTTTGTAATATCTGTCACTCTGCATTTTGCATTTTGCTGGAAGTTTTATTAAAGCCATTTATTAGTGATAATAAGGTGAGTGAGATATTTATTGCAATCTCATTTTTGAAAATACTATAAACACATATTGCAAATCTCATAGACCATAACTAGAATTTTGACTCGTGGAAAATCTGTCATTAACACCACAGAATTAGTAATTTTCCAGCACAGCTGCTAAGACAGGTTATGGCTAACAGCAATTTCTAAAGGTTAAAAAAAATTAAGAAACCATTGTTAATATTATAAATAATTGATTATCATTTGTTACCAAATAATTACCTTTAAGCAATTATAGTTAACAAGTGATGGCTCTAGGATTATTGCTTAATTACTATTAAACAGCAAAGTACATATGGCTTATGAAATTCATTGTTTATTATTATTTTTACAAGCACAGATGGCTTACTGCAATCAGAAAGACTCATGGAGAGTAGTCTTTTTCTAATGTAATTATCACATGAACGCATCAAATGCTTTTTTCCTGTTGTTTGGCTAACATTGTAATGCTATTTTAATTAAGATGCTAAGGACAGTGATTTCTCCCAGCTAACTAGACCAAAAGGAAAAGGAAAAGATATATTCAAGATCTTTCAAAAATTTTATTATACAAAATTTATATTTCATAAATATTAATCACATTGGGACATCTAACCTTGCTTTTATCAGGGCTGGAAAAAATGCATTTAAAAAATCTTATAACTCAGTGACATTTCAGTATGGCATGAAAGTCTAATGGCCTGTATCAGAATAATAAAATATCTCTGATGGATGCGTGTGCCGGTTTAGAAATAATGATGCTGAGAAGGAAGAGGGTAGAAGTGCTGGTTATCAGCACAGGAGACAACTTGGATCTCGGCAGGCCTTCCTGAGACCAGCATGGCTAGTCATAAACAGAACACACGAGTCCACGTCACTTGGTAAATCTGTTGCTGATCACATAGAAATACGGTTGTCAACAGGCAGACGACTTTTTACAGGGGTTTCTCTACCACCAGTAGCTCCCTCCCAGACTCTGAAAGTCACCTTGCATTCCCCATAATTTGCCCAAATCCAGACAAAACCAAATGTGCGCAGAAAATAAGCCGGTCCAGGCGTGGGCGCCCCCGGCCCTTGGGAGGATCAGGGTTTCCCAGGAGAGGGGTTCACAGCGAGTCTCTCCCTGAAGCCTGGGGGATGCAGGGACTGAGCTCAAGTTTCAGGGCAGATCCCTGCTCTTTTGAAGAAAAAAGAGAAAGACACAAATGGCCGGCTGATCTCCTGTAGGTTTCTGGAGGATTTGTTTGGTCCAACTGAACAGCTGGCTGGAAGCCCGAATCCCTTCTCCAGTCAGAATCATTGCTTTTGGCCACAGACCGTTGCAAGATGGTGGCAACACGGTGATTTCTGGCTCGAGTGCCAGCGGTGTTGTCTCCGAATGTGAGCTCACGCCTTTCTAGGCGCCCCAGGCAGATCCAGCACAGATGCAGAGAGTTCTCCCTGGGGAGGCTCACAGCGTCCACGCCAGCCACGTGGGGAGGGGCTGCCCCCCGAAGGTGCTCTCCCCTCCCGGGACCCGGCTGTGGGGAGACGCAAGGCCTGATTCCCAGCGCACAGGTGCAACCTTGTTTGGGTTTGTAAAGCTTTTCCCTCCCTGTGCTGGGGCAACGCCCAGGCTCTGAGAACGTGCTCTCTGGAGGGAACTCTGCTTCCTGCTTAGAGACAAAGCACACACGGTACTTCCAGAACCAGGGAGACTCAGGGGTGCAGGGCCCTGGTGGCCTAGCCCGTGCGTTGTCACCATCCTCCCATTCACCCCCAGGTCCCTCGGGCTAGTGCCTAACCTCTGTTAACCCAAGTCCCCAGGAGGAAGGAAGCCGGCGCTCTCCCAGAGCCTCCTGTCTCACTGAGCTGCGACGGGCAGGGTCCAGCTCCTGGGACAAGCTGGCGCTCACTCCTTTTCCCTTTCATAGCTTTCTTTGCCCAAGGGTCTATTTAAAGTCCCCAGGAATTCAGGGCAGCGACCACAGGTGAGTCACCAGAATCTGCCTGCTTTTGCCCGTTCCTCCAGGTTACCGGGGGAATAAACTTCCCAAAGTGGACCTCGCGACTGAGCAGCAGGGTCCTTCAGTGACTCTGTCCTGCTCCGCAGGGTTCTCAGCCCTGGTGCCCGGGGCCTGCGCGCTCTCACAGGCCTCCGGGAGGATGGCTCTCACGCTGCTTAACCCCACGCCCTGCGATTCAGTCCCACTGAAGAAATCAAGCTCTTTTTAGACCTGTAAGTGTCTATCAGAGAAATGATGAAGGACTGGGCAGCATGACCAAGATTCTTCCCCTGATTTGAGATATGGAAAAATGAAAAAAGAAAGAGAAGAAAGGAAGACAGAGAGAAAGCTGCTAGTGACCACTGGCTCGCTTAGGCTGCTCTGCCCAGAGCCCTCCGTCCAATGAAGCAACTTTATTACAGTCTAGGAAAAATTATGAGTTGTTAATTTTAATATGTAAAAAGACCTTCAAGTGGACTCTCTTCGGCCGAGAAGAATGAATGGTTAGTCACACGTACCGGATCTCACCAGGTCTGACCCGCTACATGATGAGTGTGTGTTTCACAGCCAAGTGTGTGTGGTGTGGGGCAAGACCCACCCACCTGAGAGACATCTGCTCACTGCAATCCGTTGCCCAGTTACTTCTGCAAGTTCTCAGAGGACTCACTGTCGTGCAGAAGCAGCCGTCCATGGCCTTTCCTCCCCAGACCCTCGCCTCGTGGCCTGTGGCTGCCTCCGTGGCTGAAGTCTCTCTGAGTGTGCTGCACTGCTGTGTGAGGCGGGGCACCAGGTGGTCCCACGGGACCTCAGGAAGTGTCTCCTACTGCTCTCAGTGACAGGTGAGCATCCCTTTATTGCCATTTCGATTGCAAGAATTTGTTCACAACGCAGGCGTTCACAGCAGAGGCTGGAAGTCTCCACCACTGTTGTCATGGATACCAGCAGTCCTTGAAGACGCTCTCGCTCGCAGGGCTGCCTTCCAAAGTCTGAGCCGGTGCCGACGGCAGCAGTGCTGACCTGGGCTTCGCACTCACCCCCAGTCTGAGCTCTCCAAGTTCACAGCAAATCACTCCATTGCTCTACCCACTCGAGGCTAAGCCGTGTGGCAGAGTCTGCGCAGAAAGAACAGATCTCACAGAGAAGATAAATTCCCATTCTTTTCTGATCCAACCATCTCCCTCATTTCCCACTAAAAATTGTCAACTATCTGGAAGCATTGAGCAAGACCCTGTGACCCCAAACAATTGTAGACTGTTATTACCTTGCATGTTTTCCAGAGTGCAGTCAGCACCGTCCAGCAGAACTTTCTCATAGGAAATGTCTTGTATCTGAACTGCTCAGTATGGGAGCAACCAGCCACAGTGTGGACACCAAGCACTTGAAATGTGGCTCATGTGGCTGAGGAACCATGTTTAGTTTAATTTCATTTTAACTTATTTAAATTTAAATAACTGTAAGAGGCTAGTGGCTACTGTAGTAACAGCTCAGGTCTGGCTTTTCAGTGGTCACCTTTTTAAAGATGAGTCATATGTCCTATAAAATTAGGAGAATTGAATCGACCCCATCACCCAAATGCGTGCTCACACTGTCTTTCTAAACCATGGGTCTGATGATCATCAGACCATCCTCTCAGTTTTCTTGAAGTTCTGCATTGAGCCCTCATTTATGAAATCCAAACTTTTGAGCACAACCATCACAATCTCTCCACAGGCTGGCCCCAACCCCGCCTCACCGACCTGATTTCCTAAGGTTCATCTATGGAGCATGATTGGCTAGTGTGTAACAACATGACCCTAAATCAAGAGATCAATTGAATGGGTTGACCTTGAAATCATAAGAATAATATCTCATCCATCTATTTATTGAGAGGAAGACCACCATATAAATATTTATTGAGCTATTCCTTCGTGCCGGGCACTGTATTAAGTCATTTCATAAATTTCCTCCTGTCATCCTCTTAGCCACTCGACAAGTGATGTGCTCGTGTGGCACTCTCACTACCAAGGAAACTGACCCTCAGAGAAATAATTTTTCCCTAGTTTTCAGTATGAATTAATGTGGCCCCTAGAATGTAAGGTCCTTGAGAGTGGAGGGTCCTGCCCGTTTACTCTGTCCTACCTGGCATGGCACCTGGCATGGAGCGGATGTTCCAGTGATGCTCGTTGGATGAATACAGGAATCAGGTTTGAAATGAGGCCCGTCGTCCTCCAATGCACACATGTTCTTGCCTACGATGTACTGCCCCACAGCCAATTATTTCAGATCAGTTGGAATTTTAGTCTGGCAAAATTTTTCCCTAAAGGGCCAGACAGCAAATATTTCAGTCTTGGTGGCTTATAAGGTGTCTGTCACAACTGCTCAGCTGTGTCCCTGCAGCACAAAACAGGACAGACCACGAAGGAGTGAGCTAAGTGGCATTTCAACAAAATTTATTTGGAAAAACACAGGTGTGGCTCGACCTGACCTGCAGATGGTGGTTCGCTGAGCCCTGCTCACTGTTAGCAATCAGCGAAGTTCCATTGCTGACTTGACATCCGTCTGATCATCACATGCTTGGCAAAGTCACATCCAATGGCAGCTTCAGCCTGGGTCCCTCTCCTCGTTGTCATTAAAATGACAGTGAAGTATTTTGTACTGTTTTTTCCCTCCATTTCCCTTGTAGAATAAGGATCTTTGACTCCCCTGCCCAGTTCCCTGGCAGTCCCGGTGGTGATAAACACCCCAGAGGCTGGGCTGAAAGTCACATCCAGTGATCAGGGTAATCATGTCTAATAGAAGCTCTGACTCATTTCCCAGGTGCGAGCTGGCAAACTGGGTTTCGGCTGACTCCGGATCGCAGACGCAGGCACTCACTAGCGGGGGTGGATTTTGCCAGGGAAAGGAACAAGTGATGTTAGGCTTGGAAACACGGAATCCAAGGATGACTTGAAGGTTAACTGGGAATGACTAAAACCTGGAAGTTCACATGGGGCACAGGAAGAACCCAGGAGCCTGTTCCTCAGTGTGGCTCGGCACTGAGAGCGTGTCAGCCAGGTCTTGTCACAGTACTTGAGGGCAAGCATTTCTTTGTTTTTTTTCTTCAATTTTTTTCCTCCATTATTTTTTTTCCTGTTGCTGAAGTTGACACTGAACTAATGGGAATTCATTACAGGTTTCAAAAACAAATTTGATTGACTAACCTACAATGAGAAAGAATATGAAAAATGCTACATATGGAGGGGAGCATATAGCTCAGTGGTGGAGCATGTGCTTAGCATGCACAAGGTCCTAGGTTCAACCTCCAGTACCTCCATTAAAAAATGAACTAAAATTAAAAAGCTTTAAAAATTTAAAAAGAATACATATATATATATATATATATATATAACTGAATTACTATGCTGCACACCAGAAACTAACACAGCATTGAGAATCAATCATACTTCAATTTTCAAAAATAAGAAAAAAAAAAGTAAAGAAATTTGGTTGTCACCTTGCTTCTGTTTCAGCTGGATGAACGCGACGAGGATCTGTCTGCATCGCTGAGAACGGATGCAGACCTTGTCTGTGTGTGAGTCGTGAACTCACAGGAGTCCCAGCATCCCGGCTGGAAGGTCCCGGGGGCGGAGGCTGGGCTGCCCCACGTCCACTCTCCCGCCAGCTTGGTCCTCGTCTGAGAAAGCCCTCACTTGTGCCGTCGCGCTCCAGTGCCCCGCATCAGGCGGGTGGCGTGGGTGAGGGTGGACTTGGCGGCTGGTAAGCCCCCAAGGAAGGGCGGCACCGGGCAGCTGCTTCCGCCTCGGGATAGAGAGCCGCCGGGTCCTTGACTTACGGCTTGCTGTCCGACAGAGGCCGCTGGAACCCAGCTTCTGCCAGTCACTGCCTTGAAGGTATGTGGGCTCTGCGGTTTCAGATGGAAATTTTGAGAACTGGCATGAAAATTCCCAATTTGTAAATGTCAGTAACGTCTAGCTGCTCCCTCCGCGAGGAAAGGGCCCGGCCTCCTGGCGGTGCCGGCCGCCGCTGGCGGGAGGCTCTCTGCTGTTGACCTCTGCCGGCTCCGTGAGGGCTGCTCACGTGCTAGGGGTCTCCCTCAGTCACAGAGAAAAGCATCTTGGGGGAGGGCGATAAAATCACTGTCAACAGCTGTCTCAACGGTACACGCAAAGTAAGAGATTCTAGCAGCAGAAGCTGAGCAAAGGCTGGGGAGAGCCCCCTTTCCGAAGAGCACGGTCCTCGGTCGCTGCAGCTTGACTTTGCCCCGGGGACACGTGTCTGGTCTCTCTCAGCATTGCTCAGTCCTGCACCCAACTGGCACTGGATAAAAAATATTCCATGCCTGCTTCCCTCACAAGGGAAGTTGCTGCTTAACCACGGAATGAACAGCACATGCAAATCTGTGACTCTCAGGATGGAGTGTTAACCAGCTGTCAAAGGCCAGGTATTTAATTAGTATCCTGAATGCCTAGGTGTTCTCAATATTGAGATGAGCCATAAAATATGAACACAGAGACAACCGTTGAGTAGTAATTGGGTTGTTTTTTCTTTCCCAGTATGGCTAACTCCTCTACAGCTACTGCGGGTGCTGACCTGGCTTTCTAGGACCTCCAGACCCGCAAGATGGACAGGGAGGCATAGGAGCAGGTGGCCAGCGTTCCCGGGAAAGGAATCTGACCATACAGAGGGAGCGGGTCCCGGCCGATGTGTCTTCTCTGTCCTCCGGGGGCCTCAGAAGTGCCCCTGTCCGTCTGAGCCATGCCGTTCACCTCCCAGAAGACAGGGGCTCACCCCCAGACCTTTGAGCTGGACACAGTAGCTTCTTGCTTTAGGGAAACAGGGAAAGAGGTATAGAAATGAGTTGCTTTGGGTCTGATGCTTAAGGTGTGATTACCAGCACAAAACATTGGGTCTTGAGTGACTGAGATACCCTTGTGCTTTTAAATAACTTTGTGTTGTGTGTGTGTGTGTGTGTGTGTGTGTGTGTGTGTAAATGTGGGGTTCAAGGCAGGACTCCACTTGCTTGAATCAAACAGTTGGACTACACCCGGGGGCTGCTCACAGTATTTCCTGGCTTAGCACATTAGTCCTGGGCCCCTGGGAATAGCTCACCCCATTCCTGGGCAAAGAAGTGGTTAAGGAACCAAAACCTACCCTCTGGCCTCTTTCCTTGGCTCCTGGTCTTAATTGTATCCCATACAAATTCTGGGAAATAGAAGACAGATACTTCACTACACATGTGACCTGATGCATACAGGGGAGGAGAAAGCTTTTCCCCTTTTCCTCCTTGGTTCAATGGCTGATGAAAAAATTAACTGGAGAGAACAACAGTTTGAGTAAGGACACAGGCAGGGGAGTTTTCGAAAGACATGAGACTCAAGGAGACAGCCAGGGAGATGGAGGCCTAGATACAACTGAGGCCAAATGCAGGCAAGGGGGTTTGAACTGCCAAGAGGGGGAGGCAAGTTATGAGAAGGTGAGGGAGGAGGTGGGTGGGAAGTCAGTCTTGCCATGCAGATAAGAATCTCCTGGGTGATGAGATGGGTCGCTGGCATAGCGCTCCTCCTTGTGGGAAGACACCAATACCAGTGGGACTTCCTTTCACCGGAGGGGATGTGGTTCTCTATTTGCAGGCGGTTAGCAGGCGGTAAAGAGCTTGTCCCGTGTCTGCTGAGCCAAAGAGGCTGGTACCTTTCATGGGCAATGCCAAGGTCGGGTTGCTTTAGGGATGGAATAGTGTCCTTTTTTTGATGTTTTGGGGGTAGAAATTTACGTTTGTTTATTTTTATTTATTTATTTTTTAGCGGAGGTACTGGGGCTTGAACCCAGGACCTCCCGCGTGCTAAGCGCGCGCTCTGCCGCTGAGCCCCCCCTCCCCCGGGGCTGGAATGCCGTCCTAACAGGCACCTTCCAATCAGGAAAACTGACCAGTTAAGGTTGACTTTACAACGGAATCCTATCGACGCTTTCGTCCGACACAAAATCGTTTCATCTTTGGCGCATTTCTTTCTTCCGATGGATGACACCCACGGGCAAAATGAAGAAGAATGGGAGGTGGGAGGCAGGGTCTGAGCCCGGGCGCCCGCAGCGGAGGCCGGAAGCCCTCGTGCCCTCCAGCGGGGCCGCTGTCTCCTCGGTCCGCTGCCGTCCAGACGCGGCTGCTGTTTTCGGGGGCGGGGGGGGGGGGACCTGAAGAGCGATTATGACAGCGCCTGAAGGAGCAGAAGGCTGGTAACCAGCTTTCCTGGGAGGGAGAACTTGCGGGCGGGGAGACCGGGAGACATGCACTTTCTGGATTCTGGCGCTTCGTGAGTTCGTTACCTGTCCTGCAGCTGGGCGACCGAGTGACGAAATGAAAGGCTGCATCAAAACACGCGCAGCCAGAAGCCGACTTACTGTCTCGGCAGGAGAAAGACAGGCGACGTCAGAAACCACGCGCCCCGTCACCACCGGCCTGCGAAGCACTGAGACCCAGGGGACCGGAGAGACTCCCCTCGCACCTTCCCCCGGTAGATGCTCTGCCCCGGCGGCGCCCCCGCGCCTGCGCGCAGGGCGGGGCCCCGCGCCGTGCCCGCCTCCCCGGGGCGGGGCCGCGCGCTCCCGCCCCGCCCCTCACTGCAGTTAGGCACTGCACTACCGCGAGGTTAAGTGCAGTGAAACAGGCGTGTAAACCGCTGCTCCTATGGACAGCGAAGTTGACTTACACGGAAGGATTTGATATGAGCAAGATTCCCGTTTTTTTTCAAGATTTTCTCCCATTGGATACAGATCGGGCCGTTAGACATGCTAAGGAGGAAATTTCTGAGCTAAGTTATCTGAATTAAATTGCCTCATTGGGGTTAATAAGTTCTTGATCTGACCTCAGGAAATAGAAACAGGAATTAATAGACAATCATTACTTGTTATCTATGTGGGTTAATGCCAGAAATACCATGGCAAGTCCAATTAGTGGAACCATTAGCAAAATCATCAATGTGAGTGAATGTGTATTTACATGTTCTAAGACATTCAGATAAAGTCTTTAAAGTATGGATGATTCATTTGTATAATTCCCTATATTAATCTTTTTTTTTTCAAATAACCAGCCACCAGGCACAGTCACAGAAGACAGTAGGATTTTCGCTGTAAAGGCTCACCCTTGCACAGTGAGCACACATTGAGGAAGAGAAGGCTTGCCCAGCAACCTCAGGTGTGGAAGGGTGTCCGTTTCCAGGTGGGAAATCACATTCTTTTCACAGATGAGTGGTGGGGGCAGCTCCACACATCAACTTCTGTCTCCGCTCTTCTGTAACCATTACTCCATTCTCTTTCTCTTTAAAAGACACATTTTTTTCCCTCACATAATTTAATCCCTTCAGTCAAGTTAAGGGAGCCCTTCCAATTTCTTGAAGTAACTTTGTGTTCATTGTGCTTTGAACCATCAAATCGGTTTATGATTTTACTCTCGAAGGGAATTCTTCATCTGATTTATATGTTGCGTTGCTGCAGGTGATGCCTCAGTGTAACCTTCCATGTGTCCTGCAGACATCAGTGCATCAGTGACATGCAAATTTCATGCCAAGATGTTTTTCACATTGGTTTCCCATACATTTGACTTCCCTTTTTCCTAGCCCACTTTTGGATATCACAATTATCTCAATATTAGAAATCACCAGTAACTAATTTTTTTATCCCTTACCAGAGATCTTGCAAGATTTATAAATCTCAAATGATGCCAGGATCTAACGGCAAAGGCAGAACAAGAAAGAAGAAAAACAGAACTACAGCAGCAAAATGATCGTCTTCTTGTCACCAGGACAGGATGTTCTGTGTTACCAAGATGCCTCGGGTCAAAATCTTTACACATTGTGGTGGGTGAAGCTCGGACAGGAGGCCAGAACCCAGGTGCAAAGTCCTTGCTTCCACTTGTGTGGACGAATTAGAAAATAAAATGTGTGTGAAAACTGGTGTTTGGTCGGTAAGTTTCTCAGCCCCACCATGGCTGAGAGGCAGGGCTTTGACCAGCCAAAGCTGCCTTTGAGGAACAGCAATACCCTCAGTCTGATTTCCCATTTTGACACATTTGTGAGCCCAGCAGGGTGTGGTGTGAGCACACGCCCCTCCCCTCTAACAACACACCAATCGCAGCATCCTCCAACAACTGTGCCGTGGCACCATCTCTTCCGGGCCACAGAACCAGCCCTTCAGATGGCCCCAGGGTTGACTGGCCTGCAGTATGTCCATCAGGAAAGCAGGAGGGCTGCCTGCTGAATGCAAGGAACCTCTTGCCCTGGTGTGATGACAACCCCTTGTCTCCACCTTAGAAATGTCCCTGGAGCTTAGAAGACTACGTGACAAAATTAGCTATCAGAATGGATTTGAAAGCTTCCTTTTTATAAAACCAATTCATTTAAAGAACTTATTTATGAGCATGTTGATGTTAGCATTCTTTTTTTTTTTTACTATAATGTCATTTTTAACCTATTGTTAATCCAATCAGCACTAAAGGACATGCCTCGTTCAGCAGGCATTTATGGGTCACTTTGCTCTGTGCCTGGCATTGCAGGAGGCCTTTGAGCAGCAAGCAGGCTGGTGTGAGGGGTGAAGGAAGTGTAATTCAGCTAGTGTGCACATCCTCCTATCCCCTCTCCCTCCCTCCCTCCCTCCTTCTTTCCCTGCCTCCCCTCGTTAACTATCTGCTTAGCAAACACTGCATCTACACCGGTGAGTCTATGAGACGTGCTCTATTTCCTCGAGCTGACAATCTGGCGGAGGAGACAAGTTACAAATAAGTCAACAACATGTTAAAGTGCCCTTTGAGGCTGCCGCACACAAGGAGAATATTGAGCACCAGCAGAATGGCGCTGTGTTCCGCAGGGCAGATGCCGATGGCGCAGGAGCTGGGAGTCATCTTGTGTCCCCTTCACCTTTGTTAGGCGGCCTCAGATCCCTGGGATGCAGGGGCAGCGGCCCAGCACAATGGCTTCTTGGTGTGGCTGAGCTGGCACTTTCTCTCACACATTCTGTTGCTTCAAACAGAAACGCTACTATCTTTCTCGCCCCTTTCAGAAGGAAGGTTTTTTTTTTTTTTTTAATCTGACCCTCCAAAGCATTCTATTCTGCGCAGATGTTGGTGGCAGGATATTAGAGAGTTCCCTGGCAAGAGAACAAGTCTGTCTTTCTAACAAAAATAAACAAACAGCCAAATGTGCTGGAGAGGCGGGGCTGAAAATAGCTTGAGACAGAGGCTAGCTCACTTTCATTAGAGACCTGGCCGTCTCCTCAGGGTGGGGTCAGCACTGCTGCGTGTTGGAATTTAGCTAGAAAGTGGATTCTTCTCTTGAGCTGTCATGGCTCTGAGGGCAGAACAGCTTTTCTCTGGGACACAAGTGTCCTCAGGGGCCCTCAGTGGCCTATCAGCCGTGTGGGACAGAAATGGGCAGGGTTTGAGGAAAAATCCTATATATGAGACGCTGCAAGGTTTTTTTTATTTGGATTGTTTGTCTCCGAATGATGACCTCAGAAACCACACAAACACAGACACCCATCCAGGAGAGATTGTGCAAAAATTATGAAAATGTCTACTAGAAATCAATCAGGCCCTTGCACTTAAATAAGAAAAGAGTAACACACAGAGTTGTGCCTTATTACAAAGCAATGATGAATGTGATTATGTTGTACTGGGCGTGACCCTGGTCTTGACGTAGATTGAGGGAAAGAACAGCCACTGGTGTTTGTCAACCACAGAATTCTCCTCAGTGTTTTCATGTGGATTCTTTCATAACAGGCTTTGATGTGAATTTACACATGTGCTATTGGTGACATAGATCAATAGTTTAAATTCAAATAATTAGAAAGACAGACTGGGCTGAACCTTGTCTTTCTCTCCTTTCCCTTCCCTTAGGACAAGTCAGCACGGAAGAGCAGGATGACCAGGGTCGGGGAGGTGGACACTGGGGCACCACTGTCTTGGAACCTAAGGTTTAACATGATCCCTTCAGCCCACACAAAACTGGGATGATAACTTAAAAATAGGGAAGGCATGGTGAGGCTGGCGCCTAAGTCTTCCAAGATTAAAAGAGCTCATTTTATTATATAAGTAACTTATTATATAAGTTTATTATATAACATGACCACTGTAAAAAAAGAAAAATCACACACACACAATACTATAAATTATAAAGAAGGAGAAAAAATCACTAGCAATCTCTCAAGGAAAACCGCTGCTGGCTGATATCACTTCTTGACCTTTGCTTCCAGAATTTTCTTTATGTTTGTGTGTTTGGGTTGTGTAATTTTTAAAAGGTTATAATATAACCTTTTAAAAATCTGCCTTATAATTTTTGCCATGCCAATAAATGCAGATCCATTTCATCACTCTTAGCAAACAGATATTGCACATGTCTATAATATTTTATTTAATTATGCCTCTGTTGACGGTCAGCTCGCTTTCTGATGTCTCTCAGTTACAAGCAACGTTGTGAACGTTCTCACCCGTGTGTTTGTGTATTTGTCCTCTTACTTGTTTGGGTCAATTTCTGCCAGTGGAGTCACTGGGTCAAAAGTTCCTGACATTTGAAATTTGATTCTTGTGACCAGAGGGATTTCAGAGAGACTGACAACCGTTTGGCCCCAGAAGAAGAGCGCCCCTTGCTGGTTCCAGGCAGAGGGGAGAGGGGGCATTTGAAGTGAAAGGTGGCAGGACCATGGAGAGCTCTTCTGACTCACTGGCCCTTGCGTGCTCAAAAACACCTAAAATTGCTCTGTCTTCAAGACCAGCTTGTCCTAGAGTTGTCGTCGTGGGAAGAAGTCCACTCTATCCCCCCCCCCCAGTTTTCCACTGATTTCATAATTATTGAGAAAAGACTAAGAAATAAGGAGAAGGTGGAGAAGGGTGGTGTGTGTATGAGCAGGGGGAGGGTCACAGGAATGACTGAGTTGAAACCAGACACCACAAGGGGAGAAGTCCAGGTGGGGACTGAGGGGGTGGTAACTGGGCAGTGTCGTCTCTGGCAGGTGAAATTTAGCCCGATTTTTGTGGAGTGGAATAATTGCTTATTTCATCTCAAGCAACTTCTCAAAGCATCACTACTTCACTCAGCTCAAAGAATTTGCACTGGAAAAGAGTCAGGAAAGGCTCATATTAGACTTGGCAATTTTATTCTGGAGGGTGGAGTTGGGCAAGGATGAAATACTTCACATTCTGTATTTTTAAAAAGCGTTCTTAGAACTATTTTAGAAATTGTCATGAATTCCATGATTTTTTTAATATGTTAAACTAAATATTTGTTGATCAAGTAGATGGAATTTTAAATGGTGAAATTATTCTAGGTCTACTAATAAATCACAAAGCTAAGGCTGAGCGGGCTGTGTCTGTTTTTCTGTCCTTCAAAGCCATAATAAACCCCAGGATAGAGCAGATATTACATGGAGGCCTCGGGACACAGGGGAGCAAGCAGATGTAGTTCTTAGTCTGTTGAGGAAGGTCAGATGCTGTTCAGCTCACTGCATGTCTCTGAGATTTAGCAAAGGCATGGTGGTTACAGCTAATGTTTCCTGAGCAATGACCACGTGCTGGGCAAGGCTGCTTAAGGCTTTTACGTGTTTCCCCCTTCTTCACTTGTTACAAACTCCCTGAGATCTGAGTATTACCACACTGTTCAGATGAAAAAACTCAGGCAGTGAAAGGTCAAGTAATTTGCTGCGGAAGGTCACATGATACAGTTAATCAAATGTGCAATATTTTGAATTGTAAGACATACCATGATTTTCTGCACTATCAAAAAGCGATGCCTATTAAAAATATAAAATGCCGCAGTTTGAAAGACGGATTTCAGAGATATTAGCGTGTGAAAAAATGTGTATCTGTGCTTGATGACATATTAGAGCTCGCAAATGTTCAGAGCTGTAATGTGAACGCCAGGCTTCCCCTTCCCCAACACAAACCCCTCTGAAGGGACACGACAGACTCTTGACGACTGCTCTACATCAGGGGCATGGTGCTCGTTACCACAGGAGAGCGGAGTAACGTTATTGTGAAGGAAGATACGCTGAGGGGTGGGGCTGGGGGAGCTGGGGATGTGCTCCCACAGGGGCTCATCACCAGCCTAAAAGCTGACTGAAGGGAAGTAAGCCAAGCGGTCAAGACTTTGGATACACAAGAGAAAACTGTTGATCAGTAATCACGCTCCTTGGTGACTAAGTAGGTGAATGAGTGGGATCCAAAGCACAGGGGAAAGACGAGGCTTTCGGTTCAGCAGGACAGTCCTGTGCAGCAGGAAGGAAGGAGCGTGCGGGCCGTGCTCCCCACAGTCTTTATTAGCAAATGATAAACTATGAATGTCCGTGATGGAAAGGGTGGTGTGAGCATGGCCCCCAGCATCCCGGGTCGGGGGAGAGCCCGGAGTTCCGGCGATTGTCTGGAGGCCATGGAGTTACTGCCGTCAGCATGTGAGACAAGCCTGAGCCAACAGGTCATAGCGCAACCAGAGAAAGGAGAAGGGAATTTCAAAGAAATGTTCATTTCATGATCTAGTTTCTTCAGATCTTCTTCAGATGCCCCATCCCCTAAAACTCAGCCGAAAGACAGTGTTCTTTGCTCCCTGCTTTGCCTCTGACTTCTGAGCACCAACCCTGCCCCGGTGTTTTAGGCTCTGATTCACTGAGGTCTCGGCTCAGTGCTTCCTCGCTTTGCTGACTTGGCCCCTTGGAGGTGAGCGCGCCCTCCTCCAAGGCCCCTCATCTGGTGCGTGAGGATCAGAATCATCTGGCCGCTCTTGTGTCCCCATCTTTTCCGCCCTTGAATGATCATGACCCGTGCTCCTGTTTCGCCTCTCCCACATGGCCATCCTTTCCCCGCGTCGCTAGGCCCCTGCTCAGAGCGCAATGTGGCGCCAGGTTAGTGCTTCGTTCCCCAGCTGGAGGCACGTGTTTCAGGGGCCGCGCTGGTGGCTGGTGGATGGGAGAGGGAGGAGGGGAGGGCTCGCCAAAGATGATGCTTAGGCCTTGAAACAGGGAGACCAGAAGACAGATGGTCACCAGGACAAGGTGGGGAGAACAGGGGCCGACGGTCTGCGGAGGCAAGGCTTCTTTCCAGCGTGGCTGGGCCTGGGAGGACTCTGACCCTAGGCAGCGAGCTGGGTTCTGGCACCACGCTGGACGGCCACAAGCAGGGGCCCGGGACCCCGGCGGACAGAGCGCCTGGCCCCCAGCCAGGCAGCTCGCCCGCAAGTCCAGGTGAGGCCATGCCGACCCTCAGCCTCTCCCGGTCTGATGGCCTCACTCCTCCAGCCGAGATGACGGGGCTGGTTGCACAAGCAAGGCTTGGTCCCACACACCGCAGAGAAGGGGAAGGAGAGTGGGTTCTGTGAAAACACTTGTTAAAGCTTAAAACGTGTGGTATGTCAGCTGTCATTACAATGAAAATACCAAAACGCGGTTTCCCGTGAGAAGTACCGTGAGCTCTGAAGCCAGGTGTCAGCTGTCGCGCCTGCCTCACAGGGGCGTTTCCAGGATTGAATAAGTTAATACGTGAGAACGCCTTAAGACGGTGCCTGGCACATGATGGTTGCTTAATCAGCGAGAAAGTGTCTCTTTCTTACTCTTCTGTGAGTCTGTGAATAGGGTGAGAAGGAAGTGTGGAGAGTCATAAAACAAAGCCTTTCTGATCAAACAGGACCCGACCGGGGGCACTTTCCCAAGCGGGGTGTCTGGGGGGCTCTCTGCTGCCTGGCGCATCCTGGAGCCAGCTTTCCTCGGCGCTCGGGGTCACCCGCTCCCCCCGTGCGGCTCAGGGGACTGCAGCCCCGTGTCTCCCCCCAGAGTCTGAGTAGAGCGTTTTCGTCAGTCCACAAAGAAGGCAGATGGAAGGAGACCTGGGCGTGGCAGGCCATCTCGGTGCTAACTGCTCACATTCCTGGGTCCCTCGGGGAGGAGACAGTTCAGAAGAAGCGCCTTCCTTCTTGGGTTCCGATTCTGTTCTCCAGAATCGATGCATCTGATGACGGGTGGATTCCTAGGAAGCCTGGAGGGGCTGCGAGCCACGTGGGTGCAGGTGGAGCGGAGGCTGTTGGAGCCTGGGTGCCAGGGATCCAGGGCCAGCCCGCCCGTCTCCAGAGGACGCGCCTTCGGCAGAGCTCTTCACTTTTTTCTTCACTGAGAGGCTCCTCAGATGTCT
The DNA here is from genome assembly GCF_048564905.1 of Vicugna pacos. Classification (NCBI taxonomy): domain Eukaryota; kingdom Metazoa; phylum Chordata; class Mammalia; order Artiodactyla; family Camelidae; genus Vicugna; species Vicugna pacos. Next base: position 18,397,380 of record NW_027328742.1, on the reverse strand, counting down.
TCAAAACCATCATAATTTAGATGCCAGACTGAAATCTCTGGTGGTGAAACAGTCTCTGTAGGTCAGCTCGGAGTTCGGCTGCCCTCGTGAGCCCTCACCTTCATCAGGAGACTTGGCCAAGGATTGTCCCGCTAAATTTAGCCTTTGAACGAGAGGCCAAGCAAGGTCCTCTGGGGCCAAGTGAGTAAGAGCTGGCAGTGAGCACTTGTTTTGTCCGCTGTGATCTGGAGACGCTTCGGATCCGACGGGCTTCAGAAAGCTCTGCCCTTTCAAATGCCCCGTTCAGCTCCCAGCTGTTCTGCTGCGAGCAGGAGATAAAACAAAAGTAACCTTCACATTCTGCATCAGAGGATCAATGTTGTTAAAAGAAAAAAAAAAAAAGAGAGAGAGAGCGAGAGAGAAGGAGAAAGCAAAGCAAAACAAAACATCTCCAGGCAACGGGTTCTTAAAAAAGAAAACGTCGGCCCTGTTTGCGCGCCCCGTGCCCAGAGCTCCCTGACGGTGGCGATGTCTATGCTCAAGGCTTTGCCGTGTGAAGCGACACACACTGCTGGGATGAACGTCCCATGAATGTGTAGTTAATCGCCCCAGAGTCACCACATTTGCAAATCCAAAGCCTGAGCCAGCTGCCTTCCCCAACCTGAGAGTTAATTTTATGTGTCAACACAGGTGGGCCAGAGTGCCCAGATCTTTGGTTAAATAGTATTCTTGATGTTTCCATGAAGGTCTTTTTAAGGTGAGATGACTGCTTGTGTCAAAGTAGACTTGGAGAAAAAAAGAAGTTTCCCCTCTGCAACGTCGGTGGGCCTCGTCTAATCAGTTGAAGGCTTGGATAGGCATAAAGACTCATTTCTCCAGAGAAGGAAGGCTTTTGTCAGCAGTTGGCTCTGGGCTGGAACTGCAACTTGACAGTCCCCTGGGCCTCCAGCCTGCTGGCCCGCCCTGCAGGCTTTGACTGTACCAGTCTCTACAAATTCTCTCTCTGTCTCCATCTCCTTGGGTTTAAGACTGAGTCAGGGTTCTCCAGAACCGTATTCCTGGCGCTGTCCCCCTGGAGGACGCTACCTAATGTACCAGCTGCCCTGGGCTCTGCCTTTCTTTGTTTTAAAGACTCCAGGTAGTATCCTAGGAAGAGTGGCCAAGGTAGATTTAGCAAATCCAAATACAGGATGCCCACTCAAATTCGAATCTCAGATGGACAAGGAATGCATTCTTAGTCCAGGTGTGCCACTTCCAATACCTGGGGCATACTTAGACTGCAATGCATTTGCCCTGCATCTGACTTCCAAATGGAACCGGCTGTCCCGCGCTGCACCTGGCAAGCTTCCCGGGGAGAGAGGCGGGGAGTGCTCTGCTCCTCCAGGTTCTTTCCTCCAAACTTTGGGCTTCCTCAAGGCTGGGAGGAGACCACCACCGTTCTCCTCATCTCCTCAAAGTCCCACCCACTGTCTTCACCCCAGATACATGAAGCCCTGAGAGGTTTCTAGCACAGATTCTACAAATTACATCCTTTGCAAGACCAGGATCGCTTTCCGTCGCTAACGCCTGTGGACTAGCTGCCACTGCAGCACTGAGTTTGCTGATGCCTTTCCTCTCTGAATAGCCCTTCCCTCTATCACTTTGCCTTCTGTTTCTAGATGTCTGTTTGCCTCAGTTCTGCCCCCACACAGCGGACAGCTCCTTCCTGGGGATGTCAGTGGTGTTCTCTCGGTGTCAAAACAACAATAAAAGAGGAATTAGGACTGAGTTCCATTCCCAGGGGCTATCCCTGCTCATCCTAGGCACTCAGCAAATGTTTGTGGAGGGAAGAGATGAACTGCAGTTTAGTACTGTAGGTAAAATAACCCTAAAATCTCCGGGTGAACGCACCCTGCTTGTGACGACTTGCCTGACGCTCAGCCCGCTCACTGTCGGTCCTCCGAGGAACACTGCACCACTCGTGGTGACTGATGGCAGGGACGGTTCACATCTGTTAGTCTTTCCGTCTTCGAGGCACAGCATGGTTAGAAGGAGGTACGCACGCAATCTCAAGTTCACAGGAAAAGACCCTGAACGTGACTCAGGGCCACGTAATAAGTCCCCGGCACTGGGACCCAGGCCACCTTGCCTCCAAGACCTGTCGTTGCCATGGTGTTTCTCCACGTCATGTGCCCTAGCGCCTCCTTGAGATGAGAAATACTTATTTAATGTAAACTGTGGACTTTGGTAATAACGTGCCCATGCTGGTTCATCGGCTGCACCACATATGCCACACGGATGAGGGGCGTTGAGGGTAGGGGAGTATGTGTGTGTGGGTGGGGAGGGCTATGCGGGAGCTCTGTATTTTCTGCTCAATTCTGTTATGAATCTGAAACTGCTCTAAAAGAATAAAATCTATTTTAAAAAAGTAAAGTGAAAAAAAAAGAGAAGTATTTATTATCAGGCAACATTTTTGCTCTTCAAGTTCTTCCTGAAAAGCGGTTCTCAGATTTTCCTTGGGTTGCAGAATGGAGAGTGAGATGTCAGTGAAAGGTCTTCTCAGGTGTGCCCTGGGGCAGCGAGAGCACCCCCGCGGCACAGGCTCTGTGGAGTCACTCAGCCAAGGGCACGACACGGACGTGAGGGTCCTGTTATGTGCCTGCTGGGGTCTGAGGGGCACATGGGGCAAGAGAAGCAGGCTGCTTCTCGACCAGGAGTCTACAGGCCACAGAAACAACCTTCATTCCCTGAATCATCCACTCACAAGTCATGGTTAGGCACCTGTACGGCAGCGTCTGTCAGCTAAACATACGAAGCCTGGACCCAGATCTCTGCGTTGACAGGCACGTGTGACCTGCGCACACTCAGACCCCGCCTGCAGAGGGGGTGACATCGCTGCCCTCGGCAGCCGGCTGCGAGGGCTCAGTGAGCTGACAGGTGAAGTTCTTGGACTGGCGGGGCCACGTGAGGCCTGGGAGTGGTCGTGGCTGTGGCCGTGGCCACGTGGCTGCATTTCACGCCCCACCCTCGATGATGGGGCACGTCTTGTCTGCAAGATCGTCCAGGTCCAGGCCATCGTGGGATTTATCTAGGGCCTGGCAGATCGGCAAGCTGTTCAATCAGTGACTGTGCCATCAGTCTGCACAGTGAGAATGCCATGATGGCCATAAAGCCAGGTGACAGTAAGGAGGGTGACGGGCACTGTCTTCTTTAGAAGCGGGTCAGGGAAGACAGCAGTAGGACATACAAAAGGCCCAGGGGTCCAGGCCAAGGAACTTCCACAAGCCTCGGGACAGTCAGCAAAGGCCTTCCGGGAGGGTCTAGGTCTGGCCCACTCGGGACAGGCCGGCCACAGCTGAGGGACATGTGGGCAGAGAGTCACCGGGGGCCGTCACTAGAGACCAACAAAAGGCTCCCGGGCACTTTGGGAAATGACGGCCAACGCCTCCCGGCGGCCGCGCGGCGCTGGGCCGGGAGCAGCGGCGGGAGCCAGGTGCGTGGCCCAGGCAGGCTGCCGGGCTTCACGGGGCTCGCTGCTGCTGCCCTTGCTCCCGAAGGAGCCGGACGGGGGCCTGGCGGCCGCTTCTGTGAGACCAGAGGACCCAGTGAGTCACGTTTCTTGGGAAGAGTCGGGGTGCGGGGGAGGAAGTTTTCCTCAGCTCTCTGAGGTCCCCGGCTGGGTCTGAAAATTAAACCGACAGAGGCAGATGAACAGGGGAAAAGCACGCACATTCATTTCATGTGAGTTTGGCGTGACCTGGCGCTTTCATCAGGCAGCGAGGACGTGGAGGGGCCGAGCCGAGTGTCTACACTGGGCTCCCTGAAGAGCCGAGGGTCACAGGAGGAGGAGGAGGAGGTGCGGCTGCCCAGGGGGTTCTCCTTAGAACCCCTTCATCTTCCGCGCTAAGGATGCTCCTGTCCTGGGCGCGCGGGGAGGGCGCCCCACATGACCTGTTTCAGGGAGGGAAGGGTCAGAGCCACGTCCTGCTTCTGCCAGGTGCTCAGATATTCAGACCTTCCCCACGTCACCATGAGGCTGTATTTGGGGGAGGCGTGTCCTGGACCCATCACAGCTCTGGTGCTCACTCGGCTGTGGGAGAATTTCTGTTTCCCTTTTTCCATCATTCTTGATTGGCAGCAGGTCAGTGATGGAGGTGAACAGATGGGAGCCATGGACTGTGGGTCAGCAGAGAAAAGAGGAGGAGAGAAGTGGAGACAGAGGCTGGGGGACAAGGAGGGAACAGAGGACGTGGGTCCCAGAGGCACTGGGGGGCCCACGCTTTCCAAAGAGTGGATGACTGCTGGGCCCACACTGTACCACCCATCCTGTGCCCCTTCCTCCCCCTTCCTTCTACAGACATTTACTTTTTAAGTATTTAATTTTTAATTTTTTTTTAATTGAAGTACAGTTGATGTACAACATTGCGTTAGTTTCTGGTGCACAGCAAAGTGATTCGGCTACACATGCGTATGCACACACGTTGTTCTCCACTGCAGACTATTACAAGGTGTTGAGCACAGTTCCCTGTGCTGTGCCGTGAGGCCTTATCACTTACCCGTTTTGCATGGCATAGCTTGTGCCTGCTAATCCCAAACTCCTGATTTACCCCTCGCTCCCCTTCCCCTTTGGTAACCATCAGTTTGTTCTCTATGTCTATGAGTCCTCTTTCCGTTTCATAAATAAGTTCATTTGTGTCACATTTTAGGTTCCACATGTAAGTGACGTCACACGTGACTGTCTTTCTCTCTGCCTGACTGACTTCACTTAGGACATCCCAGGTCAACCCGTGTTGCTGCAGGCGGCACCATCTCGTTCGTCTTTATGGCTGAATAGTGTTCCATTGCATGTACACACACACACCTTGTCTTCTTTACCCAGACATCTGTCAACAGACATTCAGGCTGCTCAAGCAATCTAAATATTTAAATGTTTACTCTTCGGCCTCGCTGAGCTGGGGGGGAGGGAAGGCCCTTCAAATGTGCCCGCAGCTCCTCCTCGGGAGGGCCGGACTTCTCTCCGACGTCTCTCCCAGAGGTTCAACGTCCAGAGACTCCAGAGGCCCCTTCAAGGCGGTGGACCCCCTCCCCACCCAGATAGAAATTTCAAGACCAGAGAGAAAACAAAATGAGTGTCACTGCACTCTCCCTGCCGGTGGTAGGAATCCTGAGACGGAGTCTGTTCAGGGCAGAGAGCCCGTAGGTGTAGGCGGTCCCCGTGGTGAGGGTGGTGCCGGCCCGGGTTCGCCTCGCCAGGGGTCTCCCCGCAGGAGGTGGTGCGTGTGTGCATCTGTGCAGATCGCACGTCTCAGCGGGCGCTCTGGAAGGATGCCGCGCTCTGCGGCCAGAGCCCGACGCTGGCAAGCCGTCAAACGCTTTGCAGAGAGCCATGAGCCCCTCACGGGGGCCAGCGGGCAGCTCAGAGGCGGCCCCTCGGCCCGCGGGAAGGCGCTCCTCCTGCGTCGCGCCCAGCTTCTCCTGGCCTCGTCCCTCTTCTCCTCCTGCTTCCGACCAGGGGGCTGTCGAGGGGCGGGGCGGCAGGGCAGCGCCCGCGGGCGTGCACCGTCCCTGCAGTACCGCTTCTCTTGCTGACGGCGCGGTTTCTGCTGAGCAAATTCAAGCAGGCCGGTTGGAGCTGCTTAGAGTGGCTGCAATTTCAGGGAATCCGATCAGGCTCACACTCTGGGCTCCCCCGGGGCGGGGGCGGGAGCCAGCCCAAGGGCGCTGGGGTTTGGGTCTGTCTACACCCCTCCTGCCCTCCAATAACGCTCCCAGCGTTCACCCTCAAAAGACACTTTGCTGACAGAAAGACACGCACCTCGAGTCCTGCCGTCACGTTCTGGCTGCTCCGCATTCATCAGGCGTCGCGCTGGGGCTGAGCTGTGCTTTGCAAACGCTGGAAGCTCTCTCTCATTCTGCACTGTGTGCTTCACGTTTGTTCCTTCCCCGGGGGGGCTGAGGACCCCCGGGATCCTCCCGGAATGCTGTTCTGGTCCCTGTTAGACTTCCTGTTTGCCACTGTGTGTGTGTGTGTGTGTGTGTGAGGTTCACCCAGCACCCCCCGTCTGAACACTGGATGGAACTCTTCCACAAAAGCATTAAGCCTTACTAAAGGCTTACTAATCATTCTCTTCCTTTAAATTTTTTTAAGGATTTTTGTTTCAGACATAGTAAGAATTAGGTTTCATTTTTCACTGAAAAAAAAAAAACTGTTCATGCTGCAGGCTACCTGCAGTTTCTAAAAGATTTCGGGAAGGGCAGAAAACACCTAACTCAAGTTAGGTGTGATGCCAAGGGCCCAGTCCTCCTTCAGAACAAAGGCACCCTCGATTTACACTGCTACAGTCCAATTTTAGCAAGTTCAGCCTTTCCATTAACCCCCAGTAACCGTGATGACTTCCTAGCAACGGTTAATTAACAAACGCTGGCATGCCACTGCACGGGTTCCCGGGACTGTCCTGTGTGGTCCCGGGTCGGCGAGAACGAAGAGCCGCCCACCTTCGTCCTCCCCATCGCTTCTCCTGTGGGCTCGCATCACTCTGCATCTCAAATGAGCTGCCTGATTAATCTCCAGACTCTCCTGTGGGACGGCAGGGCCGGCCCATTATCTTCACTTTGCAGATAGTAACAATTTCCGGGGCTTGGCTGAGGTCACAGGAGAATTAGCATCCAGGCCAGAATAAAATTCCCGGTTCCTGCACCCCTCTCCCTCTTCTCCACTCCCTAGATGACATGGTTCCACCCTTTCTGGGTAGAGGGCGCGGAAGTGCAGCGGGGCCTTAACACGTGGTAACCCACTAGCATTTGCGCAGTTGTGACTTGGCGGCTCTGGGGGCGTTAAAAATACAGTTGGAAAAGGCCCTAAACGATGTTTATGTTTGGAGTGTATCTTACAGAATGGTTCTCGGACCCCATGCAGGAACCTGTCTCCATGAAAGCAGACTTACTTACAGGAACCACAGAACATCTCCTGCCCTCGGGTCTTCCTGTACCAAGTCCAAGAGGATGTCATGTCTCAGGTGTTTTCTTGCTAATAAAGTGGGTGAAATGTTTTGAACTCCCTGTGGGCTATGATGACTGCAAACGAGATTGCCTGCCTGTGTGTGTGTGTGTGTGTGTGTGTGTGTGTCCGTGTTCTTCGGCAGTCTGGCTTGACCTCCGAGAGCGGTTAATGGCTGTATTACGGCAGGAGACATCTTCTCCCACATCTCAGCAGGAAACATCTTAATAGCTTTGCGTGGCACCGGTCTCTCTCTCTCTCTCTCTCTCTTTTTATTTTAGAACTAGGTATCTGACAGGAAAGGAGAGAAACTCAGCCCTTTTCATTCAATTCAGCAAACACTGGGGAAGCACCATCTAATGGCCAGTCAGGGGCTGCAAATGGGATCCCAGGTGGGCAAATTTCCCAGCCGGACTTTGGGGTGACCTCCCCGTCTGTTCATTTGGAGAATCAGAGGGCGATGGTGGCCCCTCCAGCTCGGCTGCTCCGGAGCACCGTGATCACCGCAGACAAGTCTATCTTAGCTTTGATGTTGGCAGATGGAGCCTCCTAAGGCTAGAACACCCCGCCCTCTCTGTTAACAAGTAAACAAGACCTTAAGCAGATCCTGGGAACTAACTAATGAGGAATTAGGTGCATTCTGTAAAGTCACCAGAATGGAATCCCAGGGTGGACCCCCAGGTAAAGGGGTAAAGGATGAGTTCTTTGATAATGCAAACATATTCTTTGGATTCCAGGTCCCGGCTGGGTTTCTGAGCTGTGGAGAGTAGGGGGTTGGGGGGGCTGTTTCTCTGGAGATGGGGAGCTGAGGGTAGGGGGGCATGTTTCACCCTGTCAGCTGTTATCAGTCAGGACTATCTGGGTGGGGTCCCAGGAAACCCTAAGATAATTCTGATTTTTGTTGTGTCTGCTTTGATAATAAAAACAAACTTAATACAAAGATCATACAATTCTGTTTTCAGGCTTACTATCGACCTGCTGCACTGAAAAGCTTTATAATTAGTACTAATGTATTTGAGTTGATTGTCAAAGAAATAGGCATTCTTTACATTCGGAAAATTGCTACCAATCAGAGGCTTTCCGTTTATCACGCATTTACCTTCTGAGACATAATGAACAGTTCTCCTAATAATTATCAAAGCTGAATGTTTGTGGGAGGAACACCCTCTCCATGAATCTTAAAGACTGCACACCTTCACAAATGACTCACATCACAAAATTTGGAAATCATTACAAACATTTGTTGACGACATCAAGCTGACAAATGGTAAACAGAAATGTCATTTCTCTCATTAGGACTGAAAAAGCCCCCTTACCCCCTCCTCCAAAGTCTGCTGCTTCTTTTGATGAATTGGTCGATTATTTCAAATATCGTTGCACAAATAGACATTAACGTGAGTGATGGCGGTGTGTCACTTCCAGGGAATTGCGTTTGGGAGGTACGTGTGTGACAGCTCACACGTGGTCTTCAGGCCTGTGTTTATGCAGCAAGAAAATAGGGTTTCTCAGTGGGTCACTTCGTCACAGGTGGCTCACCACCTGAGAGACGTGCCCCTGTCAATGCTGGCAGACCTCCTCATGCATAACTAACCCACAGTCCAATGGGGACTGAGGGACACTATTCATCAGTTGAAAACCGTTCATTAGTTTAGTATGTCAAACTCAGGAACAAGCCCCAGGGTTGAGGTTTTACAGGAGGCTGTGCTTTTTTGACATTTAAAAGAAAACAAAAGAGAGAGAGAAGAAAGTCAATCTAAAGTCCTGGGTGGCACCAGTTGGCAAACTTAGAGCAAAAACACTACCAGACCCTTAACACTGCTCATTGGTGCTGAGGGAGGTGCTGGGGGGGCCGGGGGTCTGTCCCCCAGTCACCCCAGCTGGCCTTGGAGGGTGGCATGACCAAGGTAAAGTCACCACGGCCAGGGGCTTGGCCTCAGCTTTGAACACTTGGAAGAGCAAATCTGTCAGTATCCACATGACTATTTGAATTCGGGGGGACTGATGTCAATGTCAAAATACGAATTCATAAAGGGAAACTTCACGCCCTCCGCCTAGAGCCCTCCCATTCTTCCATCAGCCCTGTGACAGGAGACACCCTTGCAGCGCCCGAGACGCTGGGTGATCCGGACAGTTGTCAGGGGGGCCTAGGAAAGGTGGAGGAAGAGCCCGGGGTCAAGGCGGGACATCTGGTCACGCTGATTTCACCACCGGGGGCACCGCTTTGATTGTGAGTTAAAGACGGACCACAACACAGTCTCTTTTCTCTGAATAATTATGGCAAAACACTGGCGTTCTGGACTTCTTTCATCCATAATCCAGACCGGCTGTTCTCCTGGTTGCCAGAAAAGGTTGGGTAACACTGATTTGGTTTCAGTTGATTGGATTTTATTCGTTTCCATCCTCCCTTTGAACTGGTCGCCGCGGTTGGAGTTCTGGGCTTTGTCTTGATAAGGGTTCTCACGGGACAGTGTCCCTCTGTGTGACTGGCCACTTCTCGAACAAGGGGGTCTGCGGGCCCACCTTCCTCAAAATCCTGACCCCAACAGAGGCTACTGCTGTTGTCCCTGCTGGGAGCAGATGACAGGAGTGCTGTCCCTCCGCCCACATGAGAGGGGACTCACCCAGGACCCGTGGCTGCAGATAACACCGACGCCTTTATTTCTGCCTGGAGGGGGAGACGCTTTCTGTCCCCGCATCTCTCCTGCTCAGGATGCGTCCTTGTCTTCCCCACGATGCTCCTGGGGAAGCGGAAACAGAACTGAACCTTGCTTGTATTTTTATTCAGACTCAAAATGTTCTATTCCCTAGAGATGCAGTCAGTTATCAGATCTGGAAATGCAATCAGTCATCAGAATTCCACAGGTATAAACATTTCAGTCACTCGTTAGCAGGTAATTTCTTGGTTTGTTATCAAATATAGCAAATCCTATTCATCACATGTGCTTTGGGTTGTTTTTTCTTAGTGGGCAGCCTCAGGCCAGCCCCTGGGGGATGGGGGTTGGAGAGCAGCTGACCGTGGCCCCTGGTGGGGGCGGGCCAGATGCACCCCGTGGCACTGGCAGTGGAAGGGAAGAGAACGTGGCAGGCGGTATGAGTGGGATTCCAGAGGCAACTAACTGGATGTAGGAGACGCCGGGAAGATGACGTCAAAGTGATTGTGGAGACAGTGATCAAGGGAGGAGTTCCATGGCTCGGGCAGCTCTGAGATGTGACATAACTGACGGCTGCTCATAGCCCTTTCCTGACCTAGACTGCAGTTGCCCCATTAGCAGGGACCCTGGTTTTCAAGCCACACAAAGGGTCAGGCGGGCAGCCGCCTGGGGTAGCATTTACGAGGACTGCCAAAACACCCCTGGGAGATAGTGTGATGGAGAAATTCTACTCTCCACCCCTTCTCTTCGAAAGATTCCTATACCTGGTGAGAAACAATATTCAGATAAAGCTTCTCGGGTTGGTGATGGGAGGCAGTTCCTCTGAGGGGAATAACTGGGTGATATCACACGGGAGTCAAACGCCCTCTTGGAGCTTCAGGCTCTTCTTCTGATAAACGGGCTTGCAGACATGAGGATCTCAAGTGCTCGGGGCAGTAGAAATGGTCCTTTTCATTTCTTCTGTTTCTGTTCCTCTGTGATCTATACTCAGCTCCTCTGCATACGTGTTTAACAGACCTTCATAGCCCAAGGGACCAAACTGTTAGCCTAACAGGGGGTCACATTTTCCGTCTGGACTTGCCTTTCCCTTTATCTGTCCTACCAGGCCTTTCAAATAAATACCAATAATCAAATAATTGCTCAGTAGAATGTAGCACTTGACGCAGGCGCCTGGACTGGGAATCCTGACCCTACCGCTGGCTCGTGCTAGCAGCAGGGTAGTGGCAATTTCATTCAACTCTCACCACCTCAGTTTTCTCCTCTTCAAAAAGGAGATGTTCACACTCACCTCACAGGATGGTTTGGGAATTAGAAGACTTAATACGCACACAGCCCTGCTAATAACACCTGCCAACTAGTAATTGCTCAATAAGGCCAGGTTCTAAACGTGCTTATGAAATACCAACGGGGCATTTGTCATCCTCCTCCATCTGTCCCCAGCGCTGTGCACACTGACGGCAATCAGGAGTCCACCTGGTCACACTCCTCATTGTAACAGTCTTAAGAGGCAGGGAAAGCGTGACAGTCCTTTTTAAGCAACAGATCCAGCTGAGGATCAGGAAGTTCCAATGATTTGCCCGCTGTGTATATGTTCTGGGCTTTTGTAAACGACCCACGTGGTAGCTTCCCAATTATATTTTTAAAATAGCAGATTATTAATCCACATGCATATCTAATCCGTAGAACTTCAGAAAGTACAATAAAAATAGGAGAAAAAATTCAAGGCTAACCACTGTATGTTGATCTACAAACCCAGGTCTGCGAGATGAAATAAACCCTCTATTCTTAAAAACCAAGAGACATGGTAAAAAGTGCGAGACTTTCATAGCAAGGGAAGCCAGTAAGTCCTTCAGGCCTTTACACAAACTGGAGGAGGACAGCCCTGCTAAGATGATGTATGGCTTTGCTAGAAGACGACACTGCTGCCTTCTGCTGGGAGGCGGGCTGATGAGCACACCTGCCCACCCTGGTTGTGATGTGAGCGTCGTCCCAGGGAGCGCGGCCCGGTGGGGCCCCACCCGGCTCGCTCCTCTGCAGGCAGCAGCCCTGAGCTCGCTCCCCTGGAGAGGCTGCACAGGCAGGAGCCCCCGGAGGCTGTGCGCCCCGAAGACGACCATCTCGGCAGACACGCACCGGTCGTGGCTGAGTCTGCTCAACGGCGAGGAGCTTATCAGAGGTAAGGGCCCAATCTTCCTCTACATGTGATTTCTTGGTTATTCCACTCAGGGCATCTTATCAGAGATGTAAGAAAAAATGTTTTAAAATTGACTAACTTGTAGTAATTTGGGGTGACAAACAATTTCATGACGTTTTAAAACTCTATACAAACTGGAAAGATATGTCTGCATTAAGCATCGGTTTCCTTCCTTCCTTCCTTCCTTCCGTCCGTCTGTCTTTCCTTCCTTCTGGAATTTAGCCGATGCTAACTCTTGACTATCATTTTACTCCCAACAAATCTATTATATTGCTACAGATCTCACCAACTTCTTTTATTTAAAGCAGTATCAGTGGTAAGGCACTTTTAAAGACATTACTTAAAGAAGTGTTACGGACATTTCAAACCTATAAGAAGCAGGGAGAGAGGATATTCTAATAAGTTCATGTACCAATCACCCAGCTTCAAAAAATTACCTCGAGGGCTGTCCTGTTTCATCTCTAATACTAGCTTGCACCCCTCCTCCCTATTTCGAAGCAAATCCCACACATCATATCAATTCTTCCACAAATATTTCAACATGCATCTCCAAAAGATAGGACTCTTTCAAAGGGTAACCTCAGTACCTTTGCTACACCCACAAATTAAGAGTAATTCCTTCCCATTATTAAATATCCGGTGGGTGTTAAACGTTACCGATTTTCTCTTTTTTTCATAATTTGATTCAGGATTTCCATAAAGGTCCAAACATTGCAATTGGTTGACTCAGCTCTGCAGTCTCTTTTAGTAAATGTGCAGCCCCTGCTTTGCTCCTTGCATTTTTTCGTTGAGGGATCTGGGTTGTTTGTTCTGAAGAGATTTCTTTTTTCACTGTTCACATTTTGCTGAACACCTGCTGTGTCATTGCCTTGAATCCTGTATTTCCTTGAATCCCATATTTTCTGCAAATTGGTAGTTAGACCCAGAGTTTTTATGAGATCCGGATTGTCATTTAATTTTATCTTACTTTATGCAAAACCGTCTCAGAGGCAGAGCTGTATATTTCTATCAGAAGGCACAGGCTGTCCAAGGCCTCTTTCTCTTTGTAAAGATGGCTAAACTAACATCGATAAACTATCTAGATAGACTGAAAATAATTTAGGAATTGCAAAATAGTGGTATCTTAATTTGATCATTCCTTTTTTATTTGTTGTCTACAATGTGTCTGTAAAGCATGTGTTTCCCTCGTACATTGTTCAGTTACCCTGCGGCAGAATTCTTACAGAACAGGCCATGGGAGTTCTGATTATGTCTTTTATTTACTGTTTCTTTCAAAATAAGGAGTTGCTTTCTGAACATCCTCTAAATATGACCAACGGGATTTCAGTTTTGTTGTATTGTACACACGTGAATTAACATCTTGGACATCCTTCAATATTGCATCTATTAACCTTAAACTTTTGTTCAGATTTACCCATTACTGCCTCACGGGAGCCTCTTGAAGGTGGCCCCTGAGTTCTCTGGCCGTGGGTCCAGTAGTCTGGCACTGGACTAGCCCTCTGGCCATAAACAGCGACAGAAACTATACAAAATGTACGACTTCCAGTTATCAGACTGAAGGTGGCACAGAATATAACCTGTGGCAGGAAAGATATGTAGGAAGTGATGCCTTGGAGCCTTGGCTCTCTGCCTGGAAGATATTTCTGGATCATGGCCCAGGATGGAGGAGCCCAAGCAGAGCAGGGGGCCTCCCTGAGAGGAGGTGACTGAGATCAGGGTTCAGAGAAACTGACTGCTGGTTCACAGGTAATTTCACAGGTAACATGCGCTTGGAGTTTGGGGGGCAGAATAGTGGAGGACAAGGAGCCACCAGAGAGTTTCCCTGGAGTCTCTGTCTGAACCTTAGTCTGAGCAACTATCAAGGAATGATGACCAGCAAGAAACTGCAAGCCGAGAAAAGCTACTGCGGTCCACACAGAGCTGGGAGATATTTGAGTTCAGCCCAGCCTGAGTGCAGAGACCTTGCTGAACCCCCAGGGCATTCAGCAGAGGCTCCGGAAGGGTCCCCCCGAGGAGTGAGGCTAAGCCGGCCCTGAAAACAACAACTCTAAGCCCACTCTAACAAGGCACTAAAAACTCCAGTAAACAACTAAAAGGGTCAGGTTAATGCTTAAGTAAGGTAATTGCCTTCCAAGTGCCAAAGCCCAGTGCTCCTGAAGGGAAGACAGGAATCCAGACGATGCTGGATGATACGGACGATGTCAAGCATCCAGTTAAAACTACTAGGCACGTGACGAAGCGGGACCTGTGGTCCACGACCAGGAGAAAAACTAGTTAATAGAAACAGAGCTGTGACTTTCTAACCGTCAAACCGAAAGATTTCAATTTAGTTGTGCTCTTCCTACTTGCCAGCATTGTTGCATGATGCCTACAACCGTGCCTCTCCATCACTGGTTTCCATAGCGACGGGCACGCCCAGATACCCACTGCTTCTCCCATCACTTCTTACCCTCCTTTGCTGGCTCTTGGGTGGGCCTCAATCCTGAGCATGAGGTTTTCTCGTGGCTTCTCTTTCTTTTTCCACTTGCTGGATGACACCAAAAGCTCTCCTAGGTAGTCTCATTTACTCCTATGTCTTCAGCTAAAAATTTGTTTTGCAGAAGATTCTACTTTTATAATAAAAATATTGAAGTAGTCACTGTCATTATGATGCCTGTACATTAGACTTCATCAAACATTATTACGTAAATTATTCCCCTTGATTTTCGCTAGAGTCCTATGGGAAGGAAAATTCAGGAGTCCTTAACAAAGAAGGAAATGGAAGCTCAGAGATTCAGGTACTCTCTCAAGGTCACCTGCTGGGGAACAGCTGGCACATTCTAGAATCTAGGATTTCGGTCTCTTGGTACCATGCCCTTGGCAAACCTGTGGTGTCCTAGAGCGTATCCTTCATGACCCACAAGGATCGAACACGTGATGGATTATCTCATATTCGATAGTTATGACACGTGCTGCCAAGAAGTTGGTGGAGAAGTTTATTTACTTTTGAAAGAGAAAAGTCTCCTTTTTGGGCAGTGATGTGCAGACAATCTCTTTGAATAATGTCTTTAAATGGACAGAGGCGAAGCCTGTCAGGTGATTCATGCACCACGTCGACATTCCAAAGTGTCAGATTGCACAATGTGCTTTCCTTTCTCCCTCTGAGCGATCTGAACGATCTGTGCTCACATGCTCTACCTCAGAGTTACATGCCAGTGTGGGCGCTCAGTCTCATTATAGACGCAGGTCCTTATCTGTGTGGAAACAGGCAGCAGAGTCCAGGGCGGCTCCAGTAGCAGGCTGGTTGCTGGCATTTGAATTCATTGGTATTCACTTTCTTTATAGGGAGCCCAGTGCCTTGCATGACATGTATCTGTCAACGGTGATGATAGATTCCTTATGTAGTTCATGCCCCTTCGCGGTTGTCAGGAACGCCCCTTAACCCAGGAATCTCTGACATGCTCTCTGATGTAATCCTGAAGCTTTTTATTTCGGTGTCTGACTTGGAAGGTCAAAGGGTTGGACACATTTTAACTTGTCTCAGTTTGCCTTGGTGTGGTCGAATCCGGATCAGACTCAGTGGTCCTCAGGAAACAAGAATCCACATCCCACCTTCCACGTGCGCGCACACACACACGCGCACACACACACACAATCAAAAGCAAAACTCAAACACACACACGCAAAGAAACAAACAAAAAACACTACAAAAACTAAATTTTCACTGAAGCTTTTTTCTGTCCAGATCTATTTATCAGCCACAGTTTAAAAGTATTAATGTGAAACATGATTTAAAGTAAAATCTAATAGCAACATGTTACATCATTGCCTCTATCATGCGTGTGAATTTCACACAGTCCCTTCTGTTCTTCAGGGTAGCCCGTGTGATGGCTTACCCTAAATTCTGCACAACAACAAAATTAAACTTGTGTTGTTTTCAAAGGAGGAACAAGTTGCATTTTTGTAGGTGTTAATATATCAAGTGCTAAAAATGTTTGGTATTGGTGCCCTGTGTACCTAGTGTATTTTTTAGTGGGGATAAAAATCATATTTTATAATTTTGTATTTTTATTCCTGTTAAAAATGTATGCTTGTCACTAGGAAGCAAAAGTCAGGGCGAAGAGAGTACGGGGCAGAGAAAGAGTGGGTGTGTGGTGTCGTTTCTGAATTCCTCTTGCCCTGGTGCCTGTCCCCCTACAGTGAAGGCATGCGTTTCCGCTGGGTCTGGAGTTTTGTGTGCAGTGAGTCCCACACTCCTCCACACTAAGCGTGCACTCAAAGCTGCACAATTTCAAGTGCTTCTCTTTCCTGCGGTGCAACCACACACCGCGGCAGCAGAGAACGCTTGGTGACAGGCTGCGTTTCCTTTTGCAAATAGCCTCAGCAGACTGTGTTCTGTATGTTTCCATTTCTTGCCACCTTGAAGCAGTTAGGTTTGAAATGGACTCCTAGGGCTTGTCGGGGAGATAAGTCGGCATGAATACAAGATGGGGTGGCGTCCACTTGTGTTTCTAGAAAACACACGGTGTTGATCTCACTGGAAAGTACATTTACATCAGTGGTTTAATAAATAGATTATTGTGGTTTGGTTTCCCAGGATGCTCAAAATTTAAAGTTGAAACTGTTGGTAAAACAACACCGGGCGAGTCCCCTGGTCCTACACGGAGCATCTCTGAGACCCTCGGCAGGGCCAGCACACGGAACCTGTTATTGGGTAGGGGCTGTGGTGTTCGGTGGGACGGTGCAGATGCAGAGCTCAGGACTCGGATCTGCACGGGGCTATTAGCCTCCCCAGTGAATTCACGAGGAAAGCGAGGTTCATAAAACATAATTTATTCTCTTTCTATTTTGATAGCCCGTCTCTTGTTAGGTTATTCTACATCTTTAAAAAGATGGCTGCCCGTGTCCATAAGTGACAAGAAAGCTTATTCCGAGTCCCATGAATATTTAAATGAGGTTTGTAATGAGTCAGTGTACTTAGCATATGCAAGTTGTGTTAAAACGATGTTCTATTTAAATGGGGACAAAAGGGGTTCAGAGCCAGGAGTCAGAAATTTGGGTACAGCTGTCAGTGTCCCTGCTGCATGCGGGGTCCTGTCCTTGTCTAAGCCTCTTGGGTTTTGGTGACACAGTTTCTTCATCTGTGTGATAAAGGAATCAGCTGACACCATCTTCACGTTCGTGCCCCAGTTGCTAAATTTCTGGGAGTCTGTATTGTATCATTTGGCTGAAATGCATCTTCTTTTTCAGCGTTTTAGCTTGTCTATGTCACAATCAACAAGCTGGAACAGAAACAGGCTTTAATTAAATAACTTAGTATGCTGTACGGGGGCTGAAGGCCGGGGAGTGTAAGGACTGACTCCTAAGGGGTGGCTCCAGGGCCAACTCCACCTGCCCCAGGAGATCCTCCCAGAGACAGCCGACCGCTGTGGGTTTTAGCAACTCACTTCAAAGTAATAGATGGCTCGGCGGAAAACTCCCTTCAGTGCTGAAAATGACTGCATTCAAATCAAACGTTTAGCTAAAATGTTCCTCCTTCTTCTTCTGTGCTGATTGGATGTCGACCAAAGGAACACTGGCCCCAGTGTCCAGCATCCATTTTATTCCCTTTCGATACTCTGATGTCAAATGAATATGTAGATTTGAAAGTAAATGTGATGAAAATGTTTACGTTTAACTGTTTTATAAATATACGTATATACACACATCTATGTATATAGAACTCCTATATATGGAGTTTTTAATATATAAAACCTGCTTTGATTAATTCATTTCACTAGAGACAGAAGTCTTACTCAAATAGGGATTTTGTAACGTTCTCAGCCAGACTGTGAACGACGTATTTACACCTCAGTGCCCGGGTTCCGGATCAGTCAGGACAGGCGAGGGCAGCCCACACTGAGGTAACAAACCTCGAGATCTCACCTGGCTTAACACAGCGTCTGGTGTCCGCCTCGGGCCTCGGTCTGATGAGGGTCAGGCAGCTGTCTTCCGAGTGTGTATTAGGGGCCCGGGATTCTTTCATCTCAAACACGGGGGAAGGAGAGCCCAGAGAAATGTCTGAAGTGGCCTCTGTCACACCCCGCCGGCCGGCATCTGGTCACACGTCATACGTAAGAGAGGCTGGAGTGGCCCCGGGGTGGGGTTCGGGGGAAATTCTTTATTCGCTGCCACAATTCTTCATCCACACTCACTGCGATGCTCCTTCTGAGTAACTCTCAAGAGAAAACAGACGAGTATATTTTCCTCATGGGCCACAAAACCAAAGGAAAACAAAAGAATTGGCATTGTCCTACAAGGTGGCAAGAATGTTGGGAAAAATATTTATTTAATGACAAAGAAAATTTGTTTAAAAAATTTACTATTAGTGAACTCAGAGTAAACAGACCTGGCTCCTGAAATTCGACAGAGGGCACTGACATGGTTCTTCTTTGGGGGAACCACCTGAAAAAAGGTCATGTCCAGACTGGGGAAAACTTCAGAAATTACACACCTTGGTTTCTTCCAAACAGAATTTACAAGGAAAAATGAATAGATGGAAGGGGAAATTAATAGATTATAAAATATTTAAGTGATATACCTACCAATTACAATTGTGGACCTTGTTTGGATTCTGATTTATATAAACTATTAAAAAAAAGTGACATTTATGAGACAATTAGAGGTTTGTACACTAACTGTATATTTGAAAACATTGAAAGAATTATGGCTGGTTTTTAGAATGATATTTTGATCGGTTTGTGTAAATAAGCTTTCATGAACTTTAGAGGCATACGCTAAAATATTTTAAAATGAAATGATGGGTCTTGGGTTTTCTGCAAAATAATGAGGAGGGTGGGATAAATGGAAAGTGGGGTAGGAATGAAACTAGACCGATCTTGCATTGGTGATTTTTGAAGCCAGGTGCGGACACATAAGGATTTATCATTCTATTTTATGTTTGCACGTCCAACAATAAAAAATTTAAAACAAATCCTCCCAAACATAGTACTTGATTATTAGAGAATTATTATTATTTTTTACTTTAGATTCAATGCCTCTTGTTTTACATCTAAATTTCTTTCTGTTTACTTTGCTTTTTTTATTAATTTTTATAATGAAGTAGAGTTGATTTACAATGTTGCATTAGTTTCAAGTATGTAGCAAAGTGATTCAGTTATACGTGTGTATATATATGGATATATATCCATATATATACACAATTTTTTTCAGATTCTTTTCCATTTAGGTTATTATAAGATATTGAATAGAGTTTCCTGTGCTGTACAGTAGGTCCTTGTTATTTATCTATTTTGTGTATAGTAGTGTATATCTCCTAATCCCAAACTCCTAATTTATCCCTCATTTCACTTTGAAGTTTTAGAAAATTGTTTCACTCTTTTCACATTGACTGTGGTTTTATCAGATTAATTTTTAATAATTAAAATAGAGAATGAGATGTTTCAAAACGTGTGTGAGCAGCAGAACCAGCCGTCGTCCTCTCCCTAGTGACAGGGACCAGCGCTGCCCAGAGCATCTTAGCGTGTGAAAGCAACGCGCTAGTCTGTTGCCAGGATACACTCAGCAGAGGCAGTCGACTAAGGAAACACGCTTTCCTTCGTCACTTCCTGAGCATCTCCCTCGAATTTTCAAGACTACTTGGAAAAAGATTAAGTTTCCCACAAACAAAGGGTCATTTTCTGGAAAGACTACTAAACCACTGAGCTTAGCAAATTTGAGAGAACCTCTGTACCAAAATTAAACAAAAGCCCCTTTTATTCTTGACCTAGCAAACTGTGCCCATTCAGCTATGATGAGAAATAATCTTAAGGTATTTGAGTCTTGCTTCCAGTTCTGAAACCCTTGAGATGGAACCCCTGAGGATGACCTGCCCCATTCTCAGGACAGCCCAGCCGTCTACCTGGCATTAGCTCTGCAGTCTCAGTTAGGACCAGCTTCTGACGTCCCACAGAAGCAACACTGTGTTCTTTCTCCAGCACTCTTGATCAACATAATAAAGCTTTTTTTTTTGGCACTTTGGGTGAAGGGTGAAGAAGATTTATAAAGCTACAGTTCAGAATATAAATAAGACCAAGTGCTGAATTTCTCTCTCTCCAATATGATCAGGTTCCTAATAGGCAGCTCTTAGTCACTGTGTCGTATTTCAAACCCTTTAACTGAAGCGCAAATTATACTTTGAATCTGAGGAGAACTAATTGGATGACATTTCAGGACAGGAATGTATCTCTCAACGTTCCACGGTCCTTTCCAGTTGGATTTCCATTGTATCTTCAGTATGAGTTTTGTTTTACACCTATATGGAAAATCCTCCATGAGCTGGTGGTTCTGACTGTCCAGGCTTTTCCTGTTACATCCCTCCGCTCATTTAAATGACCTCTCATGG
Source organism: Vicugna pacos (assembly GCF_048564905.1). Taxonomy (NCBI): domain Eukaryota; kingdom Metazoa; phylum Chordata; class Mammalia; order Artiodactyla; family Camelidae; genus Vicugna; species Vicugna pacos. The sequence continues at coordinate 18,377,218 of NW_027328742.1, read as the reverse complement.
GTGACACGTGCCCGATGTCGTGTAATGAGCACATAAAATGCCCGTGTGAACTGTCCAGGTTGGAGTGTCACTTGGAAAGTAATGCTGGCATTAATTCAAAGGACTTGGAAGAAACCCATTCGCTTCCTCCTATCAGCAGTTCAGACTTGCAGGCATGTTCAGGGGATTCTTGATAATGAACACTTTGCAATATTGATCTGGAGAACTCCCATATTACTTTGAATAAATAAATCCCACCGGCTTCAGAGATGGGGAAGTCATCTAACTTTGGAACCTGCTCAAATAGCAAGGGGAAGGGAAGTCCCTAGACTTTTCCAAGTTTTCAGCCAATCAGTCAGACAAAAAGTGTCTACTGAGTTTTCACTTTCTAAGCAAAAGCTGTGAAACAAGAAGGCACGGTTCTGGCCCCATGAGACTACACACATTAATATATAGAATATAAAAAATTGCAAAATCATAGTTCACTGTGCCTGGATCCTGGCCTGCTCCAGGAGTGAGAGACCAAAACTTTAGAAGAGTTGAGGACAAGGAGTGGTGAGGGAAACCGTGCAGTAGGAGACTGATGTTGGGCAGTAAGTGAGCTAGAAATTCTGGTAGATGAAAGCATTTTTTAAAAACACTTTGCAAGTGAAATCAAAGTGAACGTGTGATTAAGACCACTGCCATTGCCTTTCTTTTCTTCCCTAATACAATGGCTCAGCTTCTCCGGTAGGACACGCAGGAGCAGAGGCAGTGAGAGACTGAAGATTCCTGTTCATCCTGGTGGGTTCCCTCCTCCTGGCCGGTTCCAGGAGGCTCCACCTTCTCCGCTTCACTCCACTGTCCCTTCCCAGCTGTCTGCTCGGCTGACTTCAAGGGGCAACCCAGAACCTGGAAGCCCAGTGAAAAGTTTTGCCGTCTCCCACAGCCGCAGGAGGTTAAATATCTAAAACAACTCCTTTGTTATGGAAAGTGGTTCACTTGGCCCCAGGGACTCCCCTTGCCCAAATGCCGCCCCTTCCATCTCCAGGTCTCCCCTAGGCCCACATGCCCTCTCCCCCGGGCATTGCCTCCTGACCTTGGGTGCCGCCCAGAGACTAAGCATGGATTTATTTGATCGACCAACCCACCAAAAGAATTAGCTGAACAATTGTCACGTGACAGTCACTCCGCAGGGCACTAGGGCACAAAGATGAATCTTCAGGGAGCCCCAGTGAGAGAGACAAGTATACACAGAGATAAAGCTTGACCTCATTCACCACCTGAAAGGGACTCTTCCAAATCCTGTGACTGGTGTTTCTCTTTTCCTTTTTAAACAGCTTTATTCCATGTAATTGGCATGCAATAAGCGGCATATGTTTAAAGTGTATTAATTTGATACGTTTTGGCATATGTGTTTGCCTGTGAAACTGTCAAACCAATCAAAATAGCAAGTCCATCCACCAGCCCCCAAAATGTCCCCACGACCCACTGTAATTCTGTCTGCCCCTCCCTCATCGATCCACTTTATGTCATGGTAGGTCAGCTTGTGTTTTCTAAAAATGTGTATAAATAGAATAATATTTTTTGTAATTTTTTTGTCTATCTTCCTCCCTTCAGCATAATCATTTTGAAAGTCAGCGTACGGCGGTGTGGATCAGTGGTTCTTCCCTTTTCATCACCGAGTGGCGTTCTGCTGTAAGGATATACTGCCATTATCTATTTTCCCTTCAAGGCCATTTGGGTTCTTTCCAGTTTGGGGCCATTAGAAATAACACTGCTGTGAACATTCAGGTACATGTCTCCACATGGACATCTGCTTCTGCTTCACTTGGGTAAATACAGAGGAGCAGAATGGCTGGAGAAGATGCTAGATGTATGCTTACGTTTTTCAGAAGTTTCCAAATTGTTTTCCAAAATCACACATCCCCAACAGCAGCGCATGAAAGCTCGAGTTCCTCCACATCCCCACCAGCACTTCAGACTATCAATCTTTGTAATTTGAGCCATTTGTTTTAATGTGGCACCACGCTGTGGTTCCCTGATGGCTAACGATGTGCCATCGCTTCCTGTGTCTGCTTGCCTTTCATACATCTTCTTTGGTGAAGTGTGTGCTTAAATCTTTTCTCCTGTTTTTTATTGAGTTGTTTGGTTTCTGATTACTGAGTTTGAGAGTTTCTCATATGTTCTGGATTCATGCTCCCCATCAATATGTGATTTGCACCTCTTGTGTATTTATAATCTCTATGATGTGCATCACTTTTAGGGTTATTATAAACTCTTAATGAATTGAGACTTTAATGAGATTACTTTCTTTATCCCTGATAGCTTTGCTCTGAAATCTACCTTGATACTAAGTTATTCTCCTAGTTTTATTAGCTTTAGCATAACGTATTTTCCATATTTTTAACTTTTTTGTGTTTATATTTAAAGTGTTTTTTTTCTCATGCGGCATCAAGTTAGGTCTTGGATTTTTGGTCTAAACTGATCATCACTGTCTTTTAATTGGGGCAGTTAGAGGACTCGTTTTTAGGGTGATTATCAACACAGCTAAGTTTAAACTAACTGTCTTGCTGGTTGGTTTCCATTCGTCCCATCTGGTTTTTTTTTTTTTTAACATTTTTCATTTTTTTCTACCTTCTTTTAGGTTGAGTCTTTTTTTTTCATTTCATTTAGTTTCATTTCATCTGTTATGTTGGCTTGTCAGATATACCATTTATATCTAACACGTCATTTTTGTGGTTTCTTCAGGGCATACAGTACACGTTTTAACACATCACAGTGAAACATCCATGGTGTCACGGCACTTGGCACAGACGAGAATCTTCACAACAGTACACACCCGTTTCTTCTCTCACCTTTGTGCAGCTGTTGTCATAGCTGCGTAAATGATACAAACCCCACAATACATTGTTAATATTTTTTGTTTAAATATTCAGTCTTCTTTCTAAAAGATTTAAAAAATAATTTAAAATGTCTTCTATATTTATCCCTGTAATTATTCTTTCTGATGCTCTTCACTCCTTATGCAGATCTGCGTGTCGTTCTGCTCTCACGGTCCTTCAACATTTCTCATAGCAGGGACCTGCTAGTGACAAGTTCTTCAGCTTCTGTATGATTGAAAAAAGCTTAATTTAGCTTCATTTGAAAGATATTTTGCTGGTTACTGAATCCTAGACTGACTTTTTTTTTCCCCTGTACTTTAAAGATTTCACCTGGCCATTCTGTCACTTGCATTGTCTCTAATAAGAAATCTAAATCATTCTTCTCTTCGATCTCCTCGGGGTAAAATCTGTCTTTTTTCCCTCTGGTTGCTGCTGCACTTTTTTTTTAATCACCGTTTTTGTACAGCTTGTGCCTGGTGTGACCTGGCCTCGCTTCTGCCACGTTTCTCATACTGTGGCTGCGCTGAGTTTGCTGTGTCTGTAGGTTTCTTGTTTTCATAGCACTTGAAGAATTTTCAGCCATTATATCTTTAGGTTTTGGGGTTTTTTTCCTTCTTTCCCCTTCACTTCTTAGGGAGTTGAATTGCACATATTTTAGACTGCTTGAAGTTTTCTGACAGCACAGAGATACTGCATACATACATTTAAAATTCTCTTTATTTTGTTTTGGATTGTTCTGAGTGTTAGCATTCACTAAACCTCTTCTAAATGTCTACTCGGTCATTTATCCTACCCAGCGTATTTTCATGCCACACGTTGTAGTTTTCATCTCTAAAGTTTAGACACATGGTTCCTTTTTATATTTTGCATGTATGTGCTTGACCTTTTGACCACGTGTAATGCAGGCGCAGTAGCTACTGGCGTCCCTGTCTGCTGATTCTCACAGCTGTGCCATTTCTGAGCCGGCGTCAGTCAGCAGGTTCTCGCCTTCAGGGGCTGTATTTCCCCGCCTGGTGACTTTTCACTGGATGCCAGAGGTGGTGAACTTCATCTCATTGGGTGCTGTGTATTCGTGTGTTCACACAGATCTTCTCCAGCCTAGTTCAGGGCTATTCAGTTATCTGGGAACCCGTTTGCTCTTTCCTCCTGTGATGTCAGGCAGGGTCATCGCGGTCTTCAGGTTAGCCTCGTTATTCCTGCCCACTCGGGCAGGATCCTCCTTCGCAGCCTGGTCGGTGCCCTGTGAACCAGGAGGTTTCTAGTCGAGCCCATGGGAAAAGCTGGCCCTTTGCGAGCGCTGCCTGCTGTTGGCCCGATCCTTTGGGTGATTCTTCCCAACCTTGCGTGGTTTCTCACATGCACACACTTATCACTGATCAGCTGAATCACTGAGATGGGCCCTCTGGCTCCCCAGAGTTCTCTCTCTTTGCGGACCCCACTCATCACTCCGTCCTGTGAACCATGATCACTGGGTCCCCGGCTCCTCCTCTATTCAGTGTCCATCTGGATCCAGGCTCTGTGTTCCTGACCTGTGTCTTGGGAACTCTCTCAAAGCAGTGAGCGAAGGCTACTTCAGATCTCATCCCATTTGTCCCACCTCTCAGGGACAGCCCTGCATCTCTCGGGGACAACTGTCCTTCATTGCCTGCCATCTTGTGTCTTGAAAGCCATTGTTTCATATATTGTGTTTATTTTTTTGTTTGGTTTTAGGTAAATCCAGACCTTGCCCCTCCATCTTGGACAGACATAGAAGTCCTGTATGACTACATTGTAGTCATTTTTGAAAAAGTTCCCCTCCATTCTCATCTCAGTCTCCATCCCCACAATGCCCTGCCCCCCACATCCCTACAAAACCAGTGACTAGACAGCAACCTACCTGGAGGCCACAATGACGGTGCACAGCTGGGTGGCACTTCCCATGGCCCGGAAGTGGGTGAGGAGGGCGAGGTATTAGAGAGCCTCTTAGAGAGGGTGACTCTAGAGGTATTTCTAAGGAACAGGAATGAACAAGAGAGGACGAGGTGGAGGGTGACTCTAGAGGTATTTCTAAGGAACATGAATGAACAAGAGAGGACGAGGTGGAGGGAAAGCTGAGGAGACCCTGATCCTGCCTCCCAGGGCTTCCTTTCCAGGAAGGAAACACAGCATCTATTGTAAAAAAAAACAAAAACAAAAAACCCCCCAAAACATTAGAACCATTAGAACATTAGACTATGAAAAATAAGAGTCATGTATCTCTGTTGGGTTAAAAAATAAAGAGTGGAGGAGATAATCTCCTTTAACGCCAAGTCAGCTTTCCAATAACGGAGCTTGAGAAGGTCATCTCCACTTGACTTCATGCAGGATGACAACCCCGGAACGTTATTCAACCACAAGAGGTGTGGGAAAAAGATGGAAGAAGAGGACAGAGAGGAGGAGAAACTGCAGCCTCGCTGAGCTCACACTCGTGGAACGATTTCCACAATATGAGAATTTCTTCCATGAGAGTCAACTTCCCCACTGACTCTTCTCCAAGTCATGCAGAGACACTGAACGTGTCTCCCTGGCCAGCTTTCCTATCTGCAGGCTCGGCCCCCAGATGCCACCTGGCTTGCTCTCAGATGGTGTTACGTAATCTCCCAGTGATGCTTCCGCATCTCAAAGATTCTGCCCGTTTTCCCTTAGCTCAGAGTCGGACCCTTTGAAAGAGAACAGGTCCCGTTTCCCGCCAGCATCCTCCCCCTTAGTCACTGTGCTACAACTGCTCGGTAGTCAGATCTTCTCTTTCTTCCTGACAGATGAATTCTTTTTGCTTTTCTGATGTTGGTTTATGTGATGTTTTCTCTGTGCTTGCTCCTTTTATAGAAGCAAGAACAGAAGGGAGCAGGGGGAAAGAGTTGCCGGAGAGAAGCCCCCAAGGGTGTATAATCACCTGTCCCTGCTCCCAGGCTGTCCTGTTTTTAATGCCCTGAGCCTTCTGGTACCCAAGGCTCAGAGGAAAATGCAGACACATGACGTTCAGCCTTACTTCAGGGAAAAAAAAAACCCAAAGAACTGCAGTGCAATTATAGGTCCTTAGCATTTAATAAAGCCCCCAGTGATGGATGCTGAACGTAAAATAAGCTGGCGTGGTGTCTGCTTTCTGAAAAGGCGAAACTCAAAAGACTGACCAGAGCAGACAAATCATACAAATGGACGAAAGGCTGAAGAAAATGGGGAGGAAGAGGGCAGAGACAGATGGCCAAGTTGACAAACCTTTTCTTTTTTTTCCCTTTAAGATAATTCTCCTGGGTTAGGACCACAGGACATTCTGGAGGGTCTTCTTTTTCTTTTCTTTCTTTCTTTCTTTTTTTCCTTTTTTTTTTTTTTTTGGTTTCATTTGCCTGTTTGTATTTAATCAAGGTTTGCTGTAAACAGTGAAGCCAAGCCTCTCCTGACCACGCTTACCATTAGGGGGTGGAAATGCCAAACTCCTACTTAGAATTACAACTCTACTTTGATGGAAAACCTTTCCAACCCACTCCGTTTTACATTTTTCCCCTTGGTTTTCTAAAACAGGACTGGAAAGTGCTAATGGAGTATTTTGGAACTCAGAGTCCTTTGTGGCTTTCTAAGTCTCTTTAAAAAAAAAAATCAGCCCCATCACCATTAATCAGGGCTTTTGTGTGACTGGAGAATTAGAAGCCCCACACGTGGCAGGCGGGAGACACAGAAGCCTGGCCTCGGAGAGGGAGAAGCTAAACGCGGATGGGACGACTGAGGGAAGCTGCCGCCCTGTGCCCGTGCGCTTCTGGACGCCACCCAAATTATTAATAGCCATGGTGACAGCAGTGTACGTTATATTGCTCCCTCATCGACAAGAACGGAATGTCAGGCTGTGGGGACTGGGACATGGAAACTATGCGGGCTGGCTCAGTGGGGTTTTATTTTCTCCTTTTGAGGGCTTTCTGTTCTTTGTGCTTTTTACCACGGCTCGGGGGCAAACATCTTCGTGGGTGACGAGCAGGAACTGAGCTCATGGGAACTGCCCGGCAGTGATCCTCAGATGACTTAACATGATGTGTACAGAGGGATGGGAGGGAGCGTGAGTCCACACGTGATGATCCGAGCCACCCACGAGAGTAAGCCTGGGCCACTCTGCCCTGACTCACTGGTGGCAACGCCCATTCCATGATAGGCTGGCCTCAGATTTCCTTTTGATCAGGAAAAGAGTAGCTTTTTTTTTTTTTTTTTTTGCCACTGATGTTGAGATTAACTCAAAAAGAGGAGCAGGAACTGGATGGCCCCAGACCCCACTAAACCTCTCGGACAAAAGCCAGCAGGGGGCACAGAAACACACTTACTGCACCGGGCAAGTGTAAAGACAGGGATGAAAAAGCCATTTAAAACAAAAATCTGGGGTGGCATAAAGTAATTCCCCCCTTCATTGCTTGTTTCTTCTGTTTGCTCCTCCCAGTTCTGCGGCAGCGTAACCGGCCTGCAGCCCACGTGCGTCTGAGGCGCACGGCATGACGTCCCCTAGAGCCGTCGCGAGAAGGCCCCCCCCAGCAAGGCGAGCAGACCCCTTCACCTCACACAGAGCCAGAACGAAGGAGAAGGAAAAGCGGTGATTTTCCCTTGCGACAAGACGTCTTAGGGTTCGCTCTCTGCCACGTGTGACACACAGCGCCGTTCACCATATTGGTCACGTTACGCATGTTCATCTAATAACTGGGAGTCTGTCCCTGCTGACAGCCTCCCCCCACCCACCCGCCTCTGTAAACACAGATCTGATCCTTTTCTCTGTGCGTTCGTTCGTTCGTTTGATTTTGAGGTGTTCCTGACCTCCGACACAGGGGTGCCTCCTGACGCACTATGTGAGTCTTAACACATTCCTTCAGCTGTCTATTCAAAGGCATGTTGGTACCTTCGGCACCTAGTGTACAGAACTGAAGAATTTCCCCAGACGTCTGACAGTTAAACTGGTGCATCAGGCTTATTTCGCTTCTGCTCCTTCCAAGTTTTGGGCAGCATCTGGCTCTCCTCCCGGTCTCAGGATTAACCTGTTGTTGCCTCCGAGCCACGTGTTCTCATAGTGGCTGGGTCTGGGTGCCTTGAGCCTTGCTGCTGCTGCCGCCGCTCCTTCACCCAGCGGCCCAGACTGTGACCCATTCAAGACCTGGAGCTCCGGGTTTCTCTGGTCTTTGTAAACCCTGGGACCACTGTGGACTCGTCCCTTAGTGAGTTCTCAAAAAAACCGACTGACGGTATCAAAGCCCAAAGGTCTTGTCTCTGAAATTATTCCTTAAGAAGCCATTCACTTCGTTGTTGCTGTTTTTCCCACAAAACAATCGGGGGAAAGATTACCACACACCAAACACGTAATCCTTTAACTTGAACAACAGAAAAAACTTAGGCTGCCTGCCCGGTCGGGTTTCAGGTTTCCTCACCGTCCGTGTGTTTAGCACGTGCTGCGGGGCAGCCGCTAGAGCCTTCTCAGTTGCTTTGATTTCAGGATCTGCCCAGATTTTATGGAGACTCACACATGAAGTCTTTAAATTCCCACTTCACATTTCTTTCCACAACTTTAGATTTCAAAGATTTCTTCTGGGCCCTCCCGGGAAGAAGCGTGCACGTCGGGCCTTTGTGTGGCCCCCCTCACTCCCCCCGGTGGTCGGGTGGGATGTTCTGTGCTTACTTGCAGTCCTAAAAGACACTGCTTTGACCCTGGTAAACGCTGGCGCTCTGAATTCCGTGTGTTTCCCTGTCGTTTTCCTTGGGCTTGCCCGGGCGAGGTCTGACACCGTCAGATCATTGGGGGAGGGGGGCTTTATTTCCGATTTCACATCACTTTTATTTTCATCATTCAGAAAGAACACCTCGTCTTGGGAATAAGCGTCAGAGCAAACTTGGAAGACAATGGGCTCATGTTTCCAGCACAGTTAACCCTTGAAGCCACTTTTCTGTTTTGTTTTTTTAACTTATGTATATGCTCTTAAAACTGGTGCCTTGACTAAGTTGCATTCTTCTGACTAGAGACAAGCTTCCCCTTCCTCTGGGCACTACCATCGCTTTTGTATTTTCTGGCTGGGACAAATTCGTATTTTGGCTATTCTATCTTGTTTCCTCAAAAATGTCAATTATCCTATGATGATGAGTTTTGTAACATTTTAGAATTATCGTTTAGCAATTTATTGTACATCCACTCACCTCTCAGCCCCCAACACACACACACACACACACACGACTAGTACTCGTTTGAATGAGTGGGTATCAGACTCCAGCACGTGGCACATCATAGTGACTGGCCTCTTAGTTTTCTCTTTTCAGGGGTAAAATAGACTAGCAAATAGGACATATTTGTTCTTTTTCTTCCTTTGCCTCAGGGTTGCCTGCGATCACTGAGGAAAAGCAAACCTTCAGTATTCTGTTGCTACTCAAAGAGCTACAGATGGTTGAGGGGCAGAGCAGGCAAGTGCTAAGCAGCAGCTCTGGGTGAGATGATGACAGCCCACGTCTGCTCAGGTGACAGGCCACTCCCCCACGGGCCGCTCCAGCTCACGCTCACCTCGACGGCGCGTGCTGCATGGATGTAGCCCCCCGCTTTTATTGTTAAGCATACTGGGGATCACGACAGGAAAGAACATTTTATGCTCAAACAGCTAGTGCATGGGGAAGGCGATGTATTCTGACAGCAAATTCTACTTCAGCTAACTGGATTTCTTTTCTTCTTTTCCCCTTTCCTCCTCAATTTCATTCTTCTTTTTTAATTTTGAATTTCTCCATCTTTTCATAAACGAATGCAATCTGTTTGCATTTACTGTGATTTCGTAGGTGTCTGGCGACACCCTGGCACCTCGCGCGCTGCTCTCACTGCGCCGCGCGCTGGAGCGGCTCGCGGACGCCGTCAGCCCCGCCTCTCTGTGAGTTAGCCCCGTGAGTTTTCCTTTTCGAGGTTTTGAATGTTTCCTCTATTTGTCTGAAGTGTAAACTGTCTGTGTCATTTCTTGTAGTGTTTCTCTTGTAATTTTAATAAAAGAACCCAAACTTGGTCACTGGAAGCACTCCAAACCCACTCCTGCGCTGTGTTGGCCCCAGGACCCCCTTGGGTTCTGCTGCCATGGCAGGGCCTGGGCTCGCCTCTGGGTTCCTCTGTCCCAGAGGTGACATTTGCCCTTGAGAAGCCTGTGTGTGCTCCGGGCGCTCACTGCTCAGAGGGCTTGTTCCTTCTAAGTGCTTTCAGTGGATAGAGCTGGGATTTTTTTTTCAATATTTTATTCTGAAAATGAAATCAAATCTGAAAGCGCAGAGTTCTTCCTCACATGTCTTCGTTCCAAGTCTACATGCACCCTTCTTTTCCCACCATTGCCAGCAACTGTAACATGTTAACTCATTTGCCAGACCTATCGTAAAACTAAGCAGGTCAGCCTTACCTTCGTGATACCAAGTTATCAGCAGAGTTACTAAGTCAAGTTCAAGGTGTCTTTGAATTTCTTTTTGTCTTTGGACTCTGTTCTAGTAAAGATATAGTTAAGATACTTGTTAAAAGTTACCTAAATTAATTCCTGTAATACATATGATGAGATTATTATACTGATACGCTTCTTGGTTCATTTGTATCTGTATTTAATTTTAAGATTTTTTATTATTTGGATTAAATTTACTTTTTAATATGTAAAACACTTAGATGGGCCAAATTTGTGTAAAAAAATGCTTAGAGATTTCTTATCCCCAATGCTATCTCTTTGAGCTCATTTCCACCAATCTCCTATGCAGATCTTCCTTGACGTCCAAAGACGGGGTTACGTCCCAAGAAACCAACCTATTGTTAGGTTGAAAATAGTGTGAAAATGCTTTTAAAACACCTGATCTCCTGAGCATCACAGCTTAGCTTAGCCTGCGTTAAACGTGCTCAGAATGCTTCCATTAGCTGAGAGCTGGGCAAAATCATCCAACACAAAACCTGTTTTATAAAAAAAGGGTTGACTAGCTCATGCACCTCATTGACATCCGTACTGAAAGTGAACCAGCATGGCCGCTGGGTGCGGAGCTGTCAGTGTGGAAGCGGCGGCTCCCTGCTGCCGCCCAGCTTCACGAGAGGGGGCCCGTCACACCACGTGAAAACGAACTCCAGACAGAGGCTGCATTTTTTCACAACACCTGCCTTACGACTTATTTTCCTGTATCTGGCTGCGCCATAGGCACGGTCCCGAACGCAGGTGAAAACCACTGGGCACAGCCCACAGCCACCGTGTCCCTCACTCCACCATGCTTGTCCGTGACGGCAGCCGGTTGCCACCGAAGCCACAGCCCTGCCTTCAACGGGCACTTTATTTCCCACAGCTCTGGGCGTTAAGTGTGTCCTTCACCAGCGGATACGCAGACTACCGGTGTCTCATTCTTTAGTGCCAGCGGCATCTCTGCTGCCTTCAAGTCTAACAGGTCAGGTAAGTCATAGCAGATTCTTTTCTGAGAGCCTGGTGTCCGCAGATACTCCTGGTACCAGTGACCGCGCTGGGGAGGGTTCCGGGGAAGGAACATCGACTCTGGCTAGTGTCTCCCAGACTTTTCACAAGAATATAAAAAGGCTTCCAGAATCTGAATTTTTGCTGAATTTGACAAAGTTACAAAGATGCCTCCAGAATCAGAGTTGAGTCACACTTTACCTGCCAGGCTGGAAAGCTGTCCCCTAAATTACCTACAACTTACTTATTTCAACAGACCGTCGCTCGCCCCAGAGACTGTGCTCTGGGCACCATTTCCTCACCTTGCTGAAGTCACGGTAGTTTGTTTCTCTGCTACTTCGTGGCCCTTGACTGTGCTGAAGCAGTTAGGTGTTCTGCTGAATTTGTTTGTGCTACCCTCTTAGGGAAGGGCTGAAATGTGCAGGTGTGACGTCCATTTGAGATCATTTTCCTGGAGTGGGGGGAGGGTTGCTGGGAAGGCTGAATGAATGACCAGGCAATGTTCCTGCTTGACTAGTCTCAGTGGCCCAGGATCTCTGATACCTGGGCACTGTCTCCCTCTCTGAACGGGCCCTTATGTGTCCTAATTCCAACAATTCTGCGTGGCTGATGATGGAAAAGAGAGGTGTCATGAGTTGATGTGTTTGGCTTCTCTCGCTGGAGTGTCCCGTTCATTAAGCCCCTTGCAGTTGGCCCTGAACCCCGTGTGTGTCCATGAAGAACTGTGGCACCAGCTCCTACTGTGGGCGTGGGGTGCTCCTGTGTCCACGTGAGGCTGTGGCTTCCTTTCGTAATTCTGTTGTCACTCTGCTCTACGTTTCTGGCATTTCTCACGTTTTCTGGTCTACCGGAAGTCCTGTATGCTGATTTAAATATTAAGTAATATTTTATATTATTTTTAAGGATTTGGCATGGGATCAGAAGGACATGACAAATGCTACAGTCTGGTAACCTTGGAAACACCTGCACTGGCTTTCATTCATTCATTGACGCATTATTTCATTTATTCACCTGCCAGGGGAGGCTGCTGCTCTCGGTGTGCCAAGGATTGAGCAACACCAAGAGTCTGGGAATGACAACAGCTCTCCAAATGCAGAACTTTCTTTCCCCTATGATGCACATGTACTGTGCAACCTATTTATATAAAAATATGGAAAATGCTACTTTTGTAGCATTGATTATTTTGAAGGGGAGGATAAATTAGGAGTTTGGGATTAGCAGATACAAACTATACAAAATAGATAAACAACAAGGTCTTACCGTGTAGCACAGGGAACTATACACATAGTTGGTGATAACCTATAATGGAAAAGAATGTATATATATAATATATATATATTATATATATATATAAATATATATATATATGTATAATATTATATATATACCTGAATCACTGTGCTGTATACCAGAATCTAACATAACATGGTAAATCAACTGTACTTCTTCGGTAACAACAAAAAAAGACGATTTTATTCAACAGTAACGTTGGTAAACCACAATGGGGACTCTGCCAGGCAGACTGGCTCTGCTTGTTATCATTCACGACCTCGTTCGATGGATTTCAGTTTAACAGAGCCCCCAAAGTGGGTTCAATAAGAAAATCACCCTTCAGAAGGTGACAGACTTTATCCACTTTGCAACCAATTGTTTTAGATCATGGACCTCCATCCTCTTTGTTTGCTGAAATCTTAAAAGATAAAAACCTCAAATTGAATTTAGTTTTATTCCATTTTTCTTCAGAGCTTTGATCTCCCTCCCCTTGGAATGTATCAGTACTTTCATTCTCTTTGATTTTCTGTAGACTTTGGAGACTGAGTGGTGGCATCAGGGAAGCGTCCCCTGGGCGAGCTCTGGAGACCTCCTTTGAAGCCGCACGCGCTTCCCGGGCTGTGGGGGAGGCAGGCCAGCAGATACGCCAGGACGTCTGTCGATGACGAATTCAAAGGAAGGAGAAGACACACTTGATGCGTTCCTATTATAAAACAACAGTTGAAATAACTGCATAGATTTATTCACCTTTAATATTTTCTTGTGAGACGACACCGAGATTTTCTTCTGCCATTGTAATGACCTGGTCCGCTACATAAAATCCAGATTATATTGTGCTGTCCAATCACAAAAAAGTGATATTTGAGGTATAAATAGATTTTTTAAAAATCCGAAAAGTGATCTGAGAAATCAGAACAGGTGCTAGAGATGTATTATAGGCAGCTAATAAGACTTACCCTTTGAAAAAGTCATCTTTAAAGTTTTACAAAGCATCCTGGATTTTAGAGAAACTTACTGAAACCACAATAATGGGAACATCCCAGGGGTCTGCAGTACTTAGGTAAAGAGAAAAACTACAAAGGTAATTCTTCCAGGCTCTAACTCAGCATGCTACAACCCCTTGCTATGTGGGTAACTTTGTAACACACACGGGTAGAACACTGTAGAATCTGTTTGATAAAGTCATTGCTTATGAATAAGATGTAAAGGAAATAGAATGGGGGTGAAGAATGTATTTTTAGTTTTCTGAAAGCAGTGTTACTGTTCTGGGAAACCATGAACATTGTAGAGAATTTACCATTACACAATAAAAGGAAATATAATTGCTCTCATCTCCATTGCATGGATTTTTATGTGCAGCTAAAAACAATTTGAAAAATGTGATGAAATTACACCAAACTTTTCCTTGGAACACCGTTGGGTTTTTATTTTTATTTTCCCAGCTTTGAAAATTTTTTTGCTGAAAATTTCCCAATGAGAATTAAAAATAAAAATTTTTAACTTCTAACTAAAGATATACATTTAAAAGGTGGAAAAAGTTAGCAGTGCAGAGCAATAGCCAGTGGGTGAAATGTTTCCACTGCAGAGTGCCCTTATGTAACAGCCTCATGTCCTTCGCTGTGACAGAAGCTGAGGTGGATGTCTGGCTGAAAGTGGTTAAGAATAGAATTTTCCCAGAAATGTATCCACACTTCTAGACTATGGAATTCACAATGTATTTCTTGTCCCAGTTGTGTAATGTTCATATGCGACGGTCATTTCCAAACCTAAGATTTTAACTTGTTGTTGCTTTCATTGGGTAGCAGAATTCTACTAAATTATATACCACTATTTAAGAATACTGAGGACATATTTTTCCACTGTAGAAAATACCTTTTAAATCATTTTAACCCACCCTAAACATTTTGATAGCAGTTTTTAGTAACCTCTCATAAAGTATTATTTTTAAAAGCAATAAGATTGGGCAGTTTTTGAACAGAGGATAATAATTCATACCAACTATGTTGCTAAACATAAGGTCTCAGGCCCAACAATCCATCATAATTCGTACCTTATGGTCTGATAGCAATTAAAACACCATCATTAAATACACTGCAAACATACATAATTGTGGAAATCTTGCTTATGTGGAAAAGCATTCAGTGCTTTATTATCCAGAACAGTACCTTTATTATTTTGACAATGTTGTAATTGTTGAGGAACTTAAAGAATCATTCCAAGGGGACCTTTAATGCCCACACAGATTTGGACTTTATCCCATATTACGACGACTGGTAATGCTGTTAATGCCATCACGGCTGTGAATGCTCTGAGTCTCAGCTGACTTTCCTGTCCTGTAAGTGGAACAGGCCTGATCAGCCGGCTGTAAGGCAGTGAGGGCCACAGATTGAAACCCCTGCGCTGCGGAGTCCAGACCGCAAAGCACAAAAGGCGGGACTTCTGAGTTCAGAGACTGTTTCAGAAAGTCTTCCCGGGGTCGGCCTTTAGCTCTAGAAGATGAAGGACCCTGGATGAGACACAGGCACCACTGGACAGAGTAAATACTCACTTACACGTGATGCTCATGCTGCCTGGAATGGGTGACGGGCAGGTCCGGGTGGCCGCTGCCCGAGCCCCGGACTGCCGGAGCCGCACGTGCAGAGCAACCGGAACAGTCACAGCAGGTGCTCGGCGCACGTTCTCACAAGCTCTCACAAGTCTCATGCTTGAACTGTTCGCTTTTCACTCTGGTGTAAATAAGCACACTGTGTGTGTGTGTGTGCAGAGAAATCCAGCTCACTGTTTTAATTTAACAAAGGTCGTGAAGTGCCTCCAGTGTGAAGGCCTGGCCAAGGAAGAGGTGGCTCGCAGGAGGCTGGCATCACTGTTGCTCTGTGGCTGAGGTTAGGCAGTCGGACGTCAGGGGCAGAGGGAAGAAAGGCGGGGAGTGGGGCTGGATTGTTGTCAAGCTGGAGAGGGGCAGACACCTCCCTGAGATTGTCGGGTGATGTCAGCCATGTTACCACTTGACCATGTCTTCACAGTCTCTTAATGTCCTGCATTCTGATGCTTTGACATCTGGGCCTTGCTGACACTGGAGCGACTGCCCCTCCCCAGGCCAGCCTGGTTCTAGAGGGAGAAAACCCCAACCATTCTAGGACCACACCCCAGCCACCCCCTTTATCTGCCTCTCCCTCTCCAGGCCACTGTCCCCCTGCCCCGGGCCAGCCACCAGACAACCAAGGCAGCCTCTGTACCTGAGAGCCAGCTGGAACGACTGACCCGTCACTGCCACATACGCACACCCAGCCTCGCGTTCCTCCCCAGGAAACCACAAAACAAGCTTGCCGCCCCGCCCCCACCCCGCTTCCACTGCCTCCAGCCGCACCCGGGGGCCTCTCCACGTGGCACCCCCCCCCGCCCTGCCCCCGGTGCAGTGTGGGGTTTGTGAGTCTAACGAACTGTCTTTGCAGTGGAAGTCCTCTCCTGATTTACTGGCCTGTTATTATTCCTAAACTGACATATGCCTGCCTAGGAGTTACACATGAATAACCACGAATATCTTCGTTTTACAGACTATAGTTACCAAAGGGGAGGGGGGAGAGGGGTACATTAGGCATCTGGATGAACAGAAACACACTACTACATATAAAATAGATAAACAACAAGGACCTACAAGGAACTATATTCTGGTGATAATCTGTAATGGAAAAGAATCTGAAAAAAATACACATATATGTGTGTGTATATGTATAAGTGAATCACTTCGCTGTACACCTGAAACTAACATCGTATACCAACTATATTTCCATAAAAAATAAAATTCAATAAAAAATTTGTTTTAAAATAAACCATAATGCCTGAAGCTGGCAAGATGCTGTGAGAAGAATGTAGGAAGGGAGGCCGTGGGAATGAGACGTCCTCCTTGCCCTTACTTATCCAATCAGGAGACGGAAAAGTTTGTGCAAAACAACATGACCAGCACATAAACACCAGCACAGAAGAACAGAGTTGTACCCTTTTATTGCCACAGTAACTTTTCAAAGGTGGGTATGAATACAAAGTTCCAAAGAGCAAGACATGATGGTCTGATGCCAGTACTCAGAACTTCCTAGCAGTGGGCAGAAGCCATGGATAAGCAAGACCTGTGCATCCAAGGAGGCAGAGGGTTCGGGGTGGCGAGCCTGCAGGGAAGCTCTGCAGGGACCAGGTCTTGTGGAGCAGCCTGGCCGCTGCAGCCAGAGGCTCTCAGTGTGCTGCCCTGCACTAGGCAGACCTTTGAGTGGACACGATCCCTTCACGCCCCAGCTATGAATCTGAAGCCCTGTGAGTGAGTTGAAGCGAGCGCCTCACTTCCTGTAACCCCTGCCCAAGTCAGGAGATGAGATTTAAGTAAAGAGCTCCCAACCCACACGCCCAGAAATACGAGGCACGGGAAGGCACCGCCTGCTGACCAGTGAATGAAGCAGAAGACATGGGATTGCAGCCAGGGGTTTGCACGGCTCCACACGGCGAAGCAAAAACAACGATACCGTCTCAGCGTTTTCAGGTACTTTACATTAAAAAAAAACAAACATTAAAGGTATGTGGGAAAAAATTCTAGAAATGATGTTTTAAAATCTGTATTTTGAAGAAAGGGAGCACCACCAATTGCATAAAGATATAAAACACAGTAACAAACGTAAGGAACGATCAGGATCGGAACTGCAATAAAACACAAACACCTACAAAGAAAGAGAACGTATGTCCTGTACAGTGTGTCCCAGGGTGACCGGAGCACAGTCGCGCGCGGTCGGACCGCGCAGACACGGCTGCGCAGCGTGCGTGGGCCCCTCCTCCCTGGCGTCCCCTCCCTCCGCGGCCGCCCTTGGCCCGGCCTCGCTCTCGCTCCCTCGGGGTCGCAATGCCCAGGTCCGCGGGGCCTGAAAATCTGAGCGTACCCCGGGTGGGAAAGCGCACACGCACACACATGCATGCACGCGCGCGCGCACACGCCCGGGGGTCGCGTGCACTTAGCGGGCTGTCCTGTGCTTTGCGTGGAGACGTGCGGCCTGAGCGCCCCGATGCTCCCGACGCCGCCCCGCCCGCGAGCCCGGAGCCCGCGCCGCCTCACAGGGTGGTGTCCCAGAACTGGGAGGGCAGCCGGCTGCAGGAGGCCCCCTCGGGCTTCTTCAGAAGGGTGGGCTTCTTGCAGGGAGGCGGGGGCGGCGCCCTGGGCTCCGAGCGGCGCAGGATCTGCGGCCAGTCCCCCCGCTCCTCGCAGAGCCGCCGCCGCCAGTCCAGCAGCTCCTGCAGCGCCGCGCTCTCGTTCTCCGAGAGCCGCAGCTGGTGGATCACCTGCGGGAAGAGAGGGGGAAACGGTAGCACCAAACACTGCGGACGCGTGAGGAGGGCCACAGGGCCACCCACCTGGACCCGGGGCGCCGGCCGGGGCACATGCACCCCGGCCCCGCTCGGAAGCCTCCCGGCTCTGCTGCCCCGAGAGCAGCGCGCCCAGGGCTCGGCGGTGGGCTGCAGAATTAAGACAATAAATGGAACTTGTGGAACAGTTAGGAGGGGGCCCTGGTCAGCATCTGATGTAAACCCAGGGATACTAGAAGGAATGCAGTGTCTGTTTGCCGTCTCATTGTATACACTCTTACAGCATCACCCACTTGGTCATTTAATGTATCGCAACTGTAATTCCGTCTGTAATAGATGTGCGTGGATTTCTGAAGTCTCACACCATTCCAGAATCCACTCCTCTGCCTACTCACAGTTACTAGTCGACATCTTTTGAGGTCATGTGACCCCATTCTGACCACCATGCATTAACCAGGGGGTCCGCAGAGATGGGAACTTCAGGGGCCGTGGGAGCAGGGCATCACAACGTGCAACTGTATCGGCTGCTTCATCGGCTTCCTTGAGGTCCCTGGAGAGGCAGAGCTTGCCCGCCGGGGGCGACTGGGATCCTTCCACACAAGCAGGCTACATGGTGTGGGTTCCCTCTACTGCCTGCAACCAGTAATCTGGAACCGCTGTGCATGGCAGAGACCGATTTTTCTGTCAATTCTACAGTGAGTATGCTGGTTGAAAAAAATGAGATTCTGGACATCAGAATGGGGGTACTGGGGAGGATTCAGAGGAAGTGAGACAGCTCAGCCCGCCTTCAAAGCACCTGCTACTTTGTTCCTGCGTCACCTCCAGCCTCTCCATCAAGACAAAGGAGAATGAAACAAAGGCACCACTGGTTGGCTTAGGTGAGAACAGTCATCTGAAAACAACAAGGACCGTCAGCGTCCCAGGACAGGTCTGGGCACCCGGGCCTACAGCCGACAGAAGAAGATTTTTAAAGCCTAGAACCAAAGAGATGGGCAGAACATTGAGACATGATGTTAAAACACAGAAGCCAGGAGGTCAAATGCATGTCTGTAGTGCAAAACTAGATTTCTGGAACTGGTTATTAGCAAAAGGGGGTCGCCCCAAATTGAATCTATTGATAACCACATTAAAAAAAGGAAAGCAAGACTATGATTGCCCAATCCCTGAAGCAAGCTCCAGGCACTGATCAAAAGTGAGCTGCGCAAACACTACACCCCTTGAAAAGGGTGTTTTTCTCTAGTTTCCAGGATTGTACCAGAATGACCTGCAAACCGGGCATTTTCCTGCTGGGAAGACTCTTGTGGAAGCCGGAAAGCCTCCACTGTCAGGGAAGCGAGCCAAGAAAACAGGGGGGAGGGCGTGCATAAAATCAGTTATGGAATGAACACTTCAGTGCTAAGTGTGTGTCAGGTGCCTTCCTGAGCACCTTGCCGATATGAACTCGAGCAGCCCTCCCAGGAACTCCGGAAAGCACTGCAAGCCCTTTGCAGGTGGGGCACTAAGGCGCAAAAAGGTTAAGTAATTTCCCAAAGCCACATGGAAAATGGTGGAACCAGGCAGTCTGAATGCAGAGTCTGTCTTCCCAACTCTTGTCCCACAAGGCTGATTATTTATGTAAAGAATTGATGTCGAGGATCTGAAAGACCAGGGTCCCTACACCGTCTCCCTCTTTCCTTCTTTTTCTAATTGGGATTTGAGTGAAGCATGTGTTTCTTTCACTCATGTATTCGAGTTCCTCTGTCTTCTCCACTGGCGGATGCTGTGTTGATTACATTTAGCATCAGCTTGATTTACCCTGTAAATCAAATTGAATATTGAATATTTGTATGTATGTTCCCTGGCACACAGTCAGCACATAACAGCAACCTCTGAAAAACACTGTCCTTGGATTTACTCTTACGGGAGGATATTTAATGGATGGAAGTGTATCCCTCTCAGTTGTTTATTTTCCCAACATTTCATAGAGATCTCATCTTTCTGAAGTAACACAACTTCACATCGATCTATTTAGAAACAAAAGAAGGACCCTCTACATTGGATGTTTAGGTCATGGCAGGTTACTGCTCCCATTGTAAAAGTGCAAAAAAGGGGATAAATTACAAAAATCATATTTTTGAAACACTGGAAAATTCTGGTAAACTGTGAATTAGAAAAACTAACATTATGGATGGGGAGACTCTTTCCCAGCAAATGGATAACTGGATAATTACCAGCTACTTTTTTGGTCTTCTGGGGACATGTGGAGTCCTTCTGTAGGTCTCGAGAACCCTTTTTAAAAGAGAGAAAATCCATACGATATTTTGCAGCTGGATGAGACTAGATGAACCATTTGAAAACTTGAGAACCCCCAGATGCACGGTCATTTTCCCCAAGAGACGTTTGTTGAGTTCTTCAAATGCATGAGTGAGTGGGGCCCTGAGCCAAAAACTTATAAAAAGCAGAGTGAAATCGCCTAGACGTGCTTCAGAAGCAAAAAGTATGACAGGAGAGGTGATAGCCTTAAGTATCCGACAAGCCTCATCTTCAAGACTTGCAGATTTTGAAACTGAGTGGGGCACACAGCAGGAGAGCCGGGCCAGGGGCTCTGAAACGCACAGCTGGAGCTACAATAATGTTTCAGTGCTGATGAGCGCACACTGTCAGGGTCTCAGTCCACGCACAGGAGGGCGCGGCCGGAGGATTAGCGGACAACCAGAGGTAGGCTGGTTTTCCATCACAGCTCAATACTTGATTGGATTAAGGTGATCGCCTCTTGCCTTTGCTTCCTGACGCAGGCTGGTGAAATCCTCTTAGGGAGAAGGCGTCATCTGTGGTGTCTGTAGTCTGCTCACCCACAATGCCTACTATGCAACCAGAAGTTACTATACATGTGAACAGACAGGATATTTACCCAAAGCCAAAAGCTAAAACAGACTCATGGATGGTCCAGGTTTAGAGTTAGCAGAAACAGACTTTAAAATTACCTATAATTAAATGCTTAAGAAAATAGAGAAAAAGATGAATAAATAAAAGAAACAGCAGAATAGACATGCACCTAAAAGGAGCAGAAATGTAAAGAAAGTGGCAAAGCAATATTCAAAGCAATAAGTTTCCAGAACCTGGGGTGGACAAATTATGAAGTTCAGCAAACCACACACAAGATAAATCCACACACTGCCAGCAACAATAAGGACAATTTGTAATCAGTAAGACACTGTATTAAAAATGCCCAAGGTCAAAGACAAAGAAAAAAGTTTTACAAATCTAGAGGAAAAAAACCCAATTACCTTCAAAGGAGCAATCATGAGAGTGAATGCTGACTTCTAAACAGAAACGTTGGAAGCCAGAAAACCACAAATTGCAGGTTAAAGCACTGAAAGACAGTAGTTCAACCTAGGATTCTATACTCAATCAAGACATCTTGCAAAAATGAAAGAAAGCTGAAAACAATTTTTTGGACAAACGAGAACAAGGAAATTTGCTATCACAAGTCTTGCCTGTTTTTTTTTTTTTTTAAGGTGAAGAAAATGATCCAAGGTGAAAAATGGAAATTTAAGAGAGAATTAAGGACACGGGAATTCAGTCCATGGGTAAATATAAATGATATGCTTGCAGTGTCTTACAGACTTTACATCGTATGTAGAACAGCACACCAACAGCAACTGCAAGAGCCAGGAGGGAAACGTGGAGCTTAGAGGGTCGAAGGGGCCAGCGGTATTAGGGAAATGACCAGAATAACGTAATTTATTAAGGTGAAATAAATCAAGGAGTCACGCCTTATTCTCCAGCAAAAGTACAAAAAGAATAGTGAGAGGAGGTATAATTAACAAATTAATATGAAACAATAAATAATTAATCTAAAAGAAAGCAAGTAGAGTGCAAATATATATACATGTAAAGATGGAGGCCAGTTCCTAACAAAACAGAGTAGAGCATGAAAACACAATCCCAGTCTCCACCCAGCAGCTGGAGATGCTTTTCCACGACCTGATGGCTTGTGCTGTATTTATGCCGCTGCTGGTGTGCACAGACCCTCTGTCCTCGTATGAGGCACAGAATCTATCCATTCTGTATTTCTTTTCCATGCTAAACTCTTTTCAGCAGCTTTTCATAATGGCCAAAAATATATACTAGGTGTGACCCTCTGCTAAGACCTTCATAATAGGGAAGATTTGGAGAGTGAGTCACACCGCAGAAGCAGCCCATCTGCTGAGAGTGACTTTCAGCGGCTGCTGATCTGAATTAGGCTTGTGGGGAGGGATTTTGACATAAAATGTCCCAAATCCCCTGAGTCATTGCTTCCCTGGGGAAACAAACAAAAAAAAAGCTCTCTAGCCTTTCAAAGCTTCTCGGCATTTACTAAAAATATCTGAATTCCCCAGCACATTATAAAAGGTGGAAAATTTAAGACACACAAACCATTAGAAGGCATTTTCTTAATGAGGATATCGATGTCTTGAATAATGTAGTGGAGACAGACGCCCACCCTCTTTGAATCAACCACCAGGAGCTTTCGATGCTTCCGTGATAAGCAAAAATTTGACTGATGTTTGCGATAATCAACCAATGCTCAGAATAAACCTTCTCACTGAGAGATCCCATGACTGTATCTTATATTATGGAGATTAATAGGCACTGAGTAAAATCTAAGAGGTATATAAAAATAGTTGCCAGAGTGGCATAAATGAGATGCTGAAATATCAACGGTATTGATCTTTGTTAAAAAAAAAAAACACACATACAATGAATCTTCACAGGTTGTCCTAAATTAAGGCTGAAATTCTGTGTAAGGACATATGCTCGGCCACCCCTTTTGACACAGTGAAAGTCAGAGGGCACTTGAGAACTATGATCTGTGAGACAACGTGGAAAAGATCAGAAGACAGGGACCGTGTGCCCTGACTAATGACGCTCAATCTGCTTCATTTAGATTTATTAAATTTACCAGGTTATGAGGCACACAAGTCACATTTGTCAAAGACACTGTAAGAGCTTCAGTATTTTAGAACAGCAAACACATGCAACTCTGCATGTTAGTTAAGTGGTGGTCAAGTAACCTATGAGGCAGAGAAAGTATTTGCAATATTATCCAGCAGCATAGAAAATATCAAAATCGGTGTTTGGTCATTCTTTATATTTCACATCCCATTGGTGGTAACAGAAACCGTTACAACATCCCTTGCCATCATTTGCTATTTCCCAATAAATTGAATATGATTATTTATTTATTTATTTATTTATTTATTTATTTATTTATTTATTTATTTAAAATATTTCAATTATTTATTTTATTACTGGCAGGGGGCAGGTAATTAGGTTTTCTTTCTTTTTAGAGGAGGTATTGGGGATTGAACCCAGGACCCTGTGCATGCTAAGCATGAAAAATTTGGTTTGGGTATTGAAAGGGAACCATTTCTTTTCAGAAAGAAGAGAGATGACTGTGGGGTCAGGGGTGCCCCTGGCAGTGTGGCCTGGAGTTAGCCGGCTTCTCCCTGGACCTCATTTATCCTGGTTTGTTTGAAGCATAAAAGGAGCCATACCGGTGTCTTCAGTCTGGTTTTCCGTTGTTGCCAAAGATGTATCTCCCCCCACGTTATCCCTCCAGACAGCTGGTCCCTTACCTAGTTTTTCTTCTGACATGTTCTATATAATCGTGTTTGCACACAAAATCATTATCTTTCAGAACCAGAGGGCAGCACTCCCGCTGGGAAGTAAGACAGGACCCGGACCGCGGGGCTCTACGCGGCAGCACCATGAAAGTGACAAGTGTCCTGCTTCTAAACGAACTGGTGGACATGCCAGCCGTGCAAGTGTCTTGACATGAGTGGGTCAACAAGAAGGAGTCTTTTTAAGCTTTTTTTCCTTTTTTTTTTTTTTTTGTATCATTTACCTGGAGAAGGGGGCTCTGTAGAGGAAGGTCTGGAGAGACTTCAAAGAGGTGGTAACTTTGCTCTGAATTTTGAAAGACGAGATGGGCCCCAGCTGGAAAGAGGGGTGGAAAAGGCCCGGAGGCATTTCCACGGGGCTTGATGCAGACAAGTGCCGGTAATGACACTGAGCTTCCGTCTCTAACAGAGACTGGCAGACCCGCGAGGACTCTGATTCTGGTTTGAGTCTGGGTGGGATGTGGACAAACCACGTCTCTCCAGTCAGAGTGCCTGGATGGGAATCCTGAATTTGCCACCTAATGGATGTGTGACCTTGACCAAGCCCACCAGCCTCCTCACCTGTGAAGTGGGTTCACAGTCATCGTCAACCTCAGAAGGACGGGGGCGGGGGTTATATGGATGCCATATGTGAGCTGCCTTTAAGTGCCTTGAAAATGTAGGGAGCATTCTATAAATGTGGGCTCTTATGGTTTTGTCAATTGTTAACTCTTTGACTCGAGAAAACCCTCAAACATACTGACTTATGATTATCTTGATGACTCAATCGGATAATGTTAAATCAAAGTAGTTTGCATGATTTGTGGCCCTATGTAAATATAACATGTTCTTTTCCTTCCTGATTAACAAGAAGATCTCAAAATACTGGATTTATAACATAACTATGATTTCTATACGATTTAAAATAAAGAAAATTATGCAAGAAGAAAATGACAAAAGGTCTAGATGTCTTTCAGATTTTGGAGTAAGAGAAAAAGCACTAAAAATCAGATATTAGTGAGTAATTTCAACAACTGTTAGCTGTTTCTGAAATTGAGATCTGTAAATGTTTTTCCAGGGGTCCTCAATTTCTTGGGACAATCTAAAATTTTTTTTGCTTTTTTTTATTTTTATGATACTTTAAAAAAATTGGTGTAATTGTGCTTTGGACCACTTGAATGCCTGCTTTTTAAGCTAGTGCTCAGTGAGATTTCATTTTCTGATGTATTTTATTTACAAGCAGACTGACACAGGTCACATTATTTACATCGTTGCAGGTTAACGAGGAGAGAGTAAATGGATTTAATATTCAGATAAGGTCTTTTCCTCCAAGAAAATGCTAAGTGATTTGACATTGTAAGGTAGGTTGCCTAGCAGTTCAAATAGAAAAGATGGAGACGTGGGTCAACCAAAGGCACACGACAGTAGATCTCACTAAGGTGCAGGGATCAGAGTCAGAGCCAGGTTAGTATTTTCAACAGCAATTTCATTTCATCTAAACAAAATCATACTTCAAATAAATGTAAATGTTAGCTTTTTTGGCTTTTGTAGGTTTTGGTTTCACTGAATCAGCTTTGATTTCTTAGCTATACTGAAAGCTAAAAGAATAAAGGGATTTTATGTAATGATGTGGATGCAGGTTTCATTAACATTATAATAAAATCACTTAAGAACCATTAAGAGTCAGGGATAACTATTATATGATTTAAAAAGGGTCACAGACATAATGCAACTGGGGAGAGTGCTGGTCTGTGCGGCTGGGACGCCCCGCGGGCAAGATTCGTTTTTGTGTGGTGAGACTCTGGGTGTCTTTTGGAGACCGAAACTAGTGAGTTAATCTCTGCCCAGCACAAGGCATCCGGTGCACTTACTCAGAGGGTCTGAGCTGAGTGAGTGTATGAATGTTTGGATGCACGTTTGAGAACAGGGACAAATGTCACTACAGTCTATTAGACTTGTGGTGTCACTGTTTTGGAAACTTAGGGGCAATCAGGCACCTCACCCCATCGAGGCCAGGGAAGTGTGAACGAAAATACTGCAATGTGAGTGAAAATACTGCAATCATAGCAGTAAGCAAAGAATGCTGAAACCAAGACATCAGCGGCTGCCACCCCCCCCCAGTGAGGACAGGCTTGCAGCCCAGCCTCTGCAGCCACTCACAATGGTGCACCCTGAGCGGACTCAGAATAAGAAAGGACAGGACCCTGGCCCTAGATAGCAAGGTGCTTGTCAAAGGAATGAATTCAGTGAGCCCAAATGTTTGCTTCCTCCCATACATAGAAAAGCACTAGATTCTTTAATTTGTAATGCCTGATTTTCTTTAGATAACAAGCAATATTTTATTGTTCCAACTACCTGGTCCTTGTTGTAAAGCTCCTATATGTCCTAGCTCCTCCCCTACCTCTTGGGATCAGTCCCTCAGAGCGATCTGAGAGGCTGTCAGCCCGGCTCGAGTCCTCCTGCCAAATCAAATATAACTCTTAACTTTTAGGCTGCGTGCTTATTTCAGTCAACAGAAGGGAGCCTTGCCAGGTTGACTGTGGACAGACTCCCACCCTTCAGAGGTAGTTCCCATCTCCCAGATTCAGAGAAGACCCTTTCCAACACTGTAAAGCCCTGGGAACTTGTTAAAAACGCTCTCTGGCTCTGAAACCCCAGAGCGTGTGCGGGGTCCCGGACTCAAGTGTGGCTCTGAATTCGGACATGCCTAGATGGGTTTGAGTGGCTGGTGAGTGGGGTCAGTGACGGGAGTGGGACAGTCACCCTAGACGTCAGGGTGGCCAAAGACCACAATGCCTTGGCCAATCAAATAAGCGTCTCCTATGCTATGGTCTCAATGTTCGTGTCCGCAAATTCACACATTGGGATCCTATGCTCCGAGTGATGGCATTTGGAATAAGGCCTTTGGGGTAATTAGGTCATGAGGGCGGAGCCCTCACGAATGGGATCGGTGCCCTTCCACCGTGGAAGGACACAGTGAGAGGTCTGTGACCTGGAAAGCAGGCCCCACCCAACCACGCCAGCTCCCCGACCCCAGACTTCCAGCCTCCAAGACTGGGAGAAATAGATTTCTGTGGTTTATAAGCCACCTAGTCTGTGGCATTTTGTGATAGTACCCCAAATGGCCTAAGACACCTTCTACCCAGAATTATTATTTCTGGATGGCATGGGGGAAAATGGTGCTATTCAATGACAGGTGTAAAACTCGGGCTTCTAGAAAAGGGCACAAGCTATCTGTCAGCTTAAATGTCTTTGAAAAAAAATTGGTGGAAGATCTAATAACACACTTGGAGATTATTCTGATTTTCATTTTTATAGTTGACATTCTAAAGAGACCTGGAAGCTGCAGAGCTCAGGGTCCACTTGGATCCAGGATTTGCTGGGAGCTGGGACTGTCTGACCCTTCCACAAGCACCAGGGGTCGGGCAGCATCACCCAAGGCACTCCCCGACGTGGGCTGCACTTAGGGGAGCTCAGCATTCTTAATTTACCCCCTCCAGTCAGTTTAGACCACCTGAATGCAGCCTGGGTGGCACCCATAGCCCCACCTTCTCCTTTCTGCCTTTAAGGAAGGACTGCAGAAGGGAGACGGGAAGCCACGTACCTTCAACATATGAATACGCCTCTGAGCAGTCTATTTCGAGCTCCCAGAACATGAGGACAGCTGCAGCAGTGACCACAGTCCACAGTCACTTTCCTGTGTGCTGCGGTCCTCATCCGCGAACGAAATCCCTCCCTTTCCGCAGATTTTTAACAAGAAGATTCCTTCTTCGAAACTAATCTTTGGAAAACAGTGCTACTTAAAACGCTGGTGATCACAGCCTGGACAACTCAGGACGGGAGTTAAAAGTAGGGTTTTTTTTCTGTTATTGAGAAACTCTGGCTGATCTGATATCTAAAAGTTCAAGACAAGAACACAGTCTCCATCTCCCACTCCCCACCCCCATCCTGCCCTGCACTCCAGGTTTGTCACCTGTTTTGTGTCTTCTGATGTCCAGGAAGTGTCAGTTAGCTATGAAGATAGAGTCTGATTGATCAAGTGATGTGAGGACCGACTTCATGCGACCTCTGTGTCCCGCCGTGGGGCGTCGCTAATCCCTTCACTTACTCTAGGGGTTAAACCCCAGGAGACCTCTCACGGCCCAGGGGGAAGCACAGCAGGACGCAGAGGCTTAAATGAGCTTTATCACTTACATATCTGTTTACTCATTTTCAGCGGTTTCTTATTGCGTCATTATTACAGTCCTATGATGTGAACTAACTGAAAAGTGAGGTATAAATTGTCTTACTTCCTGCGGGTGTGCATTTCTATGGATAATAGTAATAAAGGTAAATTAATAATTTGCTGCTGATATTTACCTTAAGTCTTTCTCTCCTAGGATAAAAATAACCTTTGTTAAATAATTCGTGTGTAAAATCATGTTGCTGTTCATTTGTCACAGAACTGATTTTTCTATTGACTATTCACCCAAAGGTGAAAAGAGGCATTAACTGACATTTATGGAAATTAAAAGAAGGAAGCGTCTCAGCTGACTGAATAGTGAATATTAGTGTTTCAGATGCAAACCCCATTTGCACTCCTGCTAACAAGATATTGGAGGACAAAACATTAAAAAAAAAGAAATTTGAGCATCAGTTTGTAAAACCATAGTTTACCTAAACAGATCCCAGCGACAAAGCTTAAAATGAAATGCGATTCAAAAAGTCTTTGACTGAAGGAAAGGACATGTCCATACATTAAAAAAAAAAATCAAGAAAATGATCAGAAAGTGAAAACAGCAGGTTTGGTTCAGGCAGGCAAGAGCGGCTCCTTCCAAGGTGAGAAGCAGCCATTCACACCGCAGCCCAGGGAAGCTCATTCCTGCGCTCTGGCTCCCCTGTTGCCAAAGGGTTAACAAAAAGGGAAACTATCCCTTCGAAGGAGCAAGTTCTCCTGGAAACAGGAGCAACTGATCTGGGCAACAGGCAGCGAGGGAGGGAGACAGGATTTTAATGTTTTACCTTACCTGCACATGTTGATTTCTTAAAAAAAAATTTTACTTTTATAATAACTAATATTATACTTTACTTTTATAATAAATAATATTATATTGGAACACATTTAATGTAATTTAAGTGAACATTAATTTGCATTTTGCAGCTAGTTGTAAATTCATAGCCAAGAATAAAGACTCTGATGAGTGAATGCATGTTTCTTCTTATGATGGAAAGTTATAAAACAGAAGTTCATGATTATACATCACACAGTATAATTCACTTGTGACACCTTAGGTTGTGGATTTTATATGAGCTCTGGTCTCTTACCTCAATTCATTCAGAAAACATGGTGGCATCAGTACAAGTGACTAGCAGATTGTAGCAAAACCTGGTAACACACATGCAGAATATGTCTGTAGTGATGGCGTAGTCATGGGTTCAAATGTGGAAAAATACACATCAATTATATTGGGAACACAGAGAGTCAGAGATTACAATTCCTTTAAAATTATTTTTCTGGGAATTATGTGGGAGGCTCACTGCAAATGTCAGGAGGTATTATTAGGGGCAAATGATCTACTAGATTTTTCTCTCTCCAAAGAATAAATCTGTTTATATAATTCGCTTGCTCACAAATCCTCAGTGCCGCCTTGCCCCAGCCTAAGAGCCAGCACAGGAAGTCCCGTGCTCTCTGACCACTCCGATTATCCCAGCTTCATCAGCACGCGATCTCACCTCGTCTCTGTTGGTTCACTCAGATGCACCCAGACACTCTGTAAGTCCACCTGTCTTCTCCACAATAGTCCCAGTTTGGATTCCCCATGTAGAAGCTCGGAGGTCTCCCAAGCCCGTTTCAAACATCGTCTTCATGGTCCTGCTGTCTGTTCTGAAAGCGTTTTCACGTGCTGTTCCAGCAGACTCTCATAACCATGGGAAACAAGCCGGTTAAGGAGCCTTCGCCTCATTTCATAGATGCTGAAATGCATCCTCACAGCCCAAACTCACCTGGCTGATCAGCGGTAGAGTCCAGACACACATTCAAGGATGCTGAGTTTCGTCAACCCTCTGAACTAACCTTGACTTTCGAGAAGTCTCCCGTATCTGCTAATCAATCTACACGTGTGCTTTCAACGATCAGGAGAAAGAAAGTGCTGTGACGGGTTTCCCAGGGCTAGAATCACGCTTGAGGACCTGCTCCCTCAAGAGGCTTTCATTCAAACTGAGCCACAAGACATAGAGAATTAGATGAATCAGCATGCTCGTTATAGCTGACTAGTAAATCGTAGACGCAGTCACTGCTGTCGGAACACAGAGGGGACGCGACTCATTTCAAGGCATCGTGGCCCAAAGATTCCTCTTGGGCTGTGGGCTTTGTTCTGGACTGAAGGAGGGGTAGGACACAAAAAGAAAGGAGCCTCCTTGGGTGGAGTGGTGTGAGGAATGGCGTCCACATTTTTGTTCACATCTGCATGTACAATTACCAAAAACACGAGAGGGGAAAGCACTGTGCCACGTACAGCTTGAGAGTCAGCCCTGAGCCATCAAGAGAGATGTGAATTAGCAGAAAGGATGATCTGGGTGTGAAAGGCAGAAAGGCAAGGGCCACAACCGCGGCAGCTGAGTGCTCCAAAGCCTCCAGAGGATAGAGGTCTAAGTCCGGGGACACGCATCCACTTTCCAAGGAGCCAGTGTGGTCCTTTGCACTGTTTCATAGGGCAGAGTTTATCTGTTAACTTATTAATTTCCCCAAACATTTTTTTTCTGGAAACAACCACATTCTGTGTGTTATAGTATTAAATATAATTAAGTAGAAATGAGGAAAACCATTTCATGAAACTGAATGCTAATAAAACCACTAGCCCAATCCAGGTAAATTTTAAAAATCAGCTACAATTAGGAAAGGGGCCGAGTTTCGCAGCTGGGACTGACTGAACAAGGGGGAAGCACCCTCTCTGCCACCAACCTTGGTTCTCCCTCCAAAGCTTAGCTACCAGCCCGAGCCACCTGCCTGAGGACTAGCGGTGAGAGAGGTGATTCTTTCTAATCATTAAATCCACAAGAAGGTCCTAAAAGGATTAGAATGTTTCTCCAAGGTGCCCAGTTTACTCCCGGGGACTGATTTTGTCCCTGAGTAAAATTAAGTCTATTGATTTTGAGGAATTTCTCAACATCCATTTCTTAAGAATTACAAGCTTTGGTTTCATGTATTTATGACGTGGGGGGGCACCACTCATCGTTATTTTGCATTAAACCATCTGATAAGCCACACTGCAATAATTCTATCATCAGAAGCCATGAACAGGCATGTTTTTTACTATCTTAAGGAAAAAAGGTGGCTAAAGAATGGGGGCTGAGCCCAGTTAATTAAGTACTATAAATAATGCACAGCAGCAACACGTGAAACACTAAGCCAAACACGGGATAAAGGCCGTCAGTTACTGTTACGCAAGATGCCGTGACAGGCAGACCGCCAATACCAGGGGGCTGACACAGAAGAAGTGTACTGCCCACGTCAAGGCTAAAGAGGTGCTTCTGATCAGCGGATGACCTTCCACGTTGGTGTGAGTGGACTTTGCATCTTCCGGGGTCTTAAGAGTCTTCCGTATCCAGCTTTTGGTTGGGAAAAGGCATGGAATACTGTAGGGAAGGGGAGGTTTGTGTGGTCAAGCTTGGGAGCGGCTCACATCACCATGGCTCCCGTTCCAGTGGCTGGACCTCAGTCACGTGACCACCCCTAACTGCAAGGCTGCCGGGAAACGCGGTCCAGCAGGGGCTTCAGGAGAAAGGGATTTGGCGGGCACCATGGCTGCCATGGTGTGGCTCCTCGGGTCAATTACAGTGTCTTTAAGGCCCAGTCATGGCAAATCGGGTGGATGCAAGTGCTAGACAAGACGGGGGAAGGAAAACAGGACGGATGGGGAAGAAAAAGATAAGATTTTGCCAAAGTAGGCAACGTGTGAGAGCACAGCTCTTTGATCAAGACTTCTTCCCCAAAATAGATAATAAAACATCACCTGCAAGTGTATAAAATTAAATCCACTTGGGCTTCAAAATCTAGGCTTTTTATATCGTTGACTTCATGACACTTTTCCCAATATCATAGTTCATCTGTTTTAGAACCTATTTCTGACAGAGTCAGAAATACGAAATGACAGTTTCAAATAATAGCATAATCATCGAAATCAGAGAAGAATCAGGTCTTCGAGGACTACTGAGGTCATAAAATAAATTCCTTCACCAACGTTAGCTGGTTATGTTTCAACACAACGCAAACCTTTCTGTTCCTTTAGCCTGGATCTTTCTTTCAAAGTCGTCAGGTCACAATAATGTACAGAGCAGTCGGGAAGCCCGGGGCCCAGGTTCCCAGGGGCCAGCCTTCCAACTCTCTGTTATCTTGAGCAGGAATACAGCTATCTGTCTCCTATTTCCCACTTGCAGAAAAGGCAACTGTCTACCCTTTACTTGTCTTCTGAGCAGACCCAAGTTTCCAGACCTGGTCAGTGGTTTTCCTGAACGACAATGCAATCCCATCACAGTTGGTATTCTGCATTGCACCTCCCGCTGTAGTTTGTAAGTTCCTTATTTCTTGAATTAACACAAACTCATGGCAATTTCAGCTGCTCTGCATTTAGACGCCTAGTGACATGCAGTCACTCCTCTCCAGCCACCTGGCTGTTGAGATTCAAGCAAGCTCCTGCCCGGATACTTCCCCACCTGGGGTGCCCCCCCCCGACCTCACATGCCTGACTCCTCAACTTTCTTACTCCATCTTTGCTCAGTGAGGCTTTAACTCCACCTGATTGGAAATTCCAACCCAACCCAACCTGCCTCCACACCCCTCTCGTCACTCCCAGGCCTGCTTATTCTGCTTGACTTTTTAAAAATATGTTTTATTTCCTTTTGCCATATTAAACATATTATCTAAACATTGTATAGTGTTTGCTTTCCCATGCTAGAATTTAAGTTCCAAGAGGGCAAGGATGTTTGCTTTGTAGACCGAAGTTTCCTAGGTGCCCACACCTGTGGCTTGCACAAGCAGGTTCTCGAAAAATATTTGTTGAATGAATGAATGAATGCATGAAACTTCAAGTTCATGCAATCCACTTTCCCAGAATTCAAAATAATGTACACATATTATATGCTTTATGTTGTGCATGTTATGTATGAATACACACATCTAATTACACAGAGCTGCACACACTAAAGCCATGTATGTTGTTCCTCATGGGTAACACCAGGGTCTTGCAGAGTCATGTTCATTGTGTGTGACTTTCACATCACACGCTGACTTTAGAACCGAATCTGTAAGATGGGACTTGACTTTAATATCCTCCAACCACCGGGATGCAACTGCTTATGACCCTATTTACCAAGTTTACTGGTACATTTTTAACATGAGACTGAATCAAAATATTTGATAAAGCTAGGAAATTTTCTGTCGGTTTCTCAATTCTTCTGAGGCGTCTCCTGGTTGCCATGGAGATGGCAGTTTATTGAGTGCTCTGGGTTGGGATAAAAAATGACTGAGATGTAGTCCCTGTGTTCTCTACACCCTCCACAGTCCACCAGGGTCTACATCTACACACACACAATTATAACACAGCAAAGTAAGTCGTGTGAAAGAGACCACGTTGTAGAGTTACATAAACCAAATTACAGAGGCCACGACTGTGCTCGGAGGGCTGCTGGAGGAAGGCCATCAGGAGGAAAGTCACATCAAAGAAAGGTCTGCAAGGTCACAGGCAAAGGTGGAGAACAGCCCACTTCTGGGAACTCACCTAGAATTAGGAGCAAGGCAGGAGCAGAGCCCTGTGTTGTAAAAGGTGTGGGACAACCGTGACTGGGACAGAAAAACGCACAGTTAGGTTGCTAAGTCACACTGCAAAAATGTGGCACCAGCAAGAAGGGTAAACTGTTAGGGTTTACCGAAGTTGGGTGTTGCACTAGTCTCCATGCTTGCCTGCTAGGTTTATAATTTTCTGTAACAAAATTATTTTCGAAAATCACAAAAATGACATATTTATCAAAATCCCAGATAAGAGTGGGGTCCTGCTCATTCAAGCTCATCTCCTGCATATTTTTGATAACACCTGCTGTGTTAGAATTGGTATTCAGAACACTGACCTTGGGGGAAACAAAAGGGAATGCTAAGACAATAATGGCACGCATGTTTTGGAGCACTTACTATGTCGCAGAGAGCATGCTAAACATGTGACATATATTTCCTTCGGTCAACCTGAAATAAAATGACTACTTTCCATACCCACAAGTGACATAACAGATCTGGGGTTCAAAGCTAGTTCTTCTCTTTCTTCTTTAATTTCAAAAATTAAATTAAGTTAATACTGAGTTCTTCTGTGAACCAGAATCTGCACTTAACCACCCTGCCCAGCGGCGCCGTCGCCGCCCCCCTCCGCGGTGGCTCTCTGCGGCTTCCCCAGCTGGAAGGCGACGTGCAGATACATCATGAGAACTCTGTCCTCTTTAAAAACACAGTCACAATTCTGATTTCCTTCCTTCACTGTTTCTTACAGCTGAACTTTCCTCATTGATCACAGTCAAGGTCTTCACTGGAAAAACGTTATGTATTTGAGTGCATTTAGGATACACATATGGAGCGATTTTACGAAGGGAAAAATACAAAATGTAGCATTTGTTTTGGTTATCTTCCAAGTTTCTATGTATCTATACAGGGTATGTCCCTTCGCTGCTGAAAATGTTGTCATTTAAGTCACACCATCAAATTAATTTACTGCCCTGCTTTTTTGCACGTAAAAAGGGAGTCACGAGGGGTGCATGCTGATTTCCAGAAACCTCAGCTGGGTGGAAGGGCTTTCTGCGCAAGATCTCCTTTTGTTTGCAGCTTCCAAGTGAAATACAGATCATGCCTTTTGACACGTTGCTTACTGTCCATCCCCTGTCCCGTGTTTAGAACGGCCCCTTCTCGATGATAGTCTACATTTTGTTATTTTTCTCTAACACTGTTTCTCTTCTGCGCCACAGTATATTTCAAGCAGACCACGTGACAAATAAAACGAACACGGAAGGAAGGCACTGGGCTTGCTCAGTGCTCTGCAACTCTTCATTTCTTTCGTATGTGACAGTACAGAAAGGTTTCTTTGATGGTTCAGTAAAACAAACCGCGCGACAGTCTGTTTCTCTACGCGCATCAGGCGCACCCTGACCGCCTTGCGGCGTCCATCGGCGGCCGCGTCGGGAGCGAGCGCTCAGGCACTGGATCGCCGCTCTTTCATCAGAAACCATCCGTGATTCTTACAGTGAGTATTTGAATATGACGGATATTAATAATAACTTCTTGCGTTTTTTAAAAATCAAAAGAATTTAAAAAAAGGTTGGCAAGAAATACGGTAAATGCCCACGACGAGCGTCAAAGACCCTAAACCACACAACACGCGGCGCAGAGCAGCTGCCAGAAGGAAGGAGGCGGCCGAAAGCCAGAGTCGGTCAAGTTGGAACGCGGGTGTAAATACAGATGAGCTCTGCTCCAACGAAACAATCCCATTTTTCAACGTCAAGCGCGGACCCCGGAGCAGACGTGTACCTCGCGATTCCCCGCCGAGGGCGGGCCCTCAGCGCCGGCCTTCTCCGCCCCCCCGGCCGCCCCCCTGCCCTCAGCACCGCCCCCTTGAGCTCTGTTCGCAGTCCGTGGGCCTCCGGGGGCTGCTGCCCTGGCCTCCGGAGTCAGCCGAGGGCGGCCGTCTCAGCAGAAGCACCAAGGGTCACTCCAGGGCGGCAGCCGGGATGTCCTCAGGACCCGCTCAGCGCTGGGCCTCTCACGCAGCCCCGCTTCTGAGGGGCTGCCTCATGCCGAGGGGCACAAACTTAGAAGCACTTGTTTACCATGTCACCAAAGGCAAGTAGGTAGACGGCAGGGCATGTTTATAAACGCTGGTTCCAGAACCAATCTGAAGTGGCTTCTTTCAATCTACGAATCCGGTTTCGAGGCCTGGGCCGAGGCACAAAGCCCCGCTCCAGGACCGGGAATGGAATTCCCTGGCGTTGCAGCTTCACTGCGGGGTCGCTCGCGCCCAGCGCTGCAGACGGTCATGAGTGTTTCACGGTCTGGACCCGCCCAGCCTTCTCCACGAGGAGCACAAAGGAAGACAGCCGCGCACGCGATGCGGCGAGGGGCTCAGCCTTCGCTCGTGCCAACTGTTTTAAGGAAAATTAGCTTTTACTACCTTTCTGCTAAAGCCATTACATCATGCAAAGTCACAGGAAAAATGAGGGACTAGAACCTAAACTACATTTCCTGTATTCTGTACCTTGAGGAAAGAAACTGTTTACTGAAGGGCTACCCCTGTTAGAAAATGTTTTACATTCGTATTAAGAAGAAAGCGTTTGCTAACTACTATGAAACAGATGAACAACGAATCCCTTCAGTATAGGACAGGGAACTATATTCAATGTCTTCTAGTAGCCTTTAATGAAAACGAACATGAAAGGAGTATATGTACGCACATGTACGACTGAGACACAACGCTGCACACCAGAAATGGACACAGCACTGTAAAGGGACTAAACTTCAATTTAAAAAAATGGGATCAGGCAGGTTAGCAAAATAAAAAAGTGAAAATGAAAACAAACAAAAAAAAGAAAGTACATGCTCTATGTAAAAAAAAAAAAACACATGTTTGGTTATAAAGTGAATTTTATGGATAATAGCAATAAAATCAAATTGGTGTGTCAGTCAGAATTCTTATTTGCAAGCATCAGAAACTAACCTGAGACCCTTCACAGGTGGAAGCTTTACTGGAGAGCACAACCAGGAAGTGAGGCTAAGAAGGGAAGGTTTAGAATGTGGCCTGGACCCGAGGTGAATGCAGGGACCAGCAGTCTCAGACACGGGCTGGCTACCACCTGCGGCCACTGCACGGAGCCACTGTGGCTGGACGACACCCCTGCGGTGACACCGATTCTCACCCCTCCCACTGCGTGTCTCTTAGTCCATAACCCGTGGTCCATCGACGCAGCTCACCTCACATACACCCGCCTTGCTCTCAAAGGAAGGGAGGAGCGGGGAGTCTCCCCTTTATATTTTTACTGTGGTAGGTGAGAAACTTGTGTGGCTGGCAGCCAAAAGCACAAATCATAAATATCCACTCTGGCCTCTTACGATTTCCGTACTGACCAAAAGCTCTTTAAATTTTATGTAAACGTGGGATGGCGCCTCCATCACTTTTAATGAGTTACGAGAAGTTCATTCTCGGAAACAGGGCCTGCAAACTTGACATCCATTCAAACCTCAGACTCTGCATTTTCCCTGTGATCTTTGGCAAATGACTAAATCCATCTCTTGTTTTCCCTGTCTACAATAATGCCCATACATTTTATCTTCCATAAAGGGACTTCATTAAAATCGCTGCTAATTAAAATCTGGACATCCTCAAAGAGGAATTCAATTTTTAGCCAACGTTTAATTCTACTGCTACATACGCAATCAGCCCAGGACTGATTTTATAGAATTCCTGTTTAAGTGCATCACTAGAAAACCCAGAATGCAGTGTGCCTGTATGTATCCGTATTTCCTCTATAAATGCCACAAGAGAGGCATTTACGCTGAGACGTGTGGCTGGTCAATGCCTAGTTTCACAGAACTCTTCCAGTTCCTCAGTGCGGAGGCGTGTGTCCTGCCGTGAAACTGCCCACAATTTTGCATGGAAGAAAATGAGCCTGGTTTTCCACTTCCTCAAAAACAAACCAAAACAAAAAACACTATGAGATAACTGGGGATTGTTTGCCTTTGAAAACGAGCCCCCACTGAAAGCTGGGAACGTGGAATTATTCCTGGTGACCTTCCCATCTTGCTCTGCTTTTTAGCTAAATCCATGAAAGATCAGAGGGAAAGTTCCAGAGATACCTGTTCTTTGCACCTTCTTTCAAAATTAACCCTTTTCTCTATGAATCACAGAGGAGTGGGAGCCCTGGGAAGGATGTCAGACGCCCCATCTTTCTTTCCAAGCAGGTCCCCCCCAGTGAATGACCGTGGATAAAGCATCCATAATGCTTCCGAGGTAGAGTGAATGCATCTCTAAGGAACAGAGGGGAGACTAGGACAATCTCTTACTGCAAGCAATCAGCATTTTTTTCCTGTTTCGATGTCTGTTTATCAGTGCAAGTGATTTCAGCAGATTGCCTAGTGTAAGATTTATTTTTAAGATTAAAATTATTGATTTTCTCACTACCTCCTCAGTGTTATTTAGAAAAATCTCAGGGCTACCTGTGCCTACTTAGTGTCAAATATTCAGATGAAAGCAGACCCTTAGCTGTATTGTTGGTTTCATGGAAACATCAGGATACTTAACTGAGTTTTTAAATGATCTTAATGTAGATATTCGACATAACAAAAGTTGCCCTGTAACTTCATGCACAATAATCTTGTTGCTAAAGTGATACTCTTTGAACATACTGATGATAAAGGCTTTGGTTGTGTTGTGCACCACCTTGAATGCACAGTCATATCTTTTTGAAGATAATTATTGAAAACAGTATTTTTTAATTCAACATAAAAAGAATACTAAATTATCGGATACAAATCGTTTTTCTCTCTACTAACACTAGTTTTTTTTTTTTAAATGATTATTTCTTTATTTTGGCAAGCGTTTTGAAGCTAAACACATTAAGCATACAGGTAACAGCACTGAAACACATCAAAACACAGTTTTGTGAACTGTAATCTCAGTTTGATTTTGCAGTGATCTGATCACATGATATTTTTAAAGTGAATTTGGATGACACGGAGTGGGGAGGTAGTAACTGAGACACAACGGCCTGCCAGAAAGCCTCGGTGCTTCGAGCATTTTGTTTCCATGTTGCCGTCACTTTAAGTCTTTCTGTTCGAGCTGAGGTCAGCGCAGTAACACTAACACCCCTCGGTGGCTGTAATCCCCCTTCGTCTGACAGTGCCTTTAAAATGCCCCAGCAAAGATCACATTTATCAACTTCACTTAAATCATTTAATAATTTTCGTTTAGTTTGGACCTTTTTCTAATTTTTTTTTGAAACCAGCAGAAAATAGATAGGTGTCAGCTGAGACAGAGGGAAAAAGGATGCAGAGCTGAAGAAATTCATGGCAGAGCTGAAAACACCTGTTCCCTACTCCGTGAGGAACGAACTCTCTGGGTCATGCCTTCGTGAATCTCTTCTTGTGATTTACCTTCAGTTATCACCGCAAAGGGGCACACCGAGGGCTCATTACCTGAGTGGTGTGACTCCCTCTGTGTCTCTGGAAGGATGAGGTTCCACCCCCGGACAACCTGGACAATCCATCCTCTTCAGGTAAACCTGTTGAGGTCAACACAAAGCAGCAGTCAGATTGTGAGACCTTCCCCCAGTAAAGGCAGCTGGGTGCCTACTGAACAGACTAAAACTGCTACATTTCCCTGGAAATGAAGGTCAGTGAACACTCACTGAAGAGTACATTTCCCAGGCGGCTCAGGAACACCAAGAGCTTCCTGGTGTTACTCCACCTGAGAAAAGGGGGATTGCATTGGCAAAATAAATGAAATGAGAGTGAAGAAATAGGTCATAACAGCACAAAAGGGAGCAAAGAGGTCATGGAAGGGAGGAGGGAAAGTCCTGTAGAGCCTGAGAACAGACTGAGGGAGCCCCGACGTGGGAAGAGGAGCAGATGGACACCGGGGGTAAACGGGCTCGGGGGATTGCAGCGTGTGGCTCATCTGAGGCGGAGAAGAACGGAAGTCAGGTAAGGCGTGATCCAGGCATGTGTCGGATGCAGTCTACTGACTGCTGGCTTCGTGCGCTCCCCTCACACATGGCGGGAGGGAGGAGGCCGGGCAGAGACCTGTGAGGGAAAGGTCAGGGTAGCTGCCCATTCACACGCATGCTGTGATTTTGGTTTTTATTGGACAAATCCTCAGGGATCTGCTAGCTCTGAAACATCTAAGCTCTCATGACGTCTGTGTATAGGTGGTGTTTACTGAGCACTGATCTGAGCTGGCATCACCGTACTAGGTCCTCGTCACAATCCCACGAGGCAGTTCCTTTGATTATCCCCATTTTTATGATGATAATGTGAGCACTGGAGGGTTTAAGTCTTTTTCTCGGGGTCCTAGAGTTAGCAATAAGCATCAACGCTTGGGTCTGAACCCAGGCAAACAGGAAGCAGCCAACATTGCCAGGAACTGGCCGAGCCAGCAATTCAGTCCAGCCATTTTCAACCCGACTTCTCAGCTACGGTGGAGGACATTTAATGAAATGAAGTCCAAACCAGAAACCATGTAATGTGTCTTGGAAATATTTTTAACTCAAAGGAGGTGTGGGGCAGGGTTTTCTGAACGCCTGAGGAGTTGCTGCTTTCTTTACAAGTCTACCTTCTGCTGCTCAAAATAGATAATTGCACAATATCCCAGCTTGTCAAGTGAAGGCTTGCTTCCCCTGCTGGTTAGGCTTTGAATCAGACAGCAGTACCTGTTCCAAAGGATCTACAATTCCCAGAAACATAGTGATATTGTAAAACCCGTATCTGAATAGATTTCGTGGATGCCAACCAAAGACTCCTTCGCTAGCGGTCTAGACCCATCAGGAGCTTGGCTGGAAAAAGCCATTCTCAGATGCTCTCAGAACCTGTGTGGTTCAGTGCCGCTATGGCACCAGGTCCAGCATGGCCCGGAGTCCAGCGTCTGCGCAAAGAATGCAGAGCTGCTGGGCCTGCAGACAGGCTCACCCAGTCCCTCCCGGTGGAGAGCCCTTCAGCATCACAAATTCCCTTACAAGACCTCGAGGATAAATACAGCACACATAAAAAGAGCCGGTCTTCCCAGAGCAGTAAATGTAAAACCAAACGTGATGACTGCATTCTTTAATTGCCATTTTTCCTGATGCCCAGCAATAAAATGTATAGCCATCGAGCCGCAAGAAAGAAAATCACACTGAACATAAAATGGCCTAGATGGAATTTGTTATATCTTTATTTCCCCGCAAAATAAACATCTTTATATTCACAATATTTTGTTTGATATAACTACAACGTTCCAGCACTAAAAACTGTTCTCTAATCTAATGATAAATAACCACAAGTCCAGGGAATAATTAAGTATACAAAAAAAGATCCAAGTCTGTGTTCACATCAGTAAAAGGATGGCAATTAAAGTAAGTGATAGCTATAATTACCCAGACATAACTATATTTCAGCAAATGAACAAACAGATAATTATTTCTGGGAACAGAGGTAGCATGCAGATACTGGAATTCAAGGGAAATCATTTCCTTGCAAATACCACTACTTCTGATTCAATTAAAACTTCAAGTTATTTTAAACCTTTATTTCCATCTTGTGCCTTTATTTGGAACGCACATTGACTATATACTGTGAATTATGAATCAGCACTGCCAACTGATTTGAATTATAATGCTCATGTATATATCATGAGCTCTACATGTATAATATTTGCTCAATTTTTATCGTGGGAAGAAGGAGAAATTTTCTGATTCTGCCCCTGCACAGGACTTAGCGGTTCCTATGAAATATGTAACTTTGTTGCAATCAGGAAATGTCTGCCTCAGTATCCCAGCATCCTGCCGGATATTTTAATACTCATGGGAGTCTTCAGGAACCCAGGAATTCATGGTGGTCACACAAGGAGACCAACAGAAACACGCCAGGCTCCTTTGAAAGACTGAAATCCCAACTGAAATAATTTTCCTCTTGTGTGTATAATTCTTGAGAATTTCAAGTGATCGTCAATGAACAATGACACAGAGCTAGCTTTATTTTAAAATCTGGTCTCTATAAGCATTTCTGGGATAACATATAATCCTCTGTTCCAGGGTTTGAATGTACACTATCTGTTACAAACTGAAGTTTAGAAGCCTGGTATTCCTAAATATGTAATATTATATGATAAATTTTGGGCAACGTATTCTATAAAAATTTCCATTTGGTCTAGAGAGATTTTTGTGTGTTTGTTTGTTCCACAGATTTGGGGGGTTTGTTTTGATTTTTAGAGTAAGACTAGGAATTTTCTGTATTAAGTTTTCTCGGATATTTCCCAAGTCATAGCTTTTGGCTTTGACTCAAGACTCAGACAAACTAAATATGTTCGTGAAGGGGTGTTTCTATTGTTTCCTCTCCTTATGGTAGGAAAAGCATCGCTCAAGGTGAGCTGGAGAAAATGTAGTAGAAGGGAATGTGCATGTGGTCATCTTTCTTAAATATGTGTATTCAGTCTTGGCCATCCAATATATTCTAAATTCCCTCTTTGTTCAGTGGCTAGTCTTAAAAACTCCAAAACTGAGATCTTCTTACTAGATATACACAACCCCTGTGACATGCTCTTCCATCATACTCTCACTGACTATTGCTATCACTCAAATTCCATTTTCATTATTTTAGGAATTTTTAATTTCAATATACGGGTATCCAATGTTTTTGTTGTCCTTACCTTTTTTTTTTTTTGCAAAAGGTTATCATCAGAGATTTCAGAAAGCAATGGTGTTAAAAGAAACATTTCCATCTCAATACACACACTCGTAAATCTGAACATTACACATTAACATGGAAAGTTTTACAAGATGCCTGTTTGAATCAAGTCGGAGTAATCGATCGTGAACACTCAGTGTGATTTTAAGGGTGGAAAATTGGGGGATAATTCTAATATGCCACAAAAGGGCTTGGTTGCTTTAAACCTTGGCAGTCCTGTCTGATGAGATGTGAGGAATCGCACACAATTCATGGCTAGCGGTAGACAAGGCAATCTGAGTTTGTTGACATAGATATACGCTTCGTGAGA
The DNA here is from genome assembly GCF_048564905.1 of Vicugna pacos. NCBI lineage: Eukaryota > Metazoa > Chordata > Mammalia > Artiodactyla > Camelidae > Vicugna > Vicugna pacos. The sequence goes on along the minus strand of NW_027328742.1, from coordinate 18,334,967 downwards.
TTCCTAAGAGGGGAAACCAGACAGTTAAAACCGCATGTACAGTATAACTCAAACCTTGTAAAAACAAAACCAGACATATTACATAAATGCACACATATATTTGTATTAAAAAACAGAATTTTTCACATGGCAGAATATCAGACATGTTTAGAGTATTTCTAGCTAATACAATGAATGGTAGTTTTTACTCATTCTTTATTCTTCCCTGTATTTTCCAAATTGTCACATAAAACATGTATAGCTTTTATAACCTGCACAGAATTAAAGCAGCCTATGAATAATTATATATTATTTAAGAGGCCGCTCAAGTCAGAGAGGAGGGAACTCAGGGAAGGTGGACACTGCAGGACCCGGGCGCCCGCACGGGCTTGTCTGTTTTCGGTGGTAATAAATTCCTGGTAACTGCAGTTCCTTTGTCTAGAAATCTTTATTGCTGGTATAAAAATGCTCTGTCTTCCCAGTGTCATTTCCTTCCGTTGCACCAAAAAGCCTCTGTCTTATGAGCCTAATGCTTCTAATCATTACATGCAATCCCTGCATCCCTGCTCAATATGATGGGGCAGCATTCGTAAACATGTTTGGATTTTTCTCTGTGTGCGATTAAAATAATCTTTTTTTTTTTTTCTGGTGCCACCAGAACATTCCCACATCACCCTGAGGACCTGAATGCTGAGCTTGAACAAACCCTGATCTAATCTGCTATCCACCTCCAGACCCCTCCCGAGTACAGCCAGCCTTGTGATGAACGTTGCCTGGCTAGTTCTCTCTGGATCCATTTGCCCCCTCCTGCTGCGTAGGTCAGCAATTAACGTCTTTGGGTGAGCATGTGTTCAGATGAAAAACTACCTCCCCATTCTTCCTTGGACCTGGAGGGAAGCCAGAGACGGGATGACGAAGCCGGAATCTCTGACGCTCACAGAGGTCCTGGGCCCTGGACCTCTGACATCCATTCGGAAATCTGCCTCCCTCTTTCTCTCCCATTTTTTTCTTTTCTTGAGGAATTGCAATGACCCTTCAGGCCAAGAGATGGAACACTGTCAGCCACCCAGGAGCTCCCAACAGCCTTTCTCCAAATCTCTGTTGGCTCTTTCTCCTCTGGGTAAAACCACTGCCCTAAGTGTTGTGGAAACCCCTCCATAGACCCCACTGTAATTTCATAGAGTGTGTCACAGGGTCACGTGGCAGCTCTAATTTGCATCTAATTATCAATGACGTTGGAGTTTATTAAAAATATTTGTGTGTGTATTCACTTCTCCTTTCTAATTCTCCATCCAATGGTTTTTGTCTGCTTTTATTTTAAGTAAACCCTGAACATGACCCTTTATCGGTTAAATGCGTTAAAAACGAGTTCTCCTGCTGCGTACACATTTTCCCCTTGTGGTTGGCACCCTTGTGTCCTGTTAGCTTGTCTAAGAAGTCCTTTCTTCTCCCATCGCTGAGGGTGAAAAATTATTATTCTGTATTTTCTTCTACACATTTTATTTTACATTGGACATTTAGACCTACAACCTGTGAGGAATGTTTTGCGTGTGGCCCAAGGTAGGGGTCAGGCTGCATTTCTGTCCCTCACGTGGACAGCAGTTGATCGTCCCTTCCCCGGCGTCCCACGGTGCCGGTCCTGCCGTCACTAAGTGGCTGTTGATGGCAGCTGGGAGAGTGTTCTGTTTATGTATTTATTTTCCCCTTCCTCTTCATTTCTTTTCTCCACGAGAGTTTGTGTAACAGCGGAATTATTTCATCCTTAGAATTTTGACAGAACTTACCAGAAAAGCCATTTGGGCCTCGGGCTTTCCTTGTAGGAAGGGTTCCATGTACAAATTCAACGACTGAACATTTACACTACCGGCTAGCCGTACTCCGGCTTTTCTCCATTTTGGTAACTTGCCAATTTTTGTTTTTTGAGAAACGGCTTCATCTCAATGAACAAATTTATTCTGGCGTGAAACTGTTCAAAATACAATGAACGGTCATTTTTAATTTCTGCCCGATTTCTGGCGGGTCCCCCTTGTCACTCAGAGATGGCGTTGTGTCCACTTCATTTCTCTGTCACCTTTGAAAGAGAATTCTCAGTTTTGTTAATGTTTCAAAGATTGCTTAAAGGTTTACCCTTCGGCTGTGTTGCTTGTCTTATGTCTCAGTAACTTAGGTTCTCCCCTCTCCTGAATCTATCCATTTCTTACAGACGCAATTTATAACCTCCCCACGGACGAGAACTGTTGTTTTCAATATCTGTGTTTTTAATATCTTCCCCTTTTCTACCGATTCGCTTTTAAACTTTCAGCATCCTCATGTTTTTCAGAAGTTTCAGACTTTAAAATATTATATTCATCAATTAATCTTTTATGTGAACTTACACTAAGAAGCTTCTAAATTTAACACAATTCAATTTAATTATTTTCAAATGTGCTTTTAGGCTTGCCATCTGAGAGCTTTCTATTTGTCTTACTTCCAGATATTCCCAGTTTACCCCTTTTGCTCTCTTCTGCGTTGATTGACTTCTTATGATTCTATTTTACTCTGCTAATTTGGAAATTATATACCCCATTACTATTCTTTCAGTGGTTGCCTTTGAAATTATAACCTGCTAACTTGATTTATCAATGTATAATATTAAATATTGTTTTGACCCCCTCCTGCCTTCACTTACATTTTTATTGTTGATTTTTCCTTCTTTTACCTCTGAGCATTCTGGGTCTGCCCATGTTTAATTCTTTCAGGGTTTTTTCCCCTAAAAATTTCCTTAACTCCTATTCATTCCTTCGAAAGTTTTTTATTGTCTATAAAATTCTAGGTTGGTAGTTCTTATTTGAGCATGCTAAATGTGTGATTCCATTGTCTTTAGACTTCAACTGCTTCTTTAAAGGTAATTTGTCTTTTTTTTTTTTAACCTCTGGTTGCGTTTAAGATTCACGCTTAGTTACCCAGTGCTTCAGTGCAATGTGCCTAGTTTTCTCTTTATTTATTCTGCTCAGGCTTTTTTTCTTTTTTAAACAAAAGTCACATTTACAGACAGAAAGATGCACCTTTATTATACGTACCTGTCTATAAATTTATAGGAACACATGCACCCTTGTTTGTCGACAGCGCCACACGCCCCTCTGCAGCAGTCTGTGTCCCCCTCACATTCATGTGCTGACGCCCTAACCCTCAGGCTGACGGTTTGAGGAAGGGGGACCTTGGGAGGGGGTTCTGTCATGTGAGCAGAGCACCCACAAATGAGATTAGTGCCCTTATAAAAGGGACCCCAGAGAGCTAGCTGGCTCCTTCCCCACGAGGACAAGCAAGAAGCTGGCGACCTGCGGCCTGGAAGAGCGCTTCCCTCCTGGCTGGCACCTGACCGTGGACCCCAGCCTCCAGAACTGTGACTCGTAAATCACCGCCCTTTATCAGCCGCCCAGCCTGCGATGTCCGTCACCGGGCCCAGCCCCTGCCACTACACGCAGCCTCTGGCCGCCACTCGGCTGTCGCTGTCCCTCGGTGTTGCCTTTTCCAAAAGGGCATCTACGCGGAATCGCACCTGCAGTCTTTGGATTCTAGCTTTTTTCACTTGGTGCACTGCGCTTGCGGGTCGCCCGTTCTGTCCTCTGTAATAGCGGTTCATCATGTTTTCTTGAAAAGTTGAACCCTGCCCCGGTCAGCCTGTGAACTGGCCCCCGATGGACCCACCTGGAGGCACTCACACCTCATGTCACCCCCTCCCACGAGACGCTGGGACGCGGGATCCGAATCTGACAAGCAGGATGTGGCAGGAGTGCTGGTGTCCCCGCGTCCCCCGAAAGCAGGCTGTGCGGGAGCGTGGCTTCATCTCGGGCACCGTCCATGGACTCCTCGCTCCGGGGGAAGCCAGCTGCCCTGCTGCGAGGCCCCCGGTGTGCAGAAGCCCGTGTGAGTGATCTTGAAACTGGGCCAGCTCTCCAACCAGCCTCAAGATGACATCATTTTGGCTGACGGCTGACTGCTTCCTCACCAGGGAACCAAAAGTCACTCATTCAGCCGCACCCACCCAGACTCTCCTTGACCCACAGAAACCACAAGACAGCAGCCTCTGAGTTCGGGGCAAGGGGCAGTTCCTACAGAGCAATAAGGTGCAGCCACCAGCTGGAGGGGCTTCGTTTGTTTCCAGTTCTAAGTGATGGCGACAAAGACGGGAGACACACTTGCCCGCAGGTGCCTGTGGCATCGCTTTGATTTCTCTTCGGTAAACACCCGGAAGCGGCCGCTGGGTCGTCTGGAAAGTGCACATCGAGCTTTGCAGGAAAACCGCCAACCCAGACCTGCTTCTCCATGCTCTCATCCAGGCTGGAAAATTCTCTCATGTCCCTCAGCAGGTCCCGTCTCTCGTCGCCGGGTCCTCCCTTCTCTCCCCGGGTCCCCAGGAGCCTCCTCACCACGCCCGTCAGGCCTCCAAGCCATTTTCTGGCATTTCCATTCCTCTCTTTTGCTTCTTTGTGTTTCATTCGGGATATTTTCTGATTTATCTCCCACTTCCCTGGAATTTTTTTTAATAGCTGTGTCTAATTAACTTTAGACTCATCTCCTATTATCCTTAACTTTACGACTGTATTTTTCAATTTCAGAATTTCCATTTGACACGTTTTATGGGTTCCCATTTCTGCTGAGAGTCTCACCCTTTCATCTCCCTGGGCGTAGTAAACAGACTTATTTTAAAGCGCGTGCTTTTGAACGCCAACACTTTGAGCCCCCTTGGATCCTCTGCCATGGACCGGTATTTCTGCTTGTCGCTTTTCATCTTATCTGGTGTCCTCACGCACCTGGTTCTTTTTGATTATGGGTTGAACTCTGTATTTGAAGAGCAGTTTGCAAGAACATTCTGAAGCCTGGGATGCTGTTTCTGCCCTTTGGGATGGATGTATGCGCTCTTCTCCCCTGTACCTGCGGATTCCGTCAGTCCGGGGGACCCTCAGCCCGGCCCCAGAGAATGAGGTGGTTCCCAGCTGAGCTGTGGTTCCTGGTTGCTCTTCTGGCCTCACTCTCTGACTCTGGCAGGTGCTAGACTCAGCCTGTCCCACAATCCTAGGAGGCACAGCCCGGCTTCTCAGCTGCCTCCTGTGGACTGAGTGAGATGCCCAGTGCCTTCGGAGAAAAGCCAGAACATAGGCCTTTTGGCTTGGCCTTCACTGCCCTCCACGCCCACCCCCAGTGGCTTCAAGAACAGACTGTCTGTTAGAGAACAAACCTATGGTTACCGGGGGAAAGGGGAGGGTGGAGGGAGAGACTGGGAGTTCAGGGTTAGCAGATACACACTACTGTACATAAAATAGGTAAACAACAAGGACCTACTGTACAGCAAAGGGAACTATATTCAATACCTTCTAATAACCTATCATGGAAAAGAACGTGTATAACTGAGTCACTGTGCTGTACACCCAAAACTAACACACTTGTAAATCAACTGTACTTCAATTAAAACAAGATTTGATGGTAAAGTTAAATATGTGTGACAAAATATTGAGAGACAAAATATTATGACATCATATAAGACATCAAATATTCAATATAGAAACAGAAACATGCACGTGGAATAGAGAGAAAGCACACAATAAAGTTGCTGCTGTAACAGCTCTTAGCTCTGGGTGGTGGGATGTGTGGTCTGACAGCTTTTAAGATGTGCTAAATGTTCTCCGATAAGTATGTGTCATTTTTAAAATCACAAAAATAACACTGAAAAACAAAATCTCTTGGCATGCCAGAAAAAAAAATGAACACCATATTCTATACTTGGAAGGGGCTAAGAGAGTAGAACTTAAATGTCCTCACCACACACACAGACACACACACACACACACACACACACACACACACAGGGTAGCTGTGTGAGATGATGGATGTGTTAACTAAACTTATCTTGGTGATCGTTTGCCAAATACACATGTATCAAATCATCATGTTGTAGCCCTTACACTACCCAATGTTATATGTCAATTATATTTCAATAAAATGGGGGAAATTTTTTTTAAATGAAATAAAATAAAAGATAAGGTTGGTCTGAATTTTGCATTCAGACAATACTAGAAGCCCTGGGTTTCTTCAGTGTGGGAGAAATAGCTTTTTATTTAAGCCACTATTGACAGGTTTTGGACACACGTGGTCAAGAAGCCAATTTCTACACAAGTTCACCGGTTCACTCACATTAAATACTTAAAGCCAGTCTGGCATTTACCATTCCTTCAATATTACTTTTCTTCACACATTTTAGGTAGGAAAAGAAAAAGATAATTTTTCCTTAAAAATACCATTAGAACATCCATTTCCTCCTTCTGCTCAGTACAAGACTCATTCTCTACTGGTTTCCACAGACCAAATACTCCAGAAAAATCTCTGAAAAGTCAGCTAGTAACGAACGCAATTTTAATTCTTTAAGTTAAAAATAAGAAGTTGACAATATACCTCATGGTGATATCTCATGTTCTAAACCAATCCCCAGTGTTTACGGCTGCTTCATTCTTACGTCAGAAAGCTCAGTCTTCCTAGGCAGTTGGCACAGCTTAACGCTTGTACCTACTCGCTTCTGAGTTTGAAGGAGTGCCTACCATTTGAGAAAGGATTCCCATTTTCAGCGGTGTTGGCACTGGAGAGTGACTTAGATAACTGGATTCCGGGGTTATTCGCGTTTCCATCTTGGGTCTCTGATGCAGCGTCTGGTGTACCAAGATCATCTCGGCTCGTAAGGTTCATGTTAGTTTCAAAACCTGAAATACAAGGCAGAAAAAAACACTATTCTTCTCTGATAAAATGTACTGAATAAGTTAATTCAAAGAGTAGAAGGAAGTCATACAACATTAGTTGCATTTGAAACAGTAAATAAATAATCATCCTTAATCAAGTGTATGGCCTACAGAACACTCACCAAATTTCGCCACAACGCTGTTAAACGTAATGGGATATGTGAGATGACAATGATGAATTTCCTGATCTGTTATTTTCAAGCATATCTATACAGAATTCTTGATGTCCTCGGTCTAAGAACTGGTCATTAGAGAACCGTCTACCTTGAGAAGGCTATTTCCTGCAAGAAGCATAGCGCTATATTCATGTTTCAGAAGCTTTCTGAGTGTTTAAATTAAGTCAAGCTGAAGCCACCTTATGGTTTTGAAAAGATAAATGTATTTTCAACATTATTACAAAATTTGTTACTGTCTGCTCAGGAGCACTAAACTTCAAAGCCCCACTTCTGGCTGCTGCGCAGTGACAGCACTCGCTAAGCGTCTGGTGCACATCCCACGTTGAGTTCTCCGAGGCACAGGGACACAGAAGCCGCTGTCAAACCAGGCTGAAGAGCCAAAAGAAGGAGGTCCACCCGACTGGGGGATTTTTGTTCAACGCCAGGGACACGGTGCAGCTCCTGCCCCTGGTGGCGGGTGCACAGTAGACCTGCCCGGCTCTGGCTTAGGTTTTCTCAAGTTTTAGGTTAACATATTATTCAAAAAGGATAATAAGCAGAATATTCTGGATTCTACTTTCACGGGGCAGAACGGTTTCCCTCCCGTGGTCCCGAGGGCGGGAAGCAGGGGGAAGGTGGCGGCCGGCCAGCCCTTCAGAGCCCGACTCCGGGGTGGACCCTCCTCTCCTTCCTGGATGCCCCCCACCCCGGCCCTTGAGACCTGTGGCCGCACAGCGCTCGGGCCACGAGCCTGTCCCTAGGTGCTGCACGGGGACTCAGGTCTCGGGGCTGGGGACCCGACCAGCGCAGCCCCCCGCGGGGCAGCGGCGGTGTTACACGAGAGCGCGGGCGCCCAGACCTGCAGGGGGGCTGGGGCTGGGGCTGGGGTGGGGGGGCTGGCAATGGTGGGGGGCTGGGGAGGGGGACGGGGGCTGAGGCAACGCCAGCAGGGCGCTGACGCCCGGCAGAAGGGTTCCCACGTGCACCAGCCGGGAGACGCCGGAGCTCCTGACGCCTCGCACTTAAAACCCGGTGGAAAAGCCATGGCCCCGCCCGCGGCGAACAGGGGCCCTCGCGAGGCGCCCGCGGGACCCGCTGGCCGGGCCAGCTCTGCTCAGCCTCTCTCCTTCTGACCGTCTGAAAATGAGGGACGCAGCTTCGGCTTTAAAGCTGTGTCGAGACCCAGACGTTCACCTGCTTTTACTTCTCTTTGAGCTATTTTTTTTCACTCTTCAATTCAGGTGTTCACTGAGTGCTGGCTCTGGGCCAGACACCCTCGGGGGGCTGCAGGGACAGGGAGCTTGGGACGCCCCTCCCAGGACGTGAGTGACGACGGACAAGCGGACAAGGGGACTAAGGAGCAGGTGGCGGGCAGTGGTGGTCTCCCAGTGCGGGGGAGCTGCCCAGGCGGCCCAGGGAAACCTCCCTGGGGTCTTGTCTAGGCTCAGAGGGGCAGCGGAAGCAGCAGCTGTGCGGACAGACAGCCTCCCCGCCCCCAGAGCAGGGAAGAGCTCCCCTTTCCCAGGGAACCGGGCAGAAGCACGCTTTCCAGAGGCGCGGGGCGCAGGGGCGGGTGAGAAGGCCGCAGGCGGATCCCCGGAGGCCCCCGCAGGCAGCAGCTGAGGTTTCCTTCCAGCGCGATGGTCGGTTCTGGGGGGAGGGAAGCAGGGAGCAGCGCCTGGGGAACAGGGACGCCCTCTTACACCTGTCAGTACAGGACTCAGAACTCAGAGGCGCTCTGGGGGCTCCTGGTACGAACACATGACGCAAGCTTCCTTCATAACTGATTTCTATCTCATAAACAATGGATGTATTTAAATTACAGTCAAGGAGGAAGGAACAGCTCAAGTGGCAGAGCGCAGGCTTAGCACGCATGCGGTCCTGGGTTTAATCCCCACTGCTGCCTCCAAAAACAAACGAATAAATAAACCTAATTACCTCCTCCAAAAAGGTAAAAATTAAACTATATGCAAAACCTCCATTTTTACTCTTCAAGTTTAATTTTTTTCATATTTCCAATCAGCAGGTTAAACTGTAGCCAAGAAATGTTTTAAAAATTGATCACGAGTTAGGCTGTGATGCTTCTGTGATCCACTAAAACTTTCCTTATGTTTTTATCTTAAAAGCACACGTCTGTCCATCCAAGGAATGCTCTGGTGGGAATTAGGCAGTGAGTCCTTCCGAACCTAAGATGTGAGAACGAACGGTCAACCTGATGAGGCTCCTCCCCGTTGTTCTCACAGCATTGCCAGTCCCCTGCCACACCTGGGGCTTGACGCTCACCTTCAGTACAGTTCTGAGCAGCTGCCATTCTCTGGCCTATTTTCGAGATGAGGTCACTGAGGCCTGGGGTGGTAAACCTACCTGCAGACATTTCACAATCAGTCGGAGTTGCAGCCGGGCTTAGACCGAGGCCTGCAGGGCTCCGCCCACACTCCCGCCTCGGCGCGGCCCCCCCTCAAAAGCCCTCCCTCCTTCTCCCACCTGCTGACTCCAGGACAGGGCAGCTTCTTTTCTGCTCCTTTCATTCATCACCAGTGCCCCGGTGGTAACGAACTGGGAGCCCCAGGTTGAAAATGGTACTCTAGCCACTGACACAGAGCGGGACATCGACCTCTCCACTTTGGGGTTATCCTTGTCCACGAGTATTACCCGAGGGTTCTTGATTACTTCATTCTGTGTCAGGCTCGGCTCGTAGGCACCCTTTTCCTCCAGGCCGAATCCACGTGCAAGACAGTCTGCGCCCCAGCTCGTTAATTTCTCAGTTCAGCCACAATGAGGGTCAAAGGCAGAAACTCTCAACCGCCTTGATTTTGCTGCAGTGCCGGCTGCGTGCAGGAACGGTTCCTCTGCTTACAGGCACACCCGCTCCTCTGCTTAAGCACAGGAGGAGACACACCAGGAACAAACCGAGAGGACTCTGGCATTCAGTGCAAAGAAGTCTCAGCTACAGCAGCGCAGCTGTGAGACGGATCCTTCACGGGAAATTAAAAACCGGATAACACAGAGCAAATGAAGTCATCGTAGTTGTTCACGTTTCCAGGCAGGGGTCAGCAGGGTCTTGAGGGTGAAGAAAAGGCACACCAAAAGAACATATTTGAGATTCTCACCGAATCTAAGCAAACAAGTGGGGGAGTGAGTGCTGTCAAACCCTCACAGTGAGCCTTTTTGCATCTCTGCATCTTGTGAAATCAGCGGTTTGTGTAGTTCCGAGGCAGCCCTCCCGTCGGGCACATCGTGACACGAGCTGACTGAAAGAGCTGCGGTATTTTCTTCCAGCCTGTGAACCGGGGCTCCCGGGGACCCGTCTGGGGCTGTTCTCACAGGTACAGGAAAGATGAGTCACTCAGGGATCTTTCTCAAAGACGAAGTCTTGGCCTTCACGTTAGGATGTGATTACTGAGCACAAGCAGGTAAGCAAGGCACATTTAAGCTGAGTATTAATCGAGTGAGAGAATTCTAGCAAATCTCTACATGTGAATACAGGAAAAAAAAAAAAAAAGAAGAATTCAGTGGTCCAGGGCTGGCTTCTGGATAACTGAAGTGTCACACGGGGTAGTTAGATCTTTTGAAAACTGTGGTTTTCAACAGGAAATGCTACTGCCCCCCTCAAGCCCCTGGGGACACTGGACAACGTCTGGCGACATTTTTGGTTGTCACCCTGGGTGAGGTGGGTGCTACCAGCATCCAGTGGGTAGAGGTCAGGGATTCTGCAAACCCCTTACGATGCACAGGACAGGCCCCCACGAGGACTCGTCCCACCCGGGGTGTCCGTGGGGCCAAGGTTGACAAACCCTGTTCTAAGCTAAGTCAGATCATGCCATTTGCCACTCATGTCTCTGCACTAGTTTCTTATTTTGTTCAGGTTCAGATGAAAAAGCTTCCTGAGGCTGAGAGATCCCCCCATGAATGCACTCCCTGCTGGTCCTGAACCTCATTTCCAACAACCCTCTTGCCACCTGCCCCGCCAGCCCCACCGGCCCCACTGGCTTCTCGGCCTCCCTTCACTCAGCCCCTCACCCTCCAGGCAGAGAGCGCGGGGCTCTGCTCCAATCACCCTGAGTAGAAAGGCCCTCCAGCCCTTTTGAGACGACAGCGCCTTTCTCCCCCCCCGTCAATTTCTGTTCCCACAACCTGCTCTAGTTTTGCGCAAAGTCCTCACCAATGGCACATCCCATTTCCGTAGTTTGTTTATTTCCCCTCTCCTCCCTCTAGAAACATGTCAGCACGAGCTCAGATGTGATACTGGTGCCTTCAAGGGTGCCTGCACACAGTAGGAGCTCAACAAACATTTGATGGAAAAAGAGAATAATGAATAACAAACAAATTAATACAACAGCCTTGCATAAAAAATCATTTCGTAAGAGAAAGCACACTTTCTGTAACTGCAGAAGAGTGGACAAGTTTATGAACCAAACAGATCATGTGAATTATGATACAGAAGTCATACATCACAGTACACATTTGTCCCCACTCACATAAGATTATTGGAAACGAATAAAAGGATTTCCACTGTTAGTAACACACCTTTGAGTTCTAATCCCTATTTAAAATTAGAAGGTACGGAAAACGTCACAGTGTGTGAGTATGCATTTTACTTATTCGTAGGGCAGAGCTGTTTGCTTTCTACCTAAGGGTGTTAACTTGCAGCGGATGCAACAGGCAAAATATAAAAGCAACCCAAGTGCTCGCGGACGGGTGACTGGATGAAGAAGATGCAGTGTGTGTGTGTGTATATATATATATACACACACACACACATACACACACAGTGGAATATTACTCAGCTGTGCAAAGAATGAAGCCTTGTCATCTGGGGCAGCAGGGATGGACCTAGAAGGTATTTATTATGTTAAGTGAAATGAGTCAGGCAGAGAAAGACAAATACTGTATGATTTCACTTATGTGTGGAATTTAAAAAAACAACACAAGTGACCACACATAGCAAAACAGAAACAGAGTCATAGATTTAGAGAATGGACAGGTGGTTGCCAGAGGGGAGGGTGGTGGGGGGACAAGGGAACCAGGTGAGGGCACCTGAGAGGTAGAAACTTCCAGGTACAAAATAAATGAGCCACTCGCAGGTATGAGACGCCAGGGTGGGGAATACAGGCCACAGTAATGCAATGTCTTCCAGAAACAGAAGCAAAGGGCTAGAGCTGTCTGCCATCTACCTAAGAGTGCTGCCTGCAGGTACTGGACATCTGTCCCTGACGGATGGCGGCACGCTGGGTATTTTCACTATGTTCCCACCATGACCACCGATGATTCTTTCATGACCGTCCTACCAACACACAAGGTCCACACGGTCACTCCGCAAAGAATCTTACTCTCCATGGTTTTGCAATGTCTAATGTCAGGACACTAGAGGCAGTTTGGTCAGTGTTGACTCTGGAATCTTGGTGCCTAGAGACAGTCAGAGGCAGGGTGACCACAAGTCTACAGTGGGGGCTCCAGACCACCCCACTTGCAAGGGCCAGTGACAATCAGTCAAACACCCACGTGAACATCTCCGGACCTGTCTGCTTTCTCTGACCAACTTTCTACAGCAACGCTGCTGAAGCGATAGATTTGTCACTTATTCTCTTTTCCTTTCAACAGACATTTGTGGAGCATCTGGTACGTGCAGGTCCTGTTCAAGGCACAGAACAATGAGTCCTTGGCTGTATTTCCTCATTTTAAGTTAATGTCCACTTTGCTCCCTAAATTTTTGTCCTCTTTATTCTTTCCCTTAAAAAAGTCCCTCCTTCTGCCAATGGGACAAATTTCAACTTCTTGAAAATAGAGAACACAGAACCTGTCCCGGGCACAGAGCGCTGGGCGGTGATGCGTCAGCTCAGATCCTGCGCCCTGGGTTTACTCTGGGGCACAGCAAGTGTCCCAGGCTTGCACATACATACATATATTCATTTTCATATTTTTTTCATTAAAGGTTATTACAAGATATTGAACATAGTTCCCTGTGCTGTACAAAAGAAAGCTTTTTTAAAAATCTATTTTTATAGATAGTGGCTAACATTTGCAAATCTTGAGCTCCCAAATTTATCCCCTCCCACCCCCTTTCCCCAGTAACTATCACAGTGCTGGCTGTGTCTGCGGGTCTGTTTCTGTTCACTCTTTTGAGGCGTGTTGCTGCTTGACACGGGTCCTGGGGCAATGTCCTGGCGGGAAAGGGCCGACTCCACGCTGCCCGCAGGACCGCAGTGGCCGCTTCCCTGGACGTGAGAGGAATGAATATGCTCATGACGGGGGCTGCGTTGAGGAGAGGAAAGAAGACAGGGTTTTGTTGAGGGAAAGCAGAGGGGAGACGGAGGCTAAGAAGAGGTAGGTCTCTTGGGGAAGGAAAGCACAGATTCTTCAGCGGGGGAGAGAAGCGTCTTTCTCGGGACGGGGAAGACCCCTTGAGTAAGTCTGGGGGTTAGAGAAACACGCGCTGCAGTGAGCGACTCAGAGGCGAACTCACTCCCAGTCGACGTCCAGAAGACAGCGGCACAGTGGCCTCCCTCCCTGGGAAGCACTGAGATGGCCCTGAGTTGGTGGCCACTCTGGGGAGCTGATGGCGACCCAGAAGCCAACCACGTTCCTCCTCCAAACTGGGAGATTTCTCCAGGGCTTGGACACGTGTCTGTTAAGTCTGACACAATTCAAATTGCATACGAAGATGCAGCCGAGAGCTTTTAGAAAGATACGCCTCAAAGAACTGGCTCCTCAGATGCTCCCATCTGAGAGGGGCGACAAGACACGTAAAGGACAGGGATGCACGGAAGCACAGATGGCTGGACAACCACCTCGGGGGTGCAGGAATGAGCAACCTGGACCAGCCACTGCAGGAGTTCCATCTTACTCGGCTGAATTAATGCTTGCTGGGTTTTTGTGTTAAAGCCTTTGACACATAAATTGCTAACACGTGTGGGAGTGACACCCAGGGTGCATCCTAACAGGTGCCCCTTCTCAAGCATCTGAGTGGTGACTCGACAGAAAAGGTGACCCAGCTCAAAAGTGGTCACCTCCTCGGCCCCTTCAGGGCAAACGTGGAGGCAACAGCGGACCAGAGGCTGAAAGGACAGTCATGCAAATGCCCAGGGGTCCACAGGCGAGACGGGCTGCGGTGGCTGGGGGAGCCCCACTGTGTGGGCAGTGGGAGAAAACCCTGGGTTTGGAGGCATGGACAGAATGTGGAGAGGAGGAGGGAGAAGGAAGCAGGAAGCAGGAAGCAGGAACCTTGAGCAGCAGAGTCAGGACCTCACGGGCTCTGCCCTCTCCCTGCCCTGGGAAATAGGGGATGAGCCGCCGGGAGCTCAGCAGCATCACCGAGTGGGTTCCGGCGAGGATTCTGGGCGAGGGTGTGGTGGGAGGGAGGCTGGATTTGTAAAGGGCTATTCATCCAGCCCCAAAAGCGTACCGCTGACGAGCTTCGAGGAGAGGTTAGAAATGGAAAAGCAGTGAGAATTTAGACTCAGGCAGTGGCAGGAGGAAGGGAAGTTGGGGGTTCACCGAGCTGTGGTCCCTTCGGGCCGAGGGATGGGAATGAGTCAGGACTAGGCAGGGGCCTGGTGATCAGGACGAGGGTGGAGCCCTGGATGTGGTCTTTGAAGCGACAGCCACCTACCCACAGGGCAAACCGAGTGGCGATTATTTGAACAAGAGCGTTACTAGGACTGAAAAAAAAATCTAAAAATCCTTCGGTAGGGAGGATTGCTTCCAGGAAAAGCAACATTCCTCCGAGTAAGGAGCCAGAAGGCAGAGTACAGGGGGTTGTGGGTGCAAAAGGGCAGGTGCGGGCTTGGGGGAGAGCACCTGGGCAGGGATGAGGGTCAGCGATCAGCAGAAGGAAGGGCTTCTTGTAGCAGAGGGAGGCTGATGGCACCAAATGCCACAGAAAGGTCAAGAGGAATGAGGAAGGAACGGGCCCTGGAGGGTTGCTTTAAGAAGAATGCTTAAAGACATCATTTCAGTCTCAGTTACCTTAACCTGAGATGGTTTGAGAGTGTATTTTGGAAACATACGAGATTAGGATCCAGGTTTCAGTAACACAGGAGAAAAACAAACTATAGCTGTTTGACTGATTTAATGCTGAGTGAGAGTGTGATGCAAGGCATAATGTGAAAATACATTTTAAACTCATTACGTGTGCTGGCTGTAATTCATCCTGCAAGTCTATAGGAAAATTCCTCTGCAGAAAAGCTACTGCGGGGAGGGGCGTGCTTGTGTTTCCCTCTCTGGCATTAAGGAAAAGTACAAAGGCTGCGAGAGGAGCCGGGCATGGTCCTGCCACTTCTCACACCCTTGTTTTTAAAATTTAGAAGCTGCAGCTAGACTCTGCCAACAGACACACACAGACAGGTGGCTAGGACCTCTCCGACCCTAATCGGCACCTAGTTTGTGTTAAACCAAACTCACCCTGTGTTACAAGAACAACGCATGTCAAATCTCTGATTTCTCTGGAATCTTTTATCATTGCCCGTGAGGAAGAAACACACACAAGGACCTAGGGCCACTCCCCAGCCCCTTGCACGCTGCTGTCACAGGCTTCTGAGAAGGAAGTTTGACTTTTTTCTTATACAGAAGAGCAGGACCAAACATTTGGCACACTGTTTCAGAGAAAGACAGATGTCAATCATAAGATTCTCATGGACCCGGAGGCTGGTCCTACACTCAAACAAGAAGAGCAGAGTCACGCGTGGGGTCGTGCATCGAGATGTAAGCTGCCCGCGGAGGGCACGTTACCCAAGGGAGACGCGTGCTAGGAGGGGCTTGGGTCTGGAACAGCGTGGTGGGGGGAGGAGGGTACAGCTCAGTGACAGAGCGCATGCCTAGCGTGCGGGAGGTCCTGGGTTCCAGCCCCAGCATCTCCACTAATTAATCAGTCAATCAATGAACATTGCAAGTCTGACCCGAAACCGGGTGAACCAGACTTTATCGTCCCTCTGCGAACAGCCCCAGAAATGCATCAAGAGAGGGCTTCAGTGTCACCAGTCCCGAGGAAACGGGCCGACACGAGGTTCCCTCACCACCACTCCTGGGACACGGCCGAGTCCCACAATGTGGTCATAATTCTGTAGGAACTGATTAGCCAAGAAATGGCAAAACACAACAGGGTGGAGCTGGAAAGGCTGGGCAGGTTGAGAAAATGTCATCGCCGGCCCTGCTTCTTAGCAGGCTAGACCCCACCCCCACCCCAGCTTTCCTCTCTACTTCCTAAAACCCTCTATGGAGCCAGCACCTTTGAGTGGCTCAGAACTGCTCCTGAGCTCGTGTCTGAAGCATCCTTTCCGCAGGAAGCCCCTCACTACGCATCCTCGGGGTTGAGCCGGGTGGGGCGGGAGTGCTCCCTTGCCCCTCCCCTCAGCGCCTGCCACCCCCTCCCCTGCCAAGTCTTCAGAGATGGTTTGTGCTAAAAACACCAACTGAAGCAGGAAATAGAGTGATATCTTCAACAACATATGTGCTGAGCAGGGCAAGAACGCACCATAGTAAAGCTAAAAAATGCCTGTCAGTATAAATAAGGTTTTTCACCCAAAAAGGCACAGAAAATTCTGTTGCGCCAGTTTCCTTTTCAGTTTGACGAGCCGGATCTTTGGGAGCCCACCTCTGCTGCCCCGGCCGCCATCAGGGAAAGCCCGTCGCCATTCTCTCCCCTGCAGCCTGCCCGCCCCAAAACAGCTGAACGTGCAGCATCCACACAGCAAGCCGGCCCGGAGAGCCGTTCCTCACGTCTCATCGCACGGGCCACAGCGTTTGCACAGCGGTTATTGTTACATTCCCCCTGTGCCCGTGGCCACGGGCACCCCAGTGCCCCAGGACCCAGCACCTGCACAGCGGCCCTGGCTCGGGAGGGCGGCTCCTCCCCTCCTTCCCCAGAAAGCACAGGCGGAGAGCACGGTGCTCCTGTCCTTCCATCGGGGGCTCCCGATGGTCAGGACGCTTGCAGGGTGTTGCCTGGATGGGCAGCTAGGGACAGCCCCAACCTGAAAAAAGACCCCAGTAGGTGTCCCTGCGACACTCCCATCAGCCTCTACATCCTCCCTCGGGGAAAACCAACAGCCCGGCCCAGATTCCTCTAGAACCAGGCGGCTTGTTCATTTGTTTATTTATTTATTCATGTGCTTATTTTCATGAGAATCGTGTTGACTTTGTTTTGGCTCTTGGTATTTAACCGCCGTTAGGTGGAGCTCAGAATGGGGCCCCTTTTGGATTTTTAATAGACGAACTGCTTTCAGGATAACCCCTTCAGCCCTTGAGAAAGATACAATCTACATCTGCCCCATTTCGGGGCACTGCCTTCTGTTTCTGTCACAACATGCTGTTCTGGGGGCTTCCGGGTGTCCCGCTGCCACCACGTGAGCCTCAGCACAAGCCGGCATTCGGCTGCATCTCTCACGTGTCCCGCGAGGCAGCCTCTGACTGCCGGCATTCATTTCACTGACGGCACTGCAGCGCGCTCAGGGACAACCAGGGAGGTCAGCGAAAGGCAAAAACCAGAAGGCAGTGGTGGGGGTCGAGTCTTGCTCAGAACTAATCACAAATGTGTCCGCCCTCAAATACCGCACAGCCCAGAGGGCAGAGGCCCAGGCCCACGGGGCCCTGGGAGCCTCTCCCTGTGTCAGCACCTAAGGGAGGGGACGGGTTGGGGGGCAGGACACTGGGGACCGCGGGGGCTCAGGACAGCAGCCATCTCAGCCTGGGGCAGGGGCGTCTCTGCAGGGTGACAACGTGTGGCGGGCCCCTGCCCCCCCGGGACAGCCCCTGCCCACGGTGGCTGGCTGCCAGCCCGCAGCGCCTTCCGTCACACATTGAAATGTCTCTGTAGACGTGAGTTCTTGTCCGAAGCCTCCTCGAGCCGCGTGCCTCCTTCTCCGCTGGCTCCTGCGACTGAGTCCCTCCCTGGGCAGACTGGTTGGCGTTTCTAACTCCCTTGGCCTCCATCCCTACGTGCAGGTGACTGAGTCTCCTGGGAGCTGTCACAGCGCGGATGCCAGTTACTCAGGATGGATGAGCCACTGGGACCCCGTGGGAAAGGGCTGACCGGGGTCTCCCGTGGGCCCGCCTTTCACCCCGGGCTGTAGGAGGAGACCCCCCGAGCCAGCCAGGAGGTGGGGTCCCCTCCTCGAACGCCTGCAAGTAAGCGTTTCTCATTAACCATTTGTGAAGTATACATGTTTACATGCAAATGAACATAGAAGCGCCTCTCCACCCACCCTGGTGTCGCTCCCCCAAGCGTCACTTACTGATGGCATCTGCCCTGCTCTGAGCCCTCCTCCTCACAGTCCTGATGCAGCTCACGCTGCCTCAGCCGGAGGGAGGGGTCTGCCTACAGTCTCGTCACCCCTCCATCTAAATCCTACCCTCCGGACCAGTGTTTCAAAGTCATATTTGGGAAATCAGTGTAGTGGGTCACAGTAAACATTTAAAAACGAAAGAGAGTTGCATGAATCGAATAAAAATGCAGTGTTTCACAGGCATTAAGGGTAGGCAGTGTTTGGAGAAACATGAATGGTGTCCTCACTCACTTCCTCCCTCGCTACCTGGTGCCTTGGGTTTTCCGTGTTTCCCTGCTGTGAGCGGCTTCCCAGCAGACCCTGTATTTCACTTTTAAAATCCATACAACTTATTACAATGCCCAGCGCAAAACAGACCCTCAGTGCATTTTCTGAACAGATGAATGAAGCTCCCCTTTCTTATTAAATGACTTTTCCAAAACCTTTTGAAAACTTGAGGCAGGTAGCAAACAGCAACACACAATTCTACGGCGAGTTGAATCTCTTTGCCTGAGGTGAACCTCTGATGGTTTAAATTCTGAGAAGAACTGTATGTCTTGGCGGCCATGTCATAGAATGATTTTATTATCTAAAAAATGGACCGTCTTCCCTAAAATCATTACAGAGTTCCTAGGATGGATTCGATCCCTGCAGCAAGGGGAATGCTCTCTGATTGGCAGCTGGACCACATCCCTGAGTTTTCTAATGATCATCAGATTAAAAGGACATTTTTTTGATCCCTCCCCATCATCTAGAAGCATAGTGCCGCTGTCCCATGTCAGCATCCCAGCCTCCGTCCATCAGACGTGATTTCAAGCCTGAGTAAGTGAGCAGAGGAGGCTCCCCCCGTGGCTGCAACGCCATCAGTGAAATGAATGCCAGCAATCAGAGTTTGACTGTCTTGTACGACACGTAAGTGATGCAGCCACATCTTGGCTTGTGCTGAGGTCTGCTTGGTGGAGACAGGGATGCCCAGAAGGCACCAGGACAGCATGTGAAGATGGGAGCAGACGACAGTGTCCCTGAAATGGAGCGAGTGCAGACTACATCTTTCTAAAGGACTGAAGGAGTTATTCTTAAAGCAATTTATCTGTTAAAACTCCAAGAGGGGCCCCATTCCGAGCCACACATAGAAGTGGTTAAATACCAAGAGACAAAATAAAGTTAATACAATTCTCATGAAAAATTTTTGAAAATGACTCTTTTTGCACTACAGATCTGCCACTGAGCATCAGTCATTTACTTGAAAAAAAGATAAAGTGAATGGGGAGAAGTATTGTGGGGGTCACCCTATGTTAAACTAGTCCTTTGTGCTCTATATGCCACTCCCTCATCCTGCGTCTAAAACCAGCCTGGCCCCATCGGCTGGTGGCCTCACCTGAGAACTGGAATTAAGCAAAGGTAACTTCAGCGAACAAACGAACAAACGTGACTTCAGGAAGTCATTTAAGGGCTGCGAGTTTTACTTTGCTTTTCAGTGACATGCAAATGCCTGCAGAGGGGCAGTTTTCACCCATTGCTTTGCTCAAGTCTTCCGTCTCTTACCTCCTGGGTCTTTCCACATCAAAGAGAGTAATAAAACCCAGATCCAAACATGCTTGGGAATTTTTCCTGTGGGACCTCTGATGTACCCGTCAGTCCTTCCCTTCTTTAAGATGGACATTTGTTTTTTTTTTTGGAAGAGTATATTTGATCATGAGCCGGAGTGGAGTTTGGGTGTGGAGTGGCTCTTCTGGAGGCTCTGCAGGACTCTGGGCGATGCACGGCCTCCCCGGGAACTGGCAAAGGGAGTGTTCCACTGGAAACGCATGTCAGCGCACGTCCAGCTCGCACCTGCCTGGTCTGGGCCCTGCCTATTTCAGGACCTCATCATCTACGTGGGAGGAACCGAACCAGATTGTTGTCTATTGTCCTGTTACAATTAACGTGTATTCACTGCACGTGAAATTGCGATGGCCCAGTAATTGCAAATGCACACTAAGTATGAAACTGCAGATTTTGAGGAGAAATCAAAAGAAGAAAGGAGAGAAAGCCAGGCTAAGAGAGGGTCTGAGAAGGTTTGCATACGGTGGGTGGGTGGGTAGGAGGGGGACTGCTGGCTCCTGGGATGGCGCACTGGGTACCGTGACCCCGAAGAGAGCTCACTCTCAGATGGTGTGGAATTTTCTAGGCTAATCTGAGAATTAATCATAAAAAATGACTCAACTGGCATAAAGGACCTAAACACTCTTAGGTAATTAAGAAACAGGGTTTTTTCTTCCAGTGCTCATATGGAAGGAGAGAACAGGGTAGCAAGCCAGCCCATCTTTAGGAAAACATTCCACGCACCATGTCTCTTCCAAGCATTTCTTCACAAAAGGAAGGAAACCCCAGGACATTGTATTATGTGGCAAGAATGAGATGCAGATAGTCAGGAAGGTCTTTATTAACTTGCTTACGGAGCGTCTCCGAGTGGCTTAGAGGATAAAGCCCTGGGTTTCTCTTCGGAGCCCCCAGTGGGAGTTTAATTCAGAATCTAGCAGAGAGACCCACCGTACACAATGGCCGCTTGCTTTAACGGCTTGACGGTATGAAAAATATTTCCAGGGTTATGAAAAATAATCCGCTTCGGAAAAGACTGCCTTTTTCCCCCAGATTTCCAGGTACAATGGAGTCTCCTCCCACGGACGGGGCCTCGGAGAACAGCCCAGCTGCGCCGGCTCCCCAGCCTCCTTTGGCTCATCTCAAGATGAAGAACTATTTATGCAAGATCCGAGTCCCCGGGACGGCTGCGTGCTACCAGCTGCAGCTGCACGGCCAATGTGTTAAGGAAACTTCCCCAGACAACTCACACTATTCAGAGGGTAACGTTTTGATCAGTTGATCTAAATATTTAATTGTCACAACTCTCCACTTGGTTTTGCTTCTGGGTTTCCAAGAATAACGAGGTAGCAGGACCCAGTGGAGGTGCCCAGCTCAGGAGACCTGAAGAGCTGAAGATTCTCCCAGCAAACATGTGCTGCAGGGCTCTGAGTCGGGGCCCGACACTAATTTCTCATTCAGCCGTGTTTCTAAGTTCACTGTTATCTCTCTGCTTCCGCAACCACATAATTTAGAAAAGCAGAAGCTGCCGTAGAGATGGACGAGGAGAGCTACGCTGGGTGTGTCCGCTCTCCCGCCCTGCTCCCAGCAGCTGCCGAGGACCACGGCTGACCACCTTGCGGCCCTCAGCACGGCTCCGGGGACGAGGTGAGGGTTGCTACACCTTTACCTTCCGGCTGGTCCTGAGCAGGCATCTGAGATGCCCCACGACCAGGACGGCCGCTCACATCCTGCAGAGTCAAATACTTCCTTCAGGAAAGGCGCTGGGTGGGCACTCTGCAAAGAATGCAACCTCCGTGAGTGGCCGCTTCCCTGTAGGCAGGCGCTGTGCCCAGCAAGCCCTCACGGAGGCTGAGACAAAGGGAGACAGAAGGCCAGGAGCCGGTCTTTGAATGTGAGGACGTACTCTGACGCAGCCTGTGTGCTGTGCGTCCCTGACCCAAAGCGGGTGCTTTGTGCGACAGGAGAGCGGAGAGGTTTTATAGAAAAGCGGCACTGAAAGAACCTCCTCTCAGGTGAAAACGGCCCTTGCATGTCCCTCAGGAGCATGCCCAGCAGCTGCATGTGGCTTTTTTTGAGTTTTCTGTGCCCTCGTCCCAGATCTCCCGGTGAGGAGTTCACGTTTACCTTCAGAAGGGAGTGACTTCCTGAGACAGGGCCTTTGCATCATTCCTACATTTTAATTGGTTTTTGTTTGTTTGTTTGTTTTTGGAGATGAAGAATGCTATAATAGGAAGAATCCAGGGTTTGGGAGAAAAGGGACGTGCTTGACTTCTGACCCTGGGAATGACTAGTTTCTGTGATTATGGGAAAGCCACCTAACCCCTCCGAGTCCCTGAGTGCTCATGAGTAAATGGGGAGGCTGACACCTGCTCCGCTGGTCTCGGAGACAGGACCCAGGGACAAGGGACGTCAGCACGCTGGCCGACAGGAAAGAGCCACTTACAAATGTCAGCTGTTCACGGAGTGCCGCGACCACGCGCTCCGTGGTGCTTCTGAGCACCTCCCGCTGTCGGAGGTCACACGCACGTACCTAGGACTGCTGCCCTCCGTTGGGTTTACCTTCGCCCTCTGGCTCCCGGCCGGCTCTGTAGGAGCGACCCCAGGGGTTAATGCTGAATGCTAGCAAGACAGAAGAGGAACGTGCGAGAGGATGCCAGGTCTTGCCGCCAAGTGTCCAGGTCGAAAACACACCTGGTCTGTGTCCATGCAGACCAGTAGCCCTCTCTGGTCTCATGCTCCCAGCTAAAAGGACTAGGTACCTTGAGCACACATTCAGGGGCAGGGCTCACCCCACATCAGCAACTCCGGCTGCCATATCTAACCCTTCCTTCTGCACCCGGGGAACTCCGTGCCCCACCATCCTCACACATCACCTGTCCTGCTCGAGGTCGGCCCTGGCACCGGGCTCTCCTAGACTCCACAGTGGCAACGCACTCCTCCTCCCAGCCGCCGTCACCACCTGTGCCCGTCTGCTGCAGGGAAGGGCCCTGCACTCCACCCAGGTCGCCGACACTTTGTGAGCATTGGATGAAGCCTGTGAAGTCTCTCCCCAAACAAGGAACAAGCATAGCTCGAGGCCCCCAGGCCGCCTGGGGCTCAGCCACGGCCCCACGAATGGTTTGTGGCCCCCCAGGTAAAGCCGCTTCCTGCTAGACTGTCCCTCACTGAAATGGGGTGGACCCAGCTGTTCCCCGGTGTCTGTGAGAGGGCAGGGCACACCGATTCTCTCTCTTCTTTGGTTCCCAGTAGCAAGCCCTGCACTCGCATTAAGTAGATGCTTTTTGGATGACTGTGAGGGAGTCCGCTGTACAAGTTAATACAGGTCGCTGGTTGCACAATCTCCCCGTGTGAATTCCTGAGAGAAGGCGCTGTAAAGTGTGAGAAAAAAACCTCATGGACATTCACAACAAAGCGTAGGTTCTTTTTTAAAAACGTCCAATTAACACAGAGGACCAAGAGCTTTGTGCTCTTAACGTAGGTCAGTTTGGATGCTGATCAGCTTACGCCAGCGGAAAGCTCTCGTCCAAGTGCAGATGGCCTAAGTATTGTGTGTGCTGGACGTCTGGGGAAGCAGAGACGTGGCGAGGCACGGCTGCGATTTCCAAACTCAGATGCTGTCCGTCAGCGCGGAGGGGCCAGGACGTGGGTGAAGCAAGCCTTTTCTCACAGAGAGAGTGACTCTCCTTACGTCAAAGCTCAGATTCACTGACACACGGCGGAGGCGGGGGCCGGGGTGGGGGGAGCACCTTTCTCTGGCTCATCCTTGCCTGGCGTCCACTGAGTGACAAGCAGAGGACTTGCCCGAAGACCTGCTCATTTGGAAAATGAGGGAAATCTCCTGTTGATTTCAAACGGCTCCAGAACACGGAGGCATTCCTCACTCTCAGGGGAGGGAGATCTTCACACGAGGCAGGAAAACACCCCACAACACATCAGTAAACTATGTGCCTGTCCGTCCACGCCCTCTATAATTTTCCTGAAGCCTCCGGCTACCGCCCTCCCCACAAATAAATCACCATGGAGAGAAAGCAAAGCGTGTGGGGAGTGAGAGGGGAAGGGCTCGGCACAGGATGCAGCGCCGGCGAGGCGGCACGAAGCCTCCGGGGCGGCAAGCCCTGCATCCCGCTATGGGATGTGGAGATTTGCCTACGGAGGACCGAGTTCTCAGGCTGCAATCTCATTAGACTGCATCACAGATTAAGTGAAGACACCGTCGAAACTTCTGTTTCAAACACCAGGAGCAGAGAGTGGCAGTTTACCGACACTATCCCTGAGCGGACCGTAGGTCTCCGCCTGTGATTCTGTGATATTGTGGTGATTCTGGAGCATCTTCTTGTAACTAAACAATGCATAAGTAATTGTGCTTAATTTGGCAGACAAACATCAAGACCTCATAAAATATTGATTTAAGATGCAACTATATGTCCGATGGAATGCTGACATTTCGTACTTAGCTCTGTTTGGATGCGATACTTAGAAATCCACATTTTTGTTGTTGTTGTTGTTGTGGGAAAGTGGTCTGCATGGCTGCCCATGGCCGGGGCTGTGCTCTGAGCCTCTTGAAGTCCCTGTGGGAGAGCTTGCCGGCCACTGTTGTTGCAGGGGAAGCTCACTCCTGAGAATTATTTTGTTTATATCATGAAAAACGATGCTCCAGTGTCCAGAGGCAGGCTTCCATCCTGAGCAGAAATCTCACATCCGTGAAGCTCAAACGGATTGATTGGTCTATGCTAATTACAGTGACTTAAGAATAAATATTTTATTTTTTAAAGGACTTCTATAATAAAATATTTATAAATATCTATTAATAAATTGATTTGACATTGGGACATACTTCAAAACAATCCGATGACGGCAGAGGGAACTGGGCAGGAGTGAAGACGAGACAGAATTGGCCCTAGAGAGAGTTCGTTAGTCTGTTCTCCTTACTTTTAAATGTGTTTGAAATTTTCCATAAAACCAACTTTAAAAAGAATTCTTTTTAAAGTAAATGGCTTTATGGAATCAAGTATCACACTGTAAAAAAATTCATTTATATAATACTCTGATTTAAAAACTCAGAACACTCTTATTTGGAATGTTAATGCAATAAAATAAAATGCTTGAAATTAGGAGTAATTTCCATTTGGCTTAAGTGGTTTTTTTTAAGTAAAAATGCCACAAGGGCTAGATTTATCAGATATATTTATAAGTCAAACTGCTTTTTTAAAGGTAGGTTTTCATCAAATGCATTTAATAAACACCTACTATATGCAAAGAAATATTGTGTGTACATATTTTGTTGTCAGTATGATTTTTAACTACCTCTGTACATCATATAAACTAAACACACACAGTATCAGAAAGTAATACAATACTGTCTTTTACAGAGTATTCTGCAAATCAAGCTCCTCCACTTTCTTCTCAGATTTCCGAGGTGGCCCGCATCTCTGTCAATGTCTGTGCATCCTGATCTTTTTCACTAGGTCCAGAATAACAGACTCATTTTATTTCTCCTTCCAGATAAACAACCAGCTGCCTCAGTGCCATTTGGAGCAATGGCACACCCTGGTGGCCCAAACAAGCCAATGACTCTCCCCCTTCATTTGAATTTGGTCTCATAATTTTTGAAACTGAGCAACTATCAATAATTAGCATAAGAACATCAATCATATTATAGGATCAGTTGAAAAACACTTTGTGAATGAACAGAATAAACAGAAAGGCATAGACAATTTTAACACTTAGTCGTTCTTACTTTTAAGGGCCAAGTGGCCCCCAGACAGTATTCCAAAATTGTATACATACACCCATGGGCTGTAAAAGACACATATGGCATTTTTAAGTTTGTGGAACACGTTCCACTGCATTCAAGTCAGGCTATGTCTCTCAAAGGAAAGAGACTTTGAGCAAGTTTAATCTCTGTGCCTTAGTTATCCCATCTGTCAAATGGGATACTAGCAGCAGACAGCGTTTAGTCTTGCGAGAATTAAGCAGGTTATTAAAATGATGCCTGGGGCAGAGCGGGCACTTCTGTGACTTGCTGCTGTATGACTTGTCTCAGGTTACAGACACACCTACCACCTGCACAATCACCATTTTTCTGTATCTGCATCCTGGATTCTTGGAATTTCTATGACTTGGTGTGCCTCAAATCGAATATCCAAGAGTCTATAGAGAATGAACTGTTTTGAGAAACATCGTGTTTATAGAATCCCACATCTAAGTCTATGGAGTGGAATTAAACACCAAAGGCCCTCACTTCCTACCCACAGTTCACCCTCCTGAATATTTTAACTGGAAATATCTCTAGCAGGGTAAGAAGGAGCAGTTTAATCTCCTCAAGGTCACTTTCCAAAGAAGCAAGGGGAATATTTTGAACCCTTCTGCAAACGTGCAGTACAATTTCCCCATCTCACAAATATCCAAGAAATGAGCTGTAATTAATTTAGGTGCCTTTAGGCTGAATTAGCCACCCACTGGGTTCTTGGGTAAGAAAGCTATTTCAGGTGAAAAGACAAATCTCTTTAAGTATAAAGAAGGGAAGGTAGAAGATTTAGAACTTTAAAGGAAAGGAGTCCCAAGACGACAGTAAATCATTAATAACAGCCACGCAATTCATTCAGAAGAAATGGATTACTGGCTTCAGGATCAAATGGTGTAAACCTTAATAATCATATAAGCAGCTCCAATGTTAAGACTATCTTTTTCTTCCATGTCTTCTTATTAAGCCCCTTTTACATTCTAAAACCTGCCCATCCCATGAGAATACAGCCTGCAAGCTGGGAAGTGTATTCCGCTCGCCGTGGACCATCCAGAACCACAGAGTTCTCAGCTGCACTGCTGGAACCCCCGACGCCTGGCCCATGGGGCTGACCTGGTCTCTGACTGCAGCGCCAGGGCAGGTGCTGCCAATTCGTCTACTTGTGAGAAAATCCTAAGTGGCTCGAGTCAATCTTTTCAAAATAAAGAACGTTCTGTAAAAGCCCACGGTAGGAAAATAGATGTTTCGTAATTTTAGAGTTGCACTAACGATGATGTTGTTCTTGAGGTTTGGCTGTGTGTTCTCAAATGCTGGCTAGAGCCTCCACGGGAAACATGATTAGCACGTCCCTGCACCCCGCCTGGGGGCCTCCCTGTAACCCACTCTGCTCAGAGCCTAGACTTAGGGATTTCCAAACCATGATGCATGTCTAGAAATTCAGTAACTTCACTTTCTTGAATAGAGCCAAGGTGAATTCACCCAACTCCCATCTATAGTAAAATGAGGTTTATGCGGTCTTAATAAGCATATATTAAAATACATATATATATCTAAAAGCAAATATTAATTTGTTCCTTTAATGCTGTTCCCTTAGATTTCCATGTCGTTCATTGGAATGAAACACATGATTTGGGAAATTCAAACAATCTCCTGCTTACAAGGACAATTTCATTTATTAATGGCCTATAATTAAGAAGAAATTGTTAGCTAAACAATTAGTTGATTTGTCTGAAGAGTAAGAGGGAGTAGGTGGTTCATTCATTTGCTAAGTGTTCTTAGCTTTGACCTACTTTTCACTTATTCAGAATGTTTTCTAGATTTGCCGGAGTTTTTGGACCTCCTCAAATGAGGAAAGCCAACGTATTTGTTATTTTCTTTAGGAGAAAGAGCAGGCTAATGTCTACAACAGAACATTACGTCATAAGTCAAATTTTTATTTCCACTCTACCACCTGACCTTAAGGAAGGTGTTTAACCTCCTCACTTTGAAGCTCCCGACCTCTGTAAAATGCGGATGTTAAGAGTTGGCATCCACATTCGGGTTAATGGCATCATGACTGAGGGACCTGGTACAACTCCCTTAAAGAGAAGACACTTTATATTGATGTAATTCTTCCCTGAAACACAGAACATTGGACAACTTTTTGCATAAAAGACTTAGGATGTTTTTTGGAAGATGACTATCTTTTTTATGATTATTAAGAGACTCTGTGACCAAACAGCACCTTTGGCACAAAGGCCTCGTTGTCGCATGTGGTTAACTACAAACAAGAGATGAGCAGAAAGCTCTCAGTGAGGAGTCTTCCGCTCAGTAAGCTCCGCTTTTACAGGGACACTAAAGAAACACTCTGTAACACAGGCAACAGCCTCCGGCCGCCGCAGCCTAGCCCTGAGCTCACCTGACTGGACTGTCAACGGCTAACCAGGCGTTAGGCTGAGCTGCTTAGGACAAGATGCGGATTTAACAGAACTGAGTTAAAGCGTTCTGAGTGCGGTATACAAGCAAAAGAAAAAAAAATCATTCGTTCAAAACAATACAAAGTGAGTGGTCCTGAGTGTAAGGCAGTCACTGGACAGGCGGTCAACCCAGGAACCTGAAGCGGAAGCGAGGTGGGAAACGAGACGGAGGACACTCCAGGGGCAACTGCGAACTGCACAGCTGAGGGGCCCGCACCACAGTGTCACAAAAACGCCGTGTCCATGTTGGAAATGAGTGTTATTAGGAACCAGACATCAGTGGCTCAAGCTGAATCTTGCTCTGTCTAATTCTTACCAAGTCACAGGCTGCGTTAAACCCAGTTTAGCGCTACGTATTTTCAGACGGTAAACTTTTATCTACAAAACAGAAATACTCGTTCTTACCTCCTTGGCCTTACGGGTTGCACAAGACTTTTTAAGTCGTTATCTGCTCATAACGACCACCACCATCACCTCAAACATGACTTAAATTGGATCTGAGCGGACATCCGCACACCTAGACCCAGGAACCTAACGACCCAGTGCGCGCGATTCACCTTCGGGCTCGCAGATTCTCCTCCCGGCCGCCGACCTCCGGAGCACGCTCCGTCCCGAGTTGAAGAGGCTGGCCAGCTCGTCCAGGGGGCTGCCCAGAGGCCTGGAGTTCGGGGGGCTGCAGGGCACCGGGGAGGGGGCGCCGGGGTGGGCCTTCCTGTGGTCGGCCCAGGCCGCCTTCCCAGGTGAGTAGGGGATCTTGGAGAAGGGACTGCAGGGCGCCCCCGCCTGGGCCAAGTCCAGCTTCGGGGGGCCCTTGGGCGGGTCTGCGGGGGCCCCGGGCCTTCCCACGCCGGGCTCGGGCACCAAGGTGAAGTGTGCGGGCGGCCGGGGGGCGGCGGGGGGCGCGGGCGGGGGCGTGGGGGGCGGGGAGGCTCTGTGCGCGCCGGGGGACACGGGCCGGTCGCCGTCCCCCTTGGGGTTCTTGGGGTGCTGAGGGGACAGGGGGCTGGCGCCCTCGGGCTGCACGGGGTACTTGAGGTTGGTCTCCAGGACCGGCAGCTTTTTCACCTCCAGGGGCGTCAAGGGCGACTCGTCGGACGCGGGGGAGCAGGTGACCGGGGTGGGGGGGAACACGAGGAGCGGGGGCCGGTGCGGCAGCAGGTTGGGGAAGGGCGTGGGGATGTCGCACGCGTCCCTGCCGGGCCCAGGCGCGGGGCTGCCGGCGTCGCCGTCCTCCGGGAGGAAGGGGCCGCGAGCCTCGCGCGGCAGAGGCGGCGACGCGGACGCCGCAGAGGCGCCCACCCCGCGGCCGCCGGGGTCGTCGGGGGGCGCCAGGTACTTCATCTCCTCGTACACGGCCTCGGCCTGCTCGGGGCTGCCGGCGCGGCCCAGCATCTCGATGTACACGGGCTCGGGCTCGGGCTGGCGCGCGGGGGGCGCGGGGACCCCCCGGGCGCGCTGCGGGCCGGACCCTCCGCATCGCGCGCCCCCGGCCCCGGCCGCGCCCTGCCGCGCGCCCGCGATCTCCTCCGAGGAGCCGCTGAGCTTGGTGTGCGGGCTCCTCTTGGGCTTCCGGGGCGGAATCTTCTTCATGGCGCTGTAGTCATCGCTGTGCGGCCGCGGCCGGGCGAGGCCTGCGCGAGGGACAGAGAGGGTGGCTGTGCGAGGCGGCCCGGCTGGCGGAGCCGCCGGGACCCCCGACCCCGAGGACCCGGCCTGCGCCCCTCCACCCTCAGGGGCCCAGGTCTCCCCACACGGCCCGCCGCTGCCAAGAGGAGAGCGAGATTTGATCGTGCAGCTGCAGGACAACCCCCAGGGGGGACCCAAGCAGGCCCAGGAAGGCCAGCCGCGGGCCAGGGAGGGGCCGCGCTGCTGCTGGCACCTGCTGGCACCTGCGCTCGGGCCTGCCGCAGGTTAGAACTAAGTGACCACTGGCTGCCCCATCCTCACGATTTCAGAGACGAGGAAATGGAAGCCTAGGGAGGACAAGCAGCGCAGCGAGTTGGCCCCGGTGGGTGCCTCCTGCGGAGACGCCTCGGCCGATCATTCAGACTGAAGCGAACACAGCCAACACCGACGCCGACAGCTACGTGCGTGGACAGACCAGTTTTCCAAAAAGGACCTTGTTAAAATTATGCCAAGGGCGAGTTTCACCACTAACTAATATATTTGAATCCTAACAGCTTTAACAGGGAAGTGAAGAGGCTAATATTAAAGAACTTAAGTGAGAACTTAAGTTGAAAAAAGGGAAAGTATTTAAGAAAACAAATGAGCATAATATTAGTATGAACTAACTTTCAAAGAGGCAGAAAGACTATTTAAATATGACTCAAAACATTTATTCATGTTTAAGTTAAAAAATTCTAAAAGACTTCTCTTTCTCATTTATTTACTATAAATTATGGAAGATTTTATTAAATCTAATTTCTCTGGACACTGAGATGCTAATTTTAGAAAATTACTGAAATATCAAAACTTCTCAAAAATCTTTAACTACTTTACAAATTTGGTCTTTTGTGAATCTGTAGGAATTCTTGATATAAATAAGTACGTCTAACTGTGCTGCGTTCCTGAGTGATTCAGGGCAGCTGGAGTTTTCTCTCATGATGACTGCACATGTGATGGGAGTCCCATCTCCACTTCTGGGGTGACAACTCCACTCTGAGGGTTAACAAGAAAGGCTTTGGAATCAGATAGACTTGGATTCACGTCCCACTACGGCTGTTTTTTTATGCTATCATTCTAGGCATGCCTTTAGCTGGTATTTATTGAGACACATTAGTGAATATACAGAAAGTGCGCCCCGCCTTCCTCTGCCCCACTGGGAGGTGTGTCAGACAATAAAAAAAGAAGTAAAGAGAACAAATGAGCAAATACTATAGCATGTTAGGGTGCGCTATGAAGTGGGAACCATTGGCCATAAAGGGTCACAGAATTGTGTGTTTGTGTGTGTTTGCAGGGATGGCACTGGTGCAAATTACAATTTAAAAAGAGGTCTTGATCAAATCTCTCCAGGCTTCAGTGCAGTCATGCATAACGGGGTGATATCAGTGACTCTCTCAGAGGTAAAACAGACACTGCATGTCAGGGCTGAGCTCAGATGCTGACACCCTGCAAGCATGGAACAAACGGCAGCCCTCCAAGTGAGAATGGAAAAGGACACAGTTCATTTTCTAACTCAGGGGACATCTTTGAATGCCAGTATATTCAGGGTTTCCCCCAAAGCAGCCAACTTTTAAGAGCACAGAATACCCAAACTGCACATTCTGTCACAGAAGAGCATTACCCCAGGCTTTCAACGTGCTAAGACACAGCCACTCGTAAGCTTCTTCCAGAAAGCCAGTGAACCAGACACAATTGTAATGTTGCTATTACAGGGTCATGGAGACCAGGGGAGTCTTGAAGAGACTATTAGCAGAAGCATGACCCTCAGGAAAGCTCTTGGTGAGGTTTAAAGGAAAGTGAGGAAGACACTGGGTCCTGAAGGAAACATAAGCCTTTTTACACCTTTGTGGAAAGTTTAGCAACACTGTCACCTGCAGTAAAGTGGGAACTGGATGACACACCTGTGGACCTGGATGATGTAAGTAGGGAGGTTTTTAGGGTGTAAAAGCGGCCCCCTAGATTCTCCCAGCTGCCTACAGAAAAACAGATAATCTAAAGAAAGAACTATTAACTATAAAGGAGTTTGGACTTTCTGAGTTTGAAAATAAAATTGTTTCTCACTGCCAGGCCATCCAGATAGCAAAAAGCTCTGAAGTTAAGAAATGATTTGTAAGCAGAGAATAAATCTCGGGCATTTTCAGGGAAACACGATCTAAAGATGAAGCCAAGGTGACTATAAACCCCTTTATTAAGACCTCAGAAAGATTTAAGGTGGTGCTTCACTGGACCCTTTCAAAGTAACAAAACCACAGGACTTCTAAGAATATCAAGAGTATTGCCCCACAGAAACCTTGCAGGTAAAAAAAAAAATAAAAAATAAAACAAACAAAAAAAGAAACAAAAAAAACATAGAGAAGAGATTATCTTAAAAAGATTTGTGGATGTAGCTTTTGACTAATGAAGTGGATTATAAATTGATTCATAGGAAACTCACAAAGCTTTTAAAGGAATTGTATCAGCTATGCCTTGAAAAGGGTAGAGTTAATACAAAATAAAGAGGCTACGGTGCTTTAAAATTTTATGAGCAGCAGTCAAGCTGAGAAAACTACCAGCACCAAACAGGAGTCACCTCTTGTGGGTGAGGAAATAATATCCAAAGGCAAGCCAAGATTCCAGAGCATGGCCCTAACTGCTATGGAAAACACTTCCTAGACACTGGGACTACATCCTAATCAAGGCACAAACAAAAAGTAGTGTAGAGAACAGGTAACTTGTCTTCAGAGAGTTAGGGACAGTACTGGGGGAGCCTCCACCTAAGGGGCTTTACCCGAGCAGCCAGGATACCTGGATCTGATTTCAATGGTGTGATCTGGGCCCTGGACTGACTTGATGTGATGATGGACTGAGGCTCTGGGGGAGGGGTGGCATGAGTGCCTCTTATATTTAGGTGGGATGTGAATTGTTTTGTCCAGAGGATGGACTGAGACTGTCTGTATTTTCTGAAAACCACAGTATGTTCCCAGTCCTACCAAGGGGTAGAATCTATTTCACTTTTTAAAGCCTAGATGTGCCTTTGAGACTGCCTGGTGGATGGAAGTGGTGGAAGAGATGCCGCCTGACTTCCAAGGCTGGTTCATAAGGGATAATACAGTTCCCGCCTGGGGCATTCTCCTTTCTGGCGCATGTGCCTTTGACTCACTGATTCTCCTTAGAAAAAGTCCAGCTGCCCTGAAGCTGCCAGGCTACTCAAACCAAGTGGAGGAGCCACCTAGACATAGAAATGGCCCAGGAGTCCCAGTCCCCAGATGTCTAGGACACCAGAGATGCAAGTGACTGGCTTTCAGGCGATTCCAGCCACCACCTGCAGCTTCATGGAGGACCTTGAGTGACAGCCACTCAGATGAGCTCACTAGACACCCAGAACCTAAGACAATAATAAAGTGATGACATTTTATTTAGATATCTAAGTCTGGAGGCTGTGTTAAGCAACAATGGATAGCTGATATGATATTCCCTCAAGGCAAGCTTTAGATGCAGAGAAAAGTTTTTTTTTGTATTAAATGATTATAAATGAAAGTAGCATGGCTTGTCAGGAAGTGGTTGAGAAACAGACTCTCTAGAATCTGACTGCCTGGGTCCAAAGCTCGGGCGTGTGACATGGGACAGGACACACACTGCTCCCTGACTCAACATCCTCATCTGGAGAGGGATGACAGTCTCTCTCCATCAGGTAGTTCTAGGGAGTGAAGACACTCAGCATAGTGCTTGGCACAGATTAGACACTTAGCAAGTGTCAGCTGTCACCACCATCATCATGTTATTACCACAGAACCAGAAATTAATCACGAGTTCTGCAGAGCATGGTCTGGGGTCCCTCGGTATCGGGTCACCTGGGCTGCCTAACAGAGTGTGGGTAGCGCACTTCCTGGAATACCCCATGACTGCCGAGCTGCAGTGTCTGGGCTGGGACCTGGAGCTCTTCCTTCTGCATCAGCCAGAATGAGACCACCACAGTCAGAGAATCAGAGCCTAATCTGGCTTCATGGCTGTTCCTGTGTGCCTGCGTGTGCGTGTGTGCGTGTGCGTGCGTGTGTCCACACAAGCCCTGGATAACTGTTCACTTGCAAGTATGCACTTAAGGGCTCTTCAAAATGAATTCACATGAAGAGTTTTCTTAACAATTTGTTTGAGTCCTAAGACTCACGGGCAAAGCATTTGGGACGAGTTGATGATGTCAGTGAGATGGGGTCAGGTGGATATTTCATGGTCACAGACCACCTTTAGGCAAGTCTTACTGTCCTGACAGTAACTTCAGGGACAAATGCCACATTCTCAGCCCTCTCATTATTTCTTAAACTTGACTCTTACCAGAGTTACTGTGTGATGACTTGTGTCATTTTTAAGTTCTGTTAGGAGATAAAAATTTTCTTGTACGAAATACTTCCCCTTTGAATTTTTTGCCAAGGCGTGTCAGTGACTTTGTAACAAGACACGAGTTATCGGGGCCCCTTCTCACTCAGACTGAGATGTCTGCATATTAAATATGTGAGAAAAAAGAAAAGAGAAGCTTGTATATCAAGAAAATATTCATACAGCTCCATTTCCCGCAAAACACAGTTTATATACGTAAGTACAAGAATGGGTTAGCTGTGTGGCTTAATTTGGAAATACTGTTAGCTTCCTTTTTTTTTACTGTCTTGTTTATATATTTATTCTAGAATAGCATTTGGACCACAGTAGGCACTTAATAAATACTCATTAAGAACAAATAAATAAATGTTAGAGAAATATATTTCTTGTACTGCTTTCATGAAAATAGAATTCGCTTCTCATCAATCAATCAAAACGAGCACAATTTGGCAAGTTCCAAAGTGTAACCCTTCATGTTTGCTGACTTATTTTTCACAGAAGCCCCTTTATATTTTCATCTAACACCTGAAATATGACAGAAATGAGGTTCTCCTTGAACGCTGCCCTGAGAGCGTGTCACTGGATGTAACAGGAGAACGTGACTGTCTGTTTCACAATCTGTCCATTCAACACGTATGAATTCAGTGTATTCCACGAGCCTGGCCTCTCCCCGAGGGCCTCGGAGACCAGGGGGAAGAAAAATGGCCACACGGATTATGACAGAAGCGGAGTGACAGCATGGAGAAGAGAGCGCCAAGGAGCACAGGGAGGCTGCACAGCGATGAAAAAATATGGATTCCTCCTCTGATGTTATGTGTAAGGGCTGGGCTACTGGAGCGTGAAGGAGGGTGAGTGAGGAGGTCACGTGGCCAGGGTTCAATGTTGGAGCCTACAGCTGCCCAAGAGAAACCTGACCATCCAGTCGTCGCCGTGCTGGGGAGAAGGCCAGCACGCTGGATTTAAAGACTCGACTTTCTAGAAAAGCTCCCAGCTCAGAGCTCCCTGGCAAAGAAAAAGTGAAGTGGGGACCCTGGTCTTCCTTTCCTTGTCTCCGTTTGCAAAGAGCAACCCCAGACTTTTAAAAATCAGACTTTCAAATAGTTGGCTCCAGCTTGTTAATAGTTTGCAAACAAGTGTTAAAATTTATCAGCCCATAAAACTGGTTCCAGCTTTTCAGGCGCAAAGATAGTGAAAAAAACCCAAGCCCACCGGCCCGCCTCGCTTTACGACTCCGTGTTTATTGGATGAAAACCTGAGAGAGAGGCGCGTGTGGAGGGCTGGACTGCAACGCACCCTGACCACGGGCTCCTCCAAGACTCTTGGCCTTCGTTCTCCGCGGATCTCTTTTCACCTGACAACCTTCTGAATGGATGAGCAGTTTTACTTGTGAAGGAAAAGGTCTTGAACTCTACTGGTGGTTCTTGTTCTTGTGAGGAGAGTTCACAGAGCATTTTTATCAATGAACAGATTTCCTCCCTAACTTTTGCAGAAGAAGGATAATTGTGGGACCTGTTACTAGGCGCAGGAAAAAAAAAACAAAAACTCAGCGTTGCCCTGGTGATAGAAATAAGAATTTGAAATCAGTGCTGTCTGCTAGAACCTTCTGGCAGGATGGGAAGTTCCACACCTGCAGCTGTTGAGTACTTGGAACTAAGGACTGAGGCACTAAATTTTAAATTTTATTTAATTTTAACTATTTTAAATTGAAATGGCACAAGTGGTTAGTTGCGACTTTCTGGACACCTTCAGCATGAAGGTGGGAACAGAGCCACTGCTGACGACCTGTTTATTGAAATCCAGGGCACTGCTGATCTGAATTTAAGTCTGATTCCGAAGCTACAAAAACTAGCCGGCGCACCTGCTCCATCCCATCAATCAGGTGAATTTTTTATCCTTAAAGGCCCATTTAAAGCACATGCCCAAAGGCAGGAGTTCGCCCGCAGCCGCAGGAGGTGCGTGGGTGGCTGCAGGGAAAGCAGGATGAGGAGGAAGGACAAATGCAGCAGATGCTGAAGAAGGAACCAACAGCAGCCTCCGAGGTGTGACATCCCCTGGGGCGGGGAGACACCCAGAGCATCTCAGAGCCGCATGGGAGCTGAAATGAGGTTCTGAGAACCTGCAATTTATACAGAAGTCTTGCAAGCCTAGTGGTCACATAACGCATTGTAAACAGCAGCCTTAGGAGCTCCGCGCCTTCTCGCAGTAGCTGGAGTCTCAGCGTTCCACACCTGTGGCCTTTCTTGCTTCCTCTTTCTAACCATTCCCCCCCCCCCGTCATTTGCTTTTATATAGATTTTTATCTCCTGTGGTTCTGGAGTGACTTTTTTAAACTGAGGGGTTGTTTTGTTTTGTTTTGGGGCTGCACATGAGAGAACTCAACTTTATACTCAATATTTTCTCTCCTTTCACACTTATGTGACACACTGGCACCTGAATTTCTCCGAAATCTCAACTCTAGGACAGATGAACATTCCCTGTGCACACAAACTGAAAGCAATTTTAGACTTCCTGGGTATTTTGAGGCCTCCTTATCCAAACCTAGGGTTTATTTGGTGTTCAGGTTTGGGTGGCCTCCATCTTCCATACAGTGCAACTTTCGATCTTTTTTTCGTATTGTTTTTTTTCCATTTCTCATGCCGTCTTGAGTCTTTATTTCACATTTTCCCATCTCATCAGGCTTAGCCTTTGAGATGTGGTCTTCCTTCCCCAATATGCCCCCCGTCTCCTGTTTCTCCCCATCTTTTTGAGATCTGCACTGTAAATCCACTGCACTGGTCTGCAAGTACTACTGGTGGAAATGGGACCAGCCTGCTTTCTCAGGGAGTGTGCACGACCCGCGTGGACTCCGGGTCCCTCCTGGTTTGTGGAGTCCTTTGGGAGAACGGGAGAAAGGCGTGTTTCTGTGGACAGCCCTCACTTTCTGCCCAAGCTGCCATCGCTATGCACCTGAAGACTGTCCTCCAGACGATTTCTCTAACGCCATGTTCCCCTTTTGTCATTGTCCTTGTTACCAGCGATGCTAAAACGCACACACTTGTACTCTTCTCCCCAAAGAGATGAATTTTTTCTACCTCTCCACCTAAGCATTACCATAAGACTTTCTGAATGATTCTGGTTTGAGGCTCCTCATTCAATGCTGAAGTTGTGATAAGAGTTAAAGAAATGATACATAAGTAGCTTTTCCCTAAGAGGCTTAGAGATTTGAATAAATATTATTTATATTTAATGATTAAAGGGCCCCTAGCAAGCCGACAATGGATTTAATTTTATTAAAAATATATTAGGGCAACATGACTGCCATGGCACTCCAAGGCTGGAAGAAAGTCAAGCATCTGCGACTGAGTGGGGTGGGCTCCTCCCTGCGGGGGGGGGGAGGGCGGACCCCTCCCTCCGAGGGTGGACCCCTCTCTCCCTCCCTCCCTCCCTCCCGAAGCTAACCTTCACCTGCCGAGCCGCTGGCTGCAGCCCACAGGCAGGCGCTCACAGCCTCATAGGAGGCGCTCAGCCGCGTGGTGGGGTCCCTCTTTGGCTTGGGCAGAGGCTGTTTCCGTGGTGACGGGAGGCCACAGCTGTCATCGAGGCCGAACACCGAGTGCAGAGACGGAGACCGGGTGGACGCGCCAGCCAGGGACTGGACCAGACTGTCCACCACCATGGGGACGGGAACGGAGCTGCAGTGGAAGTGCCTGGGTCCACCCTTGTCTTCAGCTCTGGAGGAGGGTAGGAAGCAGACACACACGGCCCCACCAGAGAGACCCAGATGCATTGTTCAGACGGTAACAATGAACCAGTTCAAGTAGACATAATCAAGGCTTTTTGGTAAAGAGCTTCCTGCAGTGGCTGGAGGATGCCTGCTGGTCACGGCACACGGGGGAAAGCCTCCTGCCCTTCCAGCCCCGCTTCAGGATAAATACGCCCGCAGGACGCTCATCATGAGCTCTTAGAAAACATCTCACACAAGCACAGACGTCTCAAGGAGGGCCACGTGTGCTCTCAGGCATGGGCTGAAGGAATTGTTCACACTCTGATTATTAAGCAAATCAAAATGCCAGGATTTCGACCTGAATGATAATTTCTGGGAAATCCATCTTAATAGAGAGCTACTAACGCATCAGATACTGGAGGCCGGCACTGCTTCCCCTTGCAGAGGTGGACACACTTTACTTCAGACTATCAGAGACTCACCTTCTCCCTGTCTCTCTGTCTCTCTTTTCCTTGCCACCTAAATTCCATCAGCAGTTATTTAATTATGTGCAGAATTATTATTTCTCTTCTATTACTCCATCTGGCTGCCCCGTGCCCAGGGAGCTGCGGGTGTTCAGTAAATAAATAGGCAGATGCTTCTTCACTTAATTTTGTATCGGGCAAATGAATACATAATGAAACTGAGAAACTGGGGTGGCTGGTTAGCTCCAGCAGAGAAGATAATAAATATTATTCTGGAAGTCATATAAAATTAATAGTTATCTGGTTTAAAAAAATTCCTCTGGCTTCACATGTCACTGTGATCATGTGCCAAGGAGATGCCAATGTGCTCTTTTACATGCAGTCTCTGAGCGTTTGTTTTTGTAATTACATCTCTGTGCAGCAGGGCACCAGCAGGGCTGGGATCCACTGCGAGGCCAAGTCAGACGCCCGTGTAGAAAATGAACTAGCTGAAGATGAAAGCGTGGCACTCAGTGGATAATTTGTTTTCCCTGTAATGTTTAATTACAGTTTTCCGTACAAAGGGAATTTTTTCAGTATTTAATCACTGAGATGTTTGAAGCTAATTAGTGAGAGACATCACCATTTCCGCTTTAATAAAAAATCCTTTGACACAGGCGGTCAAGGCGAAGGGGAACCGTTTTCTGGGAGAAACCACTAGACTTTACCAAGTTCCTGGGGAAAAACAAACATCTCTCTGACAGCAAATTAGGGCAGAAAGCACCCAGGTCCTTGGCCTCCCGGGGAGGGCTGTAAATCATGGGTGTCACAGAGAGGCAAGAACGCTGAAGTGGAGAGGGGCCTGGTGGGCCCCACGTGTTTATTCCAATCTCAGCATCCGTGAACTTCAAAATAACACCTTCCCCAAAGTGCTCCTCCTTGGCAAAGATGTTTCCCTAGGGAAACGCAGCGCATGCCACTGTTGCCTGATTTCACCGCGCTCACGGTTTTGGCGTGGCGTCTCCACTCCGGGGAACTTCAGATTTTCAGAAGTTCCTGTGAGTCAGCCTTATATCCATGACACTTGCATAAAGATGGAGAACCCAGCTGTACATTTTCGCTAAGACAGAAATATTAGATGCCTTAAAACTGTGCTTGAGATGGTAAGAGAGGCAAGCATTGTAGGGGAATCAGTTATTTTATGTGATTAACTAGCACACAGAGCATCTATTTCACGGAAGGAAGGCCCAGGAAAAGCATCCTTTCAGATGTCAGGGGGTCTCCCCTAACACACCGTGATTGCACACAGGCCTGTTCCTCTCAGTGCCAGCACATCTGACGAACTCTAGGCCAAGGGCTAGTTCCTTCGGCATCTTCCAGCTCCACGGGACCTGCTACAGGGGTGGCTGCAGGCGCACCCAGTCTGGCCTTACCTCTTGGCTCCTCCCCCTTGCGTGGTCCTGGCCTCCGCCTTCTCTTCGTGGAAGGTCACGTTCACTTCGCTCCGCAGCCGGTCGTTTTCGCGGGCGATGTCCGAGGCGTTCTGAACCACCAGGGCGTCGTAGGTCTTCAGCCCCATGTCCTCTGTGACCTGCAGGAAGCTCCTGATGGACGTGACCTCCTGCTGCGTGATGCTCCTTTTCTGATGCAGATGCCGGTGTGCTAAAAACCCTCTTATAACTTTGGCAAAAGAACACAATCACGGGTCAGACGTGAGAAGCAGAAGCAAGAAACCCAGAGGGACAGCAACAGAAGTCACTGATACATTCACGTCCGGGCAGCTATGAAATAAAGCGTATTGAACCCAGACTAGGACTTGACTGAAACACTCTAATCTTGTGTTAAAAAGAGATACCTAAATTCAGTGATGATAACACTAGAGGCAAAAGTCCTCACCCCGGATGAGATGGTGCAGGTAATGTTATAATAATACCACATTTCTTGTGGTAACACAGGCCGGACATTGACGGACTGCATTCAGATCAGTGGGAACGAACAAAGTCCAAACCCAGAGAATTCTGGGTGGAGCTCCGACCAGACCCTTTGGGGAGGTACTGATCACGCTTTGTTCTAACAGATTCTAACAGAAACGCCTGAGGCTCATGAAGCAGGCTTTGCAGACGCTACACACGTATTACCAGCAAGCCTGTGTGCTGCACCTCAGAAACGGACACACGGTAACTGACTATATACTTCAATTAAAAAAAGACTGTGACTCAACTCCTAGAAAGACTAACACTGCCTTTACGACTCCAGGAAGACATAGCGTAGAAATACGGGGCATCCTTCTTGCTTTCCGGGGAAGCAGGGCCAGAAGGTCATGCACGAACTGGGGGAAACAGGTGAATGAAGACACTCTGAAAGCACTGATATGTCAGTAACAGATGTAAGACTTGAAAATTAAAATCACGCCCACCGCTTAAAGACACTGCCGTGAACTCTAGTCCATCTTGTTGGGCACAAACTCAATGATCATTAACATTCCGGTGTCTCCATTTTGTGCCCAAAGGAAGAGAAGCTTAGTGAGGCTAAGAAAACAACTCCAGGTGAACACAACCGGCAGAGGCTAGAGGTGGATTCAAATTTCTGTCCTTATGAGACCAAACTCTGCTGACCAGCCATGTAGCTGCAGTCTGTAGCTTTCAGGGAGCAGAGCTCAACAGGGAGGTCGCAGGGGAGCACATTTGGGATCAGTATGAGGAAGAACTTTCTAACAGTGAGCACAGGTTGTAAATGCATCAAGCATCTCCTGGGAAAGAGAGTCAGCTCTCAGCCCCTGGGCACACTCAAGAAGCAGGATGGCCCCTGCTCAGGGATGCCGTGACAGGTGCAGGGCGAGGAATTCCAGTTCGGGCCACTTGATGCTAGGACGCATCCCTTCTAAGTTTCTAATGGTGGAAGGAGTTGTTTGGATTAAGGGAAGAGCTATAGCTGCAGGGAAAACCAACACATGTAGCAAAGACACTTCATTCACATCTGGAGGGGACATCCCTGTAAAACGTTAAGTGCTTTCAAATATTCCCTGGCTACAGGACGGCAACTGCGCGCGTATCTGCATGTCTAGGATATTCAGACGCCTTTCCTTGAGCGGGATGTGGAAAGTTGGATACAACTTTCTATACTTTTGTCTTCAGAGGCAAATAATAAGCAGACATCTAAAACGCACAAGGCTTTTTTTTTTTCTTCAGACGGCAATACTAAATGTTTAGTTCCTTCGAAATGCGGTTGTATCAACTGTGAAAACAGCCGTGCTGAACTAATCTAAAAGAGAAAATAATTAAACAGTAAAAGGTACCATCAGACTTTCAGGAATATAAAATGCGGAATAAAATGCAGAAGTGTTAACCAGGTGACAGGCACACCGAGGGAGAGAACTCAAATTGGCCTGCTCACTTGCTCATTCTTGTTACATTAAAAAGACAAACTGAGACACTGACTTTCGGAAAATGAGAGTGAGGGTACATTCAAGACGTTTAATCTCTTGGAATAAAGTTATGGACCCGCCAGGCTTCTGACTTCCAACTACAGCCAGACCTTCACTGGCTCCATGTTTACCCAGGAATCCACCGTCCTGCGTCTGACTTGGTTTTCCCACACTTCATGCTCCCAGTCATCAAAAAGCCTTTAAAGTTGTTATACCAGTTGCTAAAAGGTGGTATCTTTTATAAGAGATAATACAGATACATTTGCCACAAATAGATAATTGATACTTGTTCTTTCTGACAATTTCACGGAGGATGGAGTGAATGCGTTACAGTCAGAGGGGAACTTCTGTTAGGAATAATTTGAAGTTGAAATGATTAAATTTAAGATGGAAAGTTACAGCTGTCTTCCACCCAATATTTACAAAGAAAAAATGAGAACTCTAGAAAAACTGGAAATGACTCCAGATGATATAAATTCTGAGGAAATTTCATACTAGCCCCAAGTACTGAAGCAACGGCTCCAAGAAATGTAAAAATAAAAATCAATAATTAACGCTTTGCATTGAAGAGCCTGTAATTTAAAAAAAAATGCTTTGATAGCCATTATTTCATTGATGCAATGGTAAGTTACGGTTTTTATCTTGATGCCATTTTTTTCAAAAAGCATTCTCGATTTTTATCATTAGAGGTGAAGATGGAACCAGAGGCCTGCTCACTTCCTGTCATTCAGGTCTGTAGGGCACAGCAATTTAATATTTGTAACCCACTACGAGAGAAATCTCTGGTGGGCACCCCGAGGGAAGACAGGGCACATACACATCCTTCACGCAGGAGGATTTCCAGGGGAATCTGACACCCGCCCTGTGTGCGTGTGACGCAGGGTCCGGTGGAACTCTCAGCTGACCCCATGGCCGAGGGGCCGAGCGCTGGCCTTGTGAGCGGTCCCCCTTGCAGCCTGAGCACAGTTATGATTTTTAAAATGTACCCATTTTCGATGGTCACTTGGGTTTCAATAAAAAAAAAATTCTACATGGACGTCCTCAAAGTTAAAATGAAATAGATACTGTCTGCTATCAAAGATAACAGCCCAAACATTATCACCCCTTCACGAAGGAAAAACGAAGGCAAGGATTTTCCCAAGGCACAGCAGAATGACAGCAAGGAGGTCTGGCTGCTTGGGGTGGCAGTCCTCCAACTTGAGCGGACCCGGGAGCCGGCTCTACAGCAGCACCTGAGGGCCACGTGGTTTTGCTGTTGGTTGGTTTTGGTTTTTTCATCACTGTGGGTTGAAAGGCACACTCTTCTTG
The DNA here is from genome assembly GCF_048564905.1 of Vicugna pacos. NCBI lineage: Eukaryota > Metazoa > Chordata > Mammalia > Artiodactyla > Camelidae > Vicugna > Vicugna pacos. The sequence goes on along the minus strand of NW_027328742.1, from coordinate 18,292,135 downwards.
TCCTGTGCTTCTTGAAGGATCAACAGGCATGAATATTTTCAAGGTGAGGGATGCATAAATTAAAAGATATGTGTATCCCCTCTTCCAAATCATGACTTAGGTGAAAATTTGATACAGAATTGCAGACGGAATGACCACCAAACAAAGCAGGAGCCGACCCTGCACACTGATTTAGAGAGGCAAATAGCAAACTTAGCCATAAAGCTCCCTAAATTCCTAAATCTATTTATTTGCCTGAACGTAGTGTCTAGCCCTAACCTTAACCCTAACTCCAACCCTAGCTAACCCTAGCTAACCCCAGGGTTAGGGACGGATGGACACAGTGCTGGGTCAGGGTCCACTATAACGCAGGCATCACGAGCATTTAAACTCGGGGGTGCACTAAATGATTTTGTATTTCACACCTTAACAAAGTTCAGAAGCGTTAGCGTGGAGTTGTTACCTTTCTGGCAGGTGATAACTTTTCTCTGCAGCTGCAGGCACAAGTCATTTAGCTGGTTGGCATGCCAGTGTTTCAGAAACACTTTGCGAACTCCGATCTAAAATGCAAACAGCAGGAAAACATTTAACAGCATGAAGATGGGGAAATAATCAGGCAAGAGAATCTTCCAGAAGAAGATTAGAAGAAACAAACCTAACAAAATTAATTCCAGTACATCATCCTTATTTTTTTAACACGATTACATTTAGTTAAAATCCCAAAGGGTTTGTTCTAATAAGTATGTTTGCTGTGTGTACATGGTCACTAATGGTTGCAAATACCCAGACACTGCAGTTGTGGTTGTACTGTGTGGTGCAAGAGACAAACACTGGCCCTGACCCTTTGTGGGAAGAGTCAACCGTTCCTGTGAGTGAATTCCCAAACTCCAGGGCTAAACCCCGTCTTGCCTTTCACAATCCCTTTCTTTCTTTGACTCAAAGCAGGGAGGCTGAGACTGTGAAAAGGAAACGCGAACACACAAAAAGACCAAAACCAAAACCAACACAACTTAAAGCTGACACACGGAATCGTTGCAGTTGTGTTTTCCACTACACCATGTATATTACACATTAGAAGCTTACGCAACTGCAACTACAGCAGCTCAGCATAGAGGTGGAAAGTCTCAACAGTCGCCCCTGAGCAGTCGGCCCCCAAATGCCTGCGTACCCGGGGGCTGTACGGTGAATATTCTCATGTAGGATTTTAAAAAGGGAATTTCAGCGTGTACCAAATCACTTTTTACTACACGCTCCGCATCTAGGTAAGCCTGTCCAAACGTGTTATTGATAAGGACAGCTGCCAAAGAAAATTCTCAAAAACATGTGACAGCAAGCCGCATCTGTGCATCGTGAAAATAGGTTTCTTGTGCGTCACGTGCATTTTCCAGGAATTCATAGGACCGCAGCAGGCGTGAGGCACGCCCTTCGCAACGACGCTCACAGCCTCGGGGGGGGTTGCAGACGCAAGTAACTGCAGGAGAGCTGGGACTGTGACCGAGGGACGCCATGGAAGTCAGAGGCGAGGTTCTGTTAGCTGAGGAGCAGACACTGTCCGGGCAAACCTCGTGGTGCATTCACAGTCCTTCCCTCGGCGCTCAAGACAAACATCCTGAAAAGCAGAGGAAGACTAGCACGTGTGTCCCCAGGACAGAGCCATGCCACAGCCTGCGTCAGCATCACAGGGACACATAAAGCGGGCCCGGACGCGCACACCGTGAGGTGCCAGGATGGCCCATCGGTCCGACTTGCCTTCAGAGCGCTTGGCCAGAGATGGTCTGTGAGGCTCTTTGCAGGGAAACTGAGTTTACTCCAAACATAGCTTGTCAAGCCTCACCCTTCCGTCTAGTTCTCCCCATAGCCATGACCTGCTGTCTTACTGAAACACACTTTTGCATGAGATTGGAACTGTGTGTCCTGGCAGCCAGGCTGGTTGGCTGGATGGACTGAGCGCGCTCTCGACCGCCTTCCTGTTTGGGGGCTGGCTGACCACACGTGCTCCTTCATTTCCTTTTCTTTCAGTCAGCTGAAATCCGAGATAGTCTTTGGAGTGGGCGGCCACAGTGAACTGTTGCTTTTCCCCCATTGTATTGCCGTTCTCTCTTCCTAGTTATTTTCCACAATTCATTTCTTTTTCCTTCCCATCTGCTGACTTCCTTTGGCAGCCAACAGGAAGAACAGTTGGTCCTGTCTGCGTGCACCGCGGAGCAGATCTGAGACAGGCGCTGGGAGGAGGCAGCGTGTCATCTTTCTGTTCATTGTCGACTCACTGCAAGAACCCAAATCCCAAAAGCGAAATCCATGCAAACCTGGGTTCCAAAATGAAACTCCAGAAGACTTTTGGGCACCAAAGCTACAGGATGAGGAGAATCAGCAGTGACCACTGGGAGAGCTGATACAGGGCAGGGCACGCCCCGGGGACGAGACCACCAGCATGGAGACAGGAGAACTGGGTTCTAATTCTACCCTCTTCATTCAACAGAGACCCTTGGCAGGAAGACTGTGGGACGGGATGACTAAGATCTCTTCTAGTGGCGTTTCTAACAACCATCCAAAACCCAAAGTGGGTTTACCTTGAGAGTTGTGCTAGATCTGGGGATACGGAAGAGGTCCTCCCTCTCAAATGGCTCCTCGTTTACTGGGGAAGGTCAGCAGTGAGCAGACCCAGCAAGAGCGCATGCTCGGGGTGATGCCAGAGCCACGCCCACGGGCCCTCGGAGAGGGAGTGCTCACCAGGATGGGCCAGAACTCACTGAGATGCACACTGTCTAAGCTGGTTAGTCTTGAAGGACAAACAGGAATTTTCCAGGGTTGGGGGGAGATAAACGTGGGACAGAAAAACTAGGCAAGAAGCAGAAAACAACAAAGTCGCCTGATGCACAGCCGTGTGCAGAGCGACGGGGGAAGAGACTGCAGGTCCGAGTAGGGGCCACATCGTGAAGAATAATCCTGGAAACGTGGGGATTTTCCTGCGAACAACATGTACACACTGGAAGATTTAAAGAGGATCCTGTCTACATTTAATAAAAATAATTTTGAAATTGTATTTGAAATTTATAAAGTTCCTGCTGAAATGTGGCTGGAGAATGGGCTGCTGGGCTTGGCCTTATGGGGCGGGACACTGTAATGCAACGAACGACTTAGGTTTGGAAGAGTCTACGGCTGTCGCTAATCCGTTAGCTGACTGCTGTCAACCCTTCACCCACTTCCAGGAGTGGAGCTTTGATACCCATTCCTCTGCCTCCAGACGGGTCTGGATGACCTTCATTTGTATTTCCAGAGCACACTGTAAACGATTCTTTATTTCTCTTATTGTGCCATGCCGTGCATTTGCCATTACACATATATATTTGTATCTCCTGAAGATTATGAGGACATATTCTGGAACTTCGTAAGTGGTAGGACTGCAGGGAAGGTGGATTCAGATTAGAAACAGATGATGAGGAATTGCGAAGTCCTGGTATGAGATGAGTCATAGCGACAGATGATCATGTCGTCAAGGAGGGAAATACGGTGCGATGGACAATGAAGGCAGAAGCCAGACCCTGAGGTCATTCAGCGAGCTGGGGGTGAGTCATGGAAGTCGACAGGCCATAGACCAAGAGATGGGAGGAAGGAGAGAAAGAACCATAGGACAGGAGGCTGGGGAGCGATGACTCAGCCGACCCTCCCCTGCACTCACACGAGGAGAATGAGTGAAAGAGAAGCCCTGTAATAGAGTATTTTCAGGGAACAGCCAGTTTTCAGTTTACAGATGGCCGCTCACTCGGAAGGGGAGTAAATATGGATGAAAATGGGTTTTTCTCCCCAAACATTAGGGATTTCATAGTAGCCGACAGTGGCAGTTAAGAGGGGTCTGAGTGTTTCACACGCGATCTGTGAGTCAGGCCAGACTCCGAGGGAGGAAAAAGGCGACTTTCTGGGGTCGTTATGCCCATGAAAATTCTCCCTCCCGCAGTAAAACCAAGGGCTTTGTAAGTGAGGGGGGCTTCTGGGCTTCTGAGTCGGTGGGGGTGGGGGGGAACGCTGAATCCACGCTGCAAGTGTCCTGCGGAGACACAGCTGCAGACTTCGAGGCAGCGGCCGGGTGCGGTGCCCACATTCACAGCCAGGGGGTTTTAACAGACTCTTCACTCAGCTACTCGGGTGGACTTCACAGTTTCCAGCAGGCTCGCTCATCCATTCATTCATTCGTTTTTAATTTTTACTGTTTACCGTATGACTTCTTGGCAGACGACCTGTATTTGGAGATGCTCACTAGAAATTTGAGCACTTGTTTGGCTTTGCCGGCCTTTTAGAGATGCCATGGCTGTCGTCGACACTTCTTCTGTCCTTAAAGAATGAAAGTAGCCACTCAGTAGTATTTCAGATTCCTTCCTCAGAAACCATTCTGAATAATACATTTTAGTCCCCTGCTCTCACCGACGCTAAAGATTAGTGGGACATAAACCTAGGAACCTATCTTCACCAGGAAAACCCGGACAAGATCACATGGATTCTAACTTTCCAGGGATTTACATTGTCTGTTAGTGACACTGGCTAAGAGTCTGATTTTGTATATGTAATGAATTCACGTACAGTTACTCTGTAGTCAGTGCCGTGAATCAAATCCAACAATTAAGGCTCGCCTGCCTGAGACCAGACGTTCAGATCACCAACAGTCTTGATCTGGGGTTGCGTTCTCTTACAAACACACGTTCTCACAGCCAGACAAGGAGAGGCTGACCCGTCCTCCCTCCCCGTGCCCTCCCTGACGCAGCGTTCCTATCTGAGATTAAAACCTGAATGTCATCCTGACTCCTGTGAAAGTAAACCATCTGTGAATTAGAGTCAGCGCCATTTTTATTCAAAAACAATCAGTTTTCTTTTTCTTTTTGAAGTGACAGATTTTAAAAGATTAAGCAAAACTGTCATGGATGACTTCGTAAGTTTCAGTTCCCGTTTTCCAGTTTTCGGGGATTTTTTCTTAAGAGGTGTAGGCTGTGGGAGCACAAACAAGGGCTGGCTGGACCATTGCCATGGGGCGGGGTGGCCTGGAGGCTGAACTGGAGAGGCAGCGAGGGCACCTGGGGGTCCTCCGCCTCCAACTCCTCACCGATTGCTTCCGATCACGGAGATGCAGACAAAGGAGGAGGGCAGGGACCCACACTTCCTGTTTCCAGGGCAGGGGGTGCGCATCACTGGCCTCACCTTTTCAGGGACACCCACCACGTGACCACCCCTTGCTGTTTGGGGGATCATGGGCAAAATTACCTTCAGAGTGATCTTTCTGAACATCAATCTCATTATGTTACTTTCATGCTTAAAATTATTTAATAGCAGGTCATGATTTTCAGGATAATGCTCAGATTCTTTTGAAATGTTACTAGACTTCCTATCGCATGAGCCTTCTTCAGTACATTCCAGTTTATCTGTTCTCAAACTGAATCATATTTCTTACTGTTCCAAAATGGGAACTTGCTTTTCCCACCTCCAGCCTAATATAGACTATTTATTTTTCCTTCGTACCTTTCTCTAAATCATCTACTAGATAAGCTCCTGTTCATCCTTCAAAACACAGATGGCTTCACGAGCTCTCAGTCTAGCGTGTATCTTGTAAATTAAATTCATTAAAACAGCTTATCTATGTCACTAATAGACCGTGAGATATCTCCAGAATACCACCGTATTCCTGGTTTTGTCATTATTGGTCCACCTGTCTGAATGTTCAGCTTGACTGTGAAATACCTGTAGGCTAGGATAATGTTGGAAAAATATAAAGGTCATAATTGGCAATCTTAATATGTGAAGGAAAGCAGACGGAATGATAAAATGGGGGAAGCGGAATTTCAAAGAAAGCGATTTGAGTGGACACTAGCTGTAATGTGAACTCAGATATGTGAGTTTTAATTTATTTCAAAGACTTGAATCTTTAAAAAGTTAAATCTATTGAAACTATATGGATTCATTCATTTTATAGAAACGCACCCAGTGCTGTTCAAGAAACAGAGATGTTAAATTCCGTATTCCTGGTGCCATCACAGTCTGGTGTAGGATCATTGCAAACCCAAATCTAGAGCTTACCGCGTCCTCTAATTCTTTACCTGCTCGCTGACTCACCTTGCATACAGCCTCCAATTTATCAATGTTCCAGAAACCTTCACTGATTCTGTACTGCCTGTAAGCTCAAAAGCATACTTTTGAGTTTAGTGTCCACAGCCCTCCATAATATGCTCTTTCCTCACCTCGGAAGACCTAACACTTTTTACTCCTCTAAAAGAGGTGCCATTGATCCTTATTCCAACCCCCCCTCCTCCCTGAGAGCAGACAACCCGAGTGAGACCTGTGCAGGCAGGGTCCCGGGCCCACAGCTCCTGACGCACAGAGCTCTCACTGATGACGCCGCCGCGGCCGCCACTGTTGTCAGCTGTCCTGCTTTGTGTCTGGGTCTCTAGTTACTGCACGGATTTCATTCATGATACTTTATTAATTATATTTCAATGAGAAACGGTTTATGGGGAATGCTTATATTTTTCCTGCAACATGCTTTCTCTTTGTTATTACAGATAAAAAAATTAGTCTTTAAAAAGTTTAATCTCCCTTGCTCTAAAAACATCAGCACTATTCAAATAGATATGTCCTGTTTAAAGCCAAGATGCATAATGTCATAACTGCATTAAAAGTATTCAGCTTCTTTCACTGCAGTGTTAGAATTTCAGACAAGATGCCCCGGTACCTCTTAAAGTGCCCTGCCAGTGTCAGTCTGTTCGGTTTCTAAAATAGCTTTATTTACAATGATAAGAACAACACACACTTTCATGTGTTTTGATGTCTGTGTCACTCTCCCATCAGACTTGTTTTCCTTCCTGCTGATCTGAGATGTCACTGTGCTCCTTTAAAGCACAGTTCATTCTGCTTTCATCATGCAACATACTTTCCGTACCTCCCAGGTAATCCCTTCCAAACAGAAACAGCCCCCCAAACCCCAGCATGTCCACATGCTCGCTGTGAGCCATCCTTCACACATTCCTGCTGCCTCGTCATTTCACATAGTGCTTACATGCATTGTATCTCATCTCCTTCCTGGCTTTCTGGCTTCACATTAATTCAACTACCTACCTTACTATCTGTCTGTCCTATTCATTTATTCACTTATCATCTATCCATTCATCCCTTCATCCCTTCATCCATCCACCATCTGACCCTCCCTCCATCCATCTCTCCATCCCTCCCTCCATCCACTCTTCCATCCATCCCTCCACCCACCTATCCAACCATCATCCTTCTATCCATTCATCCCTCCATCCCTCCCTCCATCCATCTTTCCATCCCTCCCTCCATTCATTCATCTATTCCTCCATCCATCCCTCCCTCCCTCCATCCATCCACCCATCCATCCTTCTGTCCATCCACCCACCCATCCATCCCTTCATCGCTCCCTCCATGCATTCATCCACCCATCCATCTGTCCATCCTTACATCTATCCATCCAACCATCCATCCATCTACCCATCCATCCATCCTTCCATCCCTCCCTCCATCCATCCACCCATCCATCCATCCTTCTGTCCATCCATCCACCCATCCATCCCTTCATCGCTCCCTCCATGCATTCATCCACCCATCCATCTGTCCATCCTTACATCTATCCATCCAACCAACCATCCATCCATCTAACCATCCATCCATCCGCCCATCCACCCCTCCATCCTTCCATCTCTCCATCCACCCATCTATCCACTCCTCTATCCCTCCATCCCTCCATTCATAAATCAAACATTTGCCAAGGGCCTTCCTAATACCAGCCACTGTGCCAAGCTCTAGGACCACGAGGATGAATAGAACATGGTCTATCCTTTCAGGAATCTCAGTAAAACAACCATTTTAACTAAAATCGATCTTTCCCAGGTTTAATTCACATATTTCCCCCATTTGCGTCCTTGATTCCTGAAGTTTCCACAGAAGACCACAATTTTGCCTATTTCTGTTTATTACTAATATTTTGGTATTTTACATTTTCATGGTAGAAATGTTCTAATGTTCAGTCTGGCTCTGAATGTACTTTTAAACATCCTCAAATGATACATTTGGACTAAAACACAGTTCTTTTCTCTTTGTTATAAATAGACTATTCTTGAAGTTTAGCTTCAGCACAGAAAAGATAATTACAGCCACACGCATATAGCAGAGCGCTGTATCTTCTGGTATTTGAAGGAGGTGGTTTGGTTCGAATTACATATAATTACAGGTTAAGAAAAATTAATTACTCTCACCTAGAGTGGTCTGACCTGTACAGCAAGCACTGAGGAATGAAACTACTATTTTGAGCGTAGCAGTGAATTACTCACTATGGGCGCCTGCGTGTCACTTTATTACGGGAATCGTATCAGTGTGGTCAAGAACGCTTAAAAGAGAAAGCCCCTGTCCTCCTCCCAGAGTGACCCACTGTGAGAAGCAGCCAAAGCCAAACCCTAACGAGGCCGCTTGGCCCCGAAAGCTCAGAGGACGCCGCAGGGGTGAGCACGAAGCACCTTCAGTCTGTCTTTCTAACAAAACGGCCTCAGTGGTGCGGACGACGGTCACCTGCCGCATGGAGCGTGTGTGACGCGTGAGCAGCAGCAGAGGCGGCGCCGCGCCCGCCGGGCTGGGGGCGTGCTGGGGGCGCGCAGCCCTCGGCGCCTGCTGCCCCGGGAAGGGGAAGGCTCCCGGCCCTTCGCCCGGGCATCTGGTCTTACATGGCTCATCCTTAAGAGTGCATGTAGATATTTTTTAAAAAACCTCGCTTTCCTAATTCCCCAAACGTTTGCTCCGTGGCGTGTCCGCGGCTGCTGTGCGCCACGCCCCGTAATCCGGCCGAACCGGCTCGCGCGCTCTCCTCCCCGGGGGCCGGGCCCCTCCCAGCCCCGAGCGTCCCGCGCGCCCCTGGCCGCCAGGCTCGCTCTCGTGAGGGGGGGCCGGAGCACGGCCCGGTCTCAGCCAGAGGGCGAGCCACCCGACGGGCCGAGCGGGAGGGTCCCGGCCACCCCCAGCAGCCCCAGCGGCCCCTGCCCTGCCCACGCTGCGCCCCCTCACCTGGGCTACTCCTCCGTGAGGTTCGCTGCCTGGCTTCCCGGCTCTGGTCTTGTGTTCCAACAGTGCATTTTTTCATGTTTCAAGCATAAATCAGATCACGCTGACACCCTCCTGCCGCCCTACTGATGGCTTCAGGTTGAACTTGAAGTAGAACACTGCGCTTTGCTTGCACACGTCCCGCGGGCTCTGGCCCCTGCGTCCCTCTGAGAACCCATCTCAGCCGGGAGACTCTGCCCAGAGGGTGAAGTTGGTTCCTGATGCGCAAAAAGCCCCTTAGCAACAGGGTTCGTGGCACATGACTGTGAGGGCTTGCTGAGTGAGCACACGAAGACTAGACGGCGAACAAGAGGTGGAGCTGGATTCGGCCCGGACGTGGCCGCCACCCCCCCAGTGGCTGTTGAGAGGCCAGGTTGTCCAGGAAGGCTGTTCACTGAAGGGCCACCAGCCACTGTGACAGCTAAGAATCTTTTTGTCTCCCAGGAGTATTCTCTGACTTATTTCTCTCTCTGGGTGGAGGAGGGTGACGGTGAGATGACAAAGGTCGAAGAACACTGACCTACGGCGTCCTCTCTCCCCTTCTCACCGGAGCCCAGGGCTCCACCATCCTGCCCCCCTCAGCTCTCCCGGGCAGCCTCCCCCTTGGGTCTGGCACTCCCTGCTCCCACCCCAATCCTGCATCCTGCCCCATCATGTCACTGGCTCCTTCTTGCCCTCAGAGCTCAGCCAGAGCCTGTCGGGTTTGGAGACACCCGTTATGATCACTGCCACCTGAACTAGGGACACTGTGATTGGCCATCACGGGGTCTGCGGTGGTCCCCTCCAGGTGAGGGATTACAGGAACCTAACCTGTAACTATCCGTTTACTACTTATGGCCCACCCCCACCCCCACCCCCTGACTAGACCTAAGGCCTGTGCTGGGGACACAGCGTTCTTCCTTACCGTCACCTTACAACTGCCTCGTGTGACTTCAGGACAAAAACGGGGCTCAACACACGTTTACTGACTTGCTCAATCAACAGACCTGGAATCGGAGGAAGGCAGACTGATTTCTAAGGCATGAAAATTGGATTAAGAGTAGGCAGTTTTCACATCACAATTGTTGAGTGCCATATTACACTCGGCCTTTTGTTCAATGAAGCTGAGAGGGAAAACACAAAATTGCTTTAAAAAAGAAACCATCACACATATCAGCAGGACTTGACTGTGGGTCCCTAAGGAACGTGTGGTAACAGGTGGGAAGTCGGTTCATTCATTCATTCAACAAACACTGGTTGAGTGTCTATTATGACCCAGACCCAGGGGAAGTAAGAGTGAAACACACACACATGTGTGACAATATATAAGGAAAAAAAAGAAGTCCTGTTTGTCCTCAATAAAATTCATGGTGAAAGGGAAAGAGACATACTTTCCAAGAATCAAACATCTGAAATGTTCTTTTTAAAAACTGAGTGAGCATTTGGAGTACTACTGTCTCTAGGTAGTTCAATTATGGGTGATCTATATTTTCTTCTTTAATTTTCTCTATTTTTCAAGTTTCTTATGAAGATGGAGTGCTTTTAGTACAAAGTTATATTCATACATCTGTGTGTATATATGTCTTTAGTACAAGAGAAAAAAGGAAATAAATATAAGTATATATATAGCAATTCCTGGATATCATGCCCACAGTACCAAGAGATACTCTCAGATTGCTAATTTTTATTATTTTCAACATTAATAATGCCAGAGAAAGAGGAGGAGTATGAGAAAAGGAGTAATTTCACAGACTCTTTTCTAGCTTGCACCTTCCAGTTGATTTACGAAGTGCTCCTTGAGTAATAAAACAAAGCCTATAAACCATTAATTTATTGTACTAATAAGCACCAATGGCCCTAATACAATTGTCTTGTCCTGGAAAATGTACAGAAAGTGGCGGGTGCTTCAAACTTTAACAGTTTCTTGCTCTTACTTTTATTATCTTTTCCCTACTGGACTATTTTAGATTAATGAAATAATAAATCCTTCATCCAACTGATTTTATTTAATGTTATGGTAAAATCTTAATCTTGCAATTCTCTGCACTGGAGGAGTGAATCCTTCAAAGACCAGTAACGAAATCGAATTGAAAATGACATTAGAGGATGATGATAAAGAAAATAATTATTGCAATTACTTTTTGTGAATGAATAAACACAAACAGGAAAAATAAATTTCATTAAATTTGGACTTTGTCTTTGGTTATCTCTCTCAGAGTCTGTCTCCCTTTCTCCCTCTCTCTCTCTCTCTCTCTCACACACACACACACACACACAGTACTCAGCATCATACCCCTATCCCGTGGGTAGCTGAGATACAGTTAAAGTTCTAATTTCATTTCTCACTTCCTGCCTGTAGCATCCTGGATGAGTCACCGGAAGCCTTCCTGCGTCTGACTCCCCATCCTTGCAGTGTTAAAGGATACGTGACTCTTGCTAAGGTTATCATCTAAACTTCTCCTTCCAGGAGGTCCTGGAACAGGGGTCATGAACACCTGCTTCGAGGGCCCAAGGACACTCTTCTTTGTCCACAAAGCTGCCTCCACCCCCACAGTTCTAGAAACCTGTCTGGAAAGACAGTGAACCGTTCTGCTGTGAAAGCCTTGCTGGGTGGGGCCGCCCGCCCCGCAGCCCTGGCTCCTCCCTGGCCGGCCGGTGCCGGGGCGGGAGCGGTCCCCGGGCACCGTCGCGGGAACCGGCTCCGGCAGATTTGTTTCTCTGCTCGTCAGCCCTCCAGATGGCTCTACCGTGAATATAGCATTCGAATAACTCCACAGAAGAAATCCTCCTATAGCCAGCTGATTCTTATAAAACATGTGAAAATCAGATTCTACCATTTACTTTTCCACTTAGAATTAGTTTCAAAAGCTTTCCCTTCACATAAATGACATAACATTGCAAAACAAGCATGTTCCACACGGGCCTAAATGCCTGCCAGTCACTGTTCCATGGCTTAGGGGAAATCAGGGCAGAAAAAGCTTATTAAATGTGTGGTCACCAAAGGGAAAGTGGGGAGGGATAAATTAGGCATCTGCGATGAGCAGATACACACTTCTCTGTGCAAATAGATAAACAACAAGGTCCTACTGTAGAACACAGGGAACCATATTCAACAGCTTGTAATAACCTATAACGGAAAAGAATAGGAAAAAGGATGCACGTATATATGACCAAATCCCTGTGCTGCACCTGGAAACTAACACAGTTGTAAATCAATTGCACGTCAATAAAAGCATGTACAGAGTCTGCAGGGGTTATTTTCAAACGTACCTTAATGCAGGACTAAACTAAAAATGTACCTATTTAGAGAAATAAATACCCGAATAATTCAGAAAGCCTCAAATAGCAGAAGGTTAATAACCAGTGGCTTAATTTAACTTGTTTTCAGACTACTTGGATTTTTTTCCCACAAACGAAGTAATTAATAGACTCTTTGTTTCATAAAGAAAAATACATCTGGTGAGAAGGAACACAGTCCCAGAAGGCACGCAGAGTCCACTCAGAGCGTTTCAAGGACCTGCTATTCCTTTTAGAACAACTTACTTAAATTCTGCCCTGGAATGAGGACACAGCTCTGACTAGTCCACTGTATTTTCGAAGTGTGCCATTTCGTTGTGAACAGGAACAAGTCACCACCGAGCAGGATGCCTTCCCAGCCATCACTACATCACGCTTTATTCACTTTGCCTCGAAATGAAACCACCTCACGGCAAAGTGGAGACGTGGCAAAGGGAGCGAGTGCACGAGTGAGTTTGCCGAAATGTGTGGTTACTGGTTCGAGTCGTGTGCAGATTCCTTTGAGAAGTAAGGGCGGTGGTGTGAAATGCACCACAGGTGAACTGTTTTTGGAAACCAAAATGCTTCAGGGAAGCTCAGGCAGTGTGATGTACAGTTTCCTCATAAATGTTTAAAATAATTAATTTGACCCTATACCATATCCCACTTAAACTGTGTTTATGTAGTGGCTACTACATATTTTAGAAGTCATTTTTAATTACAGAAGGAAGGCACACATGCATTTACCTCCTAAACACAGATATAAACTCAAATTCCATTTGACTCTCATCTGAACACCATTCGCCAGGTATCAGCACTGTTAGGTGTTTGTGACTTACTCCAGATAAAAAAGAGTTCACATAGGTCTGCATATCCATACAAAGTATGTAGTAGCTTGGTGGTTTTTCATTGACAAAGACTGATTTGCTGGCCTGGCAAACATATACTGAGCGTCTGCTGTACATCCTTCTGTCCCCTGCTGGGGAAAGAGCAGGAAACTGGGCAGACGCAGCCTCCTGCCATGAGCTTGTCACCGCTGGAGGAGACACAGGCGGCAACTCTGTCAGAGGCACAATGTCAGCAGTGAGAGCAAGCAGAGGGCAGCGCGGGGGCGCGGCTGTGGCAAAGCCGGGGGCCTGCCAGCGGGGGGGGCTGCCAGCCGAGGAGGGGCTCTGCCGAATGGTCTAGGGTGACCGTTCTTGATCTGCCTTCACCCAAGCCGGGACCCCAGGGCCAGCATCCCCCAGACGCACATCTCCACCGTGAGCCATCGCCACCCCTCCTGTTCCCTCTGGACGCCCGGAGCACCTAAGTCTCGGCTCTCAGAGTAGAACTGACTGTAAACACTGAACAAAGTCAAACATCTCCTCCCTAGATCCCACCTCCTCTCCTTCCTTTCCTCCCTTTCCTCCACCTTCTTTTCTTTGCAAGAGGCAGTCAGGACCTAGCCTCTGAGAGCCCCGGCTCTTTAAGGGTCGGTGGGCTGACCATCTGAGTAGGAAAGATTCCAGCCAGAATCAGCCAGCCAGGAAGTGGCCAGCTGGTTTCCCCTCGGTCTACAGGGGCATCAGAAACACACAGAAGACAGTAGCGACGGGAAGCAATCTGCTCCGGCTCACGGGGGAGCCTGCCCGTGCCTTTGACCAAAGCTCATGGTGCGTGACCTCGGCCCTTCAAACCCTGCAGTCTGAGCGGAAGGACTTCCGAGGACAGCCACGCGGGAGGACTTCCAAGGACAGCCACGCGAAAGAATGCAGGTCGAGGCGAGGTGTTGGGGAGAACACAGTGCAGGAGACGAGGTCCGGTCTCAGCACAGTGGCCTTCCCACCAAAGAGAAGTGTTAGCCACACGGCGTATTTCCAATGATAGGCTGATCTCTAAGATTCTATTTTCTTACACCTGAAATGAGGTCATTACTGCTCACCTGTCCACCTTGCTTTTTCCACATGGAGTTGTCATTAGGTTTAACTTGAATAAAGCAAAAAAAAAAACCCTCTGAATAGTTGTAACAGATTCCAAGGATGAAAAGAATCATCATTTATGAGATATTGGAAATTGCAGAGCTTCACGCACTGACTGAAACCCATGACCACATAAACAGACAGCTCACGTGGACCGTTAAACACGTGCACAGCACTGGAGGGAGGAGGTCCCCAGCCTCATCGGAAGCAGGAGGAAACCCCAATGTTCGCCTCCACGTACAGAATTGCTATAACCTGTGAAAGAACAAGGAAGATAGAGCTGGAACCCTGGCGCTGACGATCGGAGGCTCCCTGTGCTGGCTCTGATCGGCGCCCAGGAGGGAGAAAGCAGCCTCCAGAGATCTCCAAGGCCCGTCAGGGCCACAGTGAACGGACCCCATTTTTAGGAAAGGGAACTGAATTTCGAGCTAACAATCTATGCAGATTCACACAGCAAAAGGTGACTCCAAGCTCTGTAGGTTCTGGCAAGGCTCCTAAAAACTATGGAAAAGAATTCAAATCCATCTTGTGCGAACCATTCAGAGTCAAAGGATGAACACTGGCTGCTTCACAGAAACGTGCCTTGTGCCTCTTGGCAGTCTGAGAACCACGCTGCGCGTCGGAGGACCATCCACCAGGACCTTGCTCCTGCTTCACATAGCTCCCATCTCCTCCTTGTCCTGAGGACCCTCCCACAGGAGGGGTGGCAACTCTTTCTGCAACTTTCAACCCATTTCACAGAGTAGCTTTGCTTTTGAAACAAAGGAGTCTGGCTTTTCTGGGTCAGAAATAAATGGTTTTTTAAAAATTCATTTGCCGTCTGACTAGCACAAAAATGAAATATGAATAAGCTGTATTTCCATGAAGCCAATGATTTGTCTTATAGCATAAAGGACATGAAAGGTTTCATCTTGAAGAAGCTGAAGAAAGAAGCTGGAGAAAGCAGGTTTTCCTGACTACTCAGTATCGATCATGTAAGCAAACACTATCATCAAAATGAAGACTTTTCTTTTTTTTCACTTTGTCTCGTATTTTTTGCCTCCTTTGGGGAGGGAGAAAGGGAGGGAAAATGAACTAGTGTAATGAAATGGGAGCTCTTCCCCAATTCTTATTTTGATGCACTTTTTCAGTCCCCATGTGTGTTTCAGTGTAACACCGTCCTCAGCTGCAACTTCAAGGGACCTCGCGCACACAGGCACGCGGGCGGCATGGAGGCTGTGAGGTGCACTGCTTTGCCTCCCAGCCCCCCCACGTCTGACCCCGCACCCTGCACAGGTGAGTCGGGGGACTGACGGGCGGCCAGGCACTGTGGCTACCGTCAGGCATTCTTTTAGTGGAAGAATTGTTCCAGAGCCCCTCACTTTTCCTCGACAACTCAAGCTTCTTTCTCAGCGTTTGATAAATCTTTCTTGTCTGTGAGTATTTTCTAAAGAAGAAAATGCACTGAGAAAATCTTAGTGTTATATATATTCACGAACCACAACTCTTCGAATACTGACTTAAAAGTTCCGACAGTGACTCAGTTGAAATGACTTCAGCTGCCTTCGGCTTGTCGAACGACTGCGTTCTAGAACCCCACATCCTATGCCACCGACTCCAGAGCAGTGCGCTGACATCATCCTCTGCTAGTGATTCCTCCTTCCTCCTCCTTTTTTATCCAGTCCTTTGGCACGGATGTGCATCCATGACTGTTACAGACTGTGAGCACCCTCCTTCAGACCGCTATTTAAAGTTCAGCTCCATTATTAGTTTAAAAAAAAAAAGGAAAGAACAAGGGAAAAGGTAATAAAGGCAGAGACTGGGCGGCACAGACAATTAAACCATGACTCATCGATGCTAAAATTCTAGGTTCTTAGTTCCTCGTCATAGACGGATGCGGGCGTCAGTGTCACTCCGGATACTCCCCCTGCTCTGCCTCCCCTGGACCACTTCAGACACATTGGTAATTCAGAGCCTCCTGCTGACGTCATGTCTGAAGTGTGGCACTTGTTTTTGGCCTCGTCAGTTACCAGCCTTTTCACTTGTAGATGCCGTCTCATTATTACGTTTTAAAAAACTGAGATTTATGTCTGCTTTCTAGTAATTGTGACGCTTTGCCAAAGCCATGAGCACCACGCTCTTTGCCACCTGTGTGCTTTCAGATGCTCCAGAGCTCGAAGCTTCCAGTGATCTCTCGTGTCGTGGATGGTCGTCCGTTTCCCAGGCTGTGCTGACATTTCCTTCTTGGTTCTTTTACGTTTCAAATTCCCCTTCCTCACACTGGTCACGCCGGCATTCTAGGTTCTTAAGGGATTAAACCAAGTCCGGACTGACTGAGCCCTCGTGTTTCCGGGGAGGCGTCCCCCGCTATTCAGTCTCCTGTGACTCCGTCCTCCTGGAAGCCTGGTGACCCCACCAGCCACAAGGGTGACGGATCGCAGTCAGACATTTACAGTTAGGGAGCTCTGGCCATTGACTGAGGTTGGAGGGGCAGTGACACTTCCAGTGTGCGGTGGGTGAGAAGCAGGGCAAAGAGAAACAGGACAAAGGAGCCCAAACAGGACCTGGGGCACCTGGGAGGCCCGGGTCTTACAGAAAACTCGGAGGACTCCCGGAAGAGCCAAGAAACCAAGGCTCGGTCCCCTGACTTGACTCCTCTGACTTCTGCTACCTTTGAGACAGTCCAGAAAGCCTCAGTGTCATCGTGGGGGTCTAAGATGGGGGCAAACGGAGGGGCTTTAGAACCCCCGCCCTAAACAGAGCCCCTGGGTCCCTGTGTTTGCTGCTGAGACCAGCGAATCAGAAGGACTGCTGTGTTACCAGGAGTGCATGAGCATCTCGCCTTGCCAAACACATCACAGCGACTGGTTTTTTCAGGGGAGACTCTGCTGGTTCCCTGCGATGACTCAGCCCACACACAGAAAACCCTAAACTGCTCTGGGAGGAGCTCGGGGGTCACCAACCTGCCAGCCTTGTAACTTGCACCGCTGGAGGGCGAGCCGGCATCTCTCCTCGGGGGACAGCATCTCGGCGCCTGGGAGGGTCTCTGCCACCGGCTTATACCTGCAGAGAGCGCGGGGACAGGAAAGCAGTGACTGGATCAGCCAAGAAAATGATTGTCTTCAACAGGATGCCTTTGTTACCCTGTCTCTTCAGTTCTCTCCCCTTTGGACCGTGCCCCGTGAGCCCCTCAAACTCCATTCATTGTGCGTTTCACATTGGACAGCTGTGAGGCAGCCCTTAGGCTTCACATGGAAAATGATTACAAAAGGGAGTCCAATGTATTTTTCAGTCCTTTCATGTGTGCTTAGTGTGACCACAGAGTGATGCAAATTATCGAAAGAAAGTCTGATGAGAAGGAAAACCAATTAGTTTTCATTTAAATTTTTAGAATACTCTTGAACCACACCTTTTAAGGTGTTCCCACTTTCTTTATTAGCGTTTGAGAGTGAGTCTAGACGTAGTTAGAATCTGCAGTAAAGGGGTGCCCCAAACGCCCACAAGGGTGTGTCGGTGGGAGACAGAGTAGCTCCTCCCCTACAGAGTAGATTTTGAGTATTTTAAATCTTTCAGTAGGACATTCTAGTTTTGGGAAGGTTCCTCTGAATAATTACATTTCACTCCCTGGCTGAAATTCATGGCTATGCAAAGGTTTCTTCTGGGTTTCTAAAAAAATGCCTTTCAAAATTATGTGATCCATTAAAAAAATCTTTGTGAAATTTCCCTTTGCACTTAGCGCATCTAACACAACCTGTAAGCAAAACTGCGTTGGTTAGAGGAAGGGGGAGGGGGGAGGGGGAGGAGAGAGACAGGAGAAAGGAGGAAGCGCTGGGTTGCTGCTCCTGGTTGCGCTGTGTGTTTATGGTCCTCACTCTGGGCTGCCCTGGGAACTCAGTGCCAAAAATTAAACCACCGAAGTTTTCTGTTATTTTCTGGATAAGTCTCAGCTTTTCATCTAAGATTGTTGCAGCAAACCTGGCATCTTCTAAAACGAGTCCTTTGTTTCCCGAGGGCCACTAAGGAAGGAGGTGTGTTGCCTCCACTCTCTGCCCACCGGGTGCTGGGAGGACAGGCACATCCCCCGCGGACATACCGCTCCTTCATTTCTACAAGAGCAGTGGTGAAATGAGGTGCCCAGCACAGGGCAGTGCAGCGGGAACCGTGGGTCTGGCATGTCCCATAAATACGGAGAAAATAGACTCATTTGACTTTTTCAGCAGTAGACATTCATTCCTTCTCTAAAATCCTTTTAGCATCGCCACCGAAAACTCACTCTGTTATCTGTCCTGGATTGAGAATTGTCAGAATCTCACCAGCCGTGAGTTGGACAAAATAAATACACCAGCATCAGCAACCTCCCTTCCTTCTCATACACAGATTTTTGCTCATGTTATCAGGTCAGGGTGCAGGAAGGAGTAAAATAGTCAGCTCCGGAGGCAGAACGTGAAATTGTCGTGCCAGAGGCAAGGCTGTGAAAACCCTTGTTCGTCATTTTGATCACACGGAATGGTCTGAAACGATCTGCGGATGATGGAAGTGTTCAGTGATTTTTTTTTTTTGATAAAAAGCAAGAATGTGGTTTTCTACCCAGCAGGCACGTAAGTTGGCATTTTTTTTTTGTTTTGTTTTCTTTTTTAACTGGTTCTACTGTGGTTGCTGCAGAGGAGAAAGGGTATTACCGGGGTGGAACAGAGCAGAGGAAGAGGGTATAATGGAGTGTGGGTGTGGACGAGAACTAGGAGTAAGGTGTGCCAAGGGCAGTGGAGGGACCACCTGAAAGGTTGTGAGCACCCCAAGGAGATGCTGGTGCTTCACATCGGAGCATCACTGGGCAAGCCGGGATGATGCACTGTAACGTCAGAGGGGTTCAATGGCAGTAACTGATAACTGCACAATGTGTCGTCTGAATTGGAAAGAAACTGGACTGGGGATCCAAACCCAGCTTCAGCTTCCAACTCCACAGCAAATTTCCCACAAGGCCCTAGGCAAGACACCTGGTGGGTAATTCTCCCCTCTCAGTCCTGCCCCGGTGTGCTTCTCAGGACAGGACACAAGTCAGATGCTGCATTACGAACATGAGTTTAATTCTTATCCGTCCTCAGAGTGTGTGAGGTTCCCAAGGATACGGGGCCATCTTTGCACCTGCTAGCTTGCCTGTGTACGGGGAAAGTGTGATAAAATGATGAAAGGCTGAGGACTGGGCTGGGGGAGTGGAGGATGGGGTGACATCTTCTGAGCACTGAATGAGGGCAAGGGCATTTTCATAGGTCACGTTACATCATTCCTGGAGGATGCAGGGGGTCCAGAGGATCTCTTCTGATAGTGAGAGAGCTGGTCATCACAGAAGTGAAGTCACCTGCCCAAGTTCACACAGAGATGACGTGGAACTGCGTCTCTCCCCCAAAGCATAAGTGAGTGTGACCTTGTTTGGAAACAGAGTCCTGGAAGATGTAATGCAGTTAAGATGAGGTCCTTAGGGTGGGCCCCAAACCAGCAGGACAAGTGTCCTTATAAGAAGAGGAAACGCCACGTACAGACAGAGACACATGGGGAGGCAGAGACTGGAGAGATGCAGGTGCAGAGATTGGAGTGACATGGGTGCATGGATTGCTGGCCACCACCGTAGCTGGGAAGAGGCCAGGCAGGGTTCCACCCAGCCTCAGAGGGGTGTGGCCCTGGTGACACCCTGGTTTTGGATTTCTGGCCTCTAGAACTGTGAGAGAGCCCGTTCCTTTGCTGGAAGCTCCCCCAGTTTGGGGTGCCTCGTGAGGGCAGCCCTAGGAGCCTGACACGGACGGCTGCAGTGGTTGAGCTGGACTCGAACCCGGGGCCACCCGACTCCAGGGCAACGTCTCCAGTAGCACTGCAGCAGTCTCAGCAGGACGGAGGGAGCCCCCGGCCCCATGTGGCTCCAGAGTGAAAACAGGATGAGACGGCGTGAAAGACCGACCCGGCAAACCCGACGGTCACCCCCGGAAGACGGGACAGGCAGAGAGGACACACTCGGGCCCTGACCTCTGAGTGACTGGGCCCCTCCTCAGCAGCGAACTAGAACTCATAATGACACAGGCTCATTCAGGCAGTCAGGAAAATCAGCGCGTTTCTACCATTTGCCCAGAGTCACAAAATGAAGTGAAATCACTCAAATGATCTCTTTATTCTTTTATAATCGTCTCATTCTGGAACTTGGCTAATTATCACTGAGAACTGAGCTGACATAATTCAAGTATCTGAATACGGTACGGCATTAACAAGTCAGAATAAAAATCTGAATGCTTGGGGCTCCCCCCCCCATTTTATATTGTTCTTTTGACACCTAAAATGGTATAATTCTGACATTTCAACTGAAAAGACAAAAACGTCATCTCAGGCAGGGCAAGGTACTCTGTCTCAGTGTAATTAAAAACATCTGCCTTTGGGGATGTGAGTGGCATCTATCCGCGGTGTCACTGGTCTATCACTGCACTGACACACGACCGCACTGAAACCTCACGGTGGTAACCAGCCTGAGCCCGGCGCTGCACGTATGTCCCGAGCACGGGTGGGATTGGAGACGGAGGTCTCATTCCTCCACCCTCCTGGCCTCCATGGTCCAAGAGGAGGCCACCTGGGCCCACTGGAGGTCCCTACACCAGGCTGACACCTGCCCTGCGTCCCAGATCAGCCAGCCGATGGTAAGAAGTCAGTGTTAACTCCTCCAGCAGACCCCCTCTTGTCTCATCCTGGTTTGGATGAGGGGCATGACTGGGATCCGGTCCACGTCCAGAATCAAGGTCCTGTGGCTCATTCATTGGGCTCATTCCATCCATCAACTAATGCTGACTGAGCACAAAATATCCACCGGGAATGCGGGAGGAATGAAACAGACTAAGGTCCTTAGAGCCTAGGATGGAGACAGACAGACACGCAGATGAGGAGGGATGTCAGATGTGAGGAGAGAGAGGGAGACACACAGAGCAGGCAAGGTTTTGGGGCCGGCGGGTGTCAGCTGGGGAGGAAAGGGAGGTGGCGCTCTCTGGGGAACAGGGCTCAGAACCCAGGGCACAGCAGGTGCAGAAGCCCGGGGTGGGGCATCGCATGCCTGCTGGAGGCAGGGAGGGGCAAATGCGGTCGGCAGGCAGGTGAGAGGGAAGGTGGAGGGGTCGGATCCACAAAGCAGCCACACGGGGTGAGGACAGGGGTCCCACAGGGGACTCCAGTGACTTCGGCTGTGACTCTGAGAGTCCTGGAGAGGGAGCGAGGGTTTGAGTAGACAAGTCACATCACTTGACATTCACAGAATCGTCAGAGCTGCCAGGCTGCGAGGGGCCCCAGGGAACAAGCAGGCGGCGGGGAGGCTATCTGGAGACCCCGCCCACAGCCCCGGAGGGAGGCCATGGGAGCGGTAGGAACTGGCTGTACCTCTGTCCAGACTGGAGGCAGACCCAACAGGCACCAGGATGTGTATGTGAGGGGAAGAGAGGACGACCCCAAGTTCTTAGGCCCAGGAGGCAGGAGGATGAGCTGACACTCACTGAGCTGGAGCAGACTGGGGAGCTTAGTGATTTCCCGGGACCAATGCCGCATAAACAAGCGGAAGGCATCAGTGCCACTGAGAACCGAAGAGGAGGGGGCACAGAGAAACTCCTCAAAGAGGAGTGGGCCCAGCGCCAGCCGACAGCCCCGAACGTGGCTCCCTGCCTCCCTGGGCCAGCAGCCCGGCGGCGGGCAGCTGCTTCTGCGTTGCGTCCGCCTGCCCGACCGGACAGGACTTGCTGACTGCTCAGGAAGCTGGGTCTGTTGCTGTCGCAGGGCTGAACGCTCGGCGTTCTCTTGGGGCTGAAACTGAAACCCGGGCTGGATGCTCCATTTGCCTTGTGAACGTGTCTCTGACAGCTTCCAGCCTCCCCCACCGCCAGCCTCCATCCTGAACTGCCGACGCGTAAGCGTGGGCTCCCACAGCAGGCTCTGCCACAGCTACTGAAAACCGCAGCGCACATATCCTGCTCGTCAAGTTCTGCTTCCCCATCAAGGATTCGAGGACGCCGACTCCCTGTGGACTCACAGGATCGAGAAGATGACAGTGAAATGATAACGGACATGACCATACTTTACAAGATTCTAAGGGGCAGAACCACACCACTGCTCATTTTCATTCTGGGGTCCCTGTATTCTAAGAGGAACAGATTGACGCTGAGGTAGCAGAGAAATGCTAACAATTAAGAAATGTAACGCAGAACCTAAGGGAAGAGCTGAAATCAGCATTTCTCTTGTCTAAGGCGGTTCTTCCATCTACTTTTAAGAAGAACTTTGTGGTCCTAGACATGAAAAAAAAAGAGGTTATGCAGTGACTGTAGACATCAGGGTAAACACTGCAGTGACTCAACTGACTGTCACGAAATTGTAGTCGTCGCCTTAGGAAGATGCAGGGTGTGTGTATCAAGTGAATGCTTAAAAAACTCAGGTGTCTCTGAAATTGCTTCTGTTTGCTGAATATTTCCTCCATTCTCAAGGAAAATTCTGCTGTGAAAGTTTTAGTCCCGTAACCCCTTAAAATTCAATTCTGTTCAGCAAATATTCTTTGAGGACCTATTACGAGC
This sequence comes from Vicugna pacos, assembly GCF_048564905.1. NCBI lineage: Eukaryota > Metazoa > Chordata > Mammalia > Artiodactyla > Camelidae > Vicugna > Vicugna pacos. Next base: position 18,269,298 of record NW_027328742.1, on the reverse strand, counting down.
AAGATACTCTGTTAAAATTGGGAGTTCGAGATTTGCAGATACTAAATACTGTATATGAAAATAGTAAACAACAAGTTTATACTGTACAGCACATGGACCTGTATTCAATGTGTTACAGTAACTTATAATGAAAAAGAACATGAAAAGGAATATATATATAAATCTGAATCACTACGCTGTAAACCAGGAATTGACATGACATTGTAAACTAACTATACTCCAATAAAAAAATTTTTTAAGTGCTGCAAAAAAAAAATACTCTGCTAAGAAATGCACTGGTCACCAATGCATTTTGATTTCGCTGCGTATGATCAAACATACAACATGACATTTCTTGGCCAAAATTATATCTTAGAAAAGACGTGGTTTCCTTATTTCAAGACCTCATGGCATTTGTCTTATTATGTCTTATTTAGTTGGGACAACAAAAGAATGTTGGAGGAGAACCGAGAACCTCCTTATCCTTGAGGAAGGCCTGGATCATCCACAGGAGGAAGACAGTGGGGCGCCAGGGAGCTCTCAGTGGAGGGAGGATGGTGGAGGGAGATGGCCGGTGAGGGGGGCGGGCAGGCAGGGCTGGGACTGTGCGATTTCCGAGCAGCCAGGGAAGGCAGGGCTGGAGGTGTGGTAGGCAGTGTGGAGGGGTTGAAGTGTGTCACACGGGGAAGGGGCTGCTGGAGTTGTGACTGGGGACTCAGACAACGCCCAGAAGAAACCGGAATCCTGTGGCATCGAGACATTAGCAGATGGTGGAGAAGCGCGAGGACTGGGTCTGGTGCTTCAGGACACACGTAAAAGGAGAGGTCAAGGGCTTGAGGGCCAAGTGGAGTCAAGCCAAGTTCTGGGATGCTTTGCTTTCCAGAGGCAAGGAAGAACACACAGACTCCATAGGCCGGCTTGCAGACGCACGCAGGTCCTACGCTCTGTTCGTGCTTGTTTTTGTGTGTTTCTGTTTTCCTCTGGGTGACCTTTTCCGCGGACGCTCAGCTCTCACAGGATGAGGGCACCGCTTCTTCTGGACCCACGGCCTTGGTAGGGTCCTGCGTGGTCTCTCTTTCCAACACACAGGCCACACAAGCAGCTGTCGGGCCGCGGTTAAACAGGGATGCGTTTCACGGTTCTACAAGCTTGCCCGGATTGTCACCGCGCCCTCATGTTCCTGCGCTCACAGTAAACGCAGTGCAGGTGCAAGGCGTGATTTTCTAGCTCTCTGGGGCTAATTTCCAGCATTCAGAGTGCTGAGTGGTGGGCTGAGCATAACAGCTGCCTAGCAACGGGACTGACATACATCACAGAAACAGTGAGGGATGCAGGAAAAAGAGCACAAGTGGGCTTGGAGAGGAAGGGAACCAATTTCACCGTGGGGTGGGCAGGGCGTGAGGGGAAATGAGACCAGGCGGAGGATTTGCAGAAGTGCTTCTCAGTGAAAGAAGATCACTTCTGTTTCCTCTTAAAGGGAAGGATGTTCAAGCAAAGAGATAAAATTGTCAAAAAATCGTCTTATTCACCCCCAAATCTATTGTGTTCTCTAAGCATGCCCGTTCTTTCTCTCCTTCCATAACTCTAAGGTTTGGACATCCCACCTAGGCTGGCGGGTCTGTCCAGTTGCCAGCCCCCGCGCCATCTGCCGGTGGTGGGTGGGCTCTGTGGGGCCTCCCCCAGGCTCACACTGCAGAACAAAACCTGAGCTGCTCCCATCCCACATAGAGCTTTACCATGTGCACCTGCCCATCGCCCCACCCCATCTCCCACCAGCTCCCCACCGGTCCTCCGCATCCAGCCAGTCAAACCGCTTCCACCCTCCCCACCTGCCTTGCACCTGCTGGACCCTCTGCTTGGAGCTCGTCAGCCTGATACCGTTTCCAGGGGGTTCACCACCTCTGCTCTCCAGTCCCCACGACCTCCCCCTGTACATTTACAGGAAGAATGGGAGGGGGATGTTAGCTATGTTTTGCAGTGGCTTTCGGGTCTCCTGGAGTGTTCAGACCTGGAATTTGGTCTCGAGTTAATTTTCACGTCTACTGGGACTAACATTCAGCTCCCCAGTCTCATCGGGATCTGCGTGTGACTCTGCCGAGGGGAGAAGAGTCTTCACATGAACACCATGACAGTCTCTGGCCCACTGCTCAGCCCACCAGGCAAGACTGAGTTCCCCTCGCTTTCCAAATTGTGGTAAACAGGCTGCTGTCACCTTTAGAAAAAGAGCAGATCATTCAAAGACACTGTGGTGCTTCACTTTCCCATGGGCTTCCCAGCTCAAGAGCCCCCAGGAACAGGGTCCTTGGGAAGAGTCGGGGGACAGGGCAGAAGAGCTGCCCCACTGACGTCACCCTGCAGCCGCATGCCCCTGACGGTGCTGTCGGGGCCGGGGGGCTGGGTGACCAGCACAGTGAGGGTCCTCCCTGACTTCCATGTGCAATTCTCCAGAGTTCACAATGGGGCAGGAGGAGGCAGGGCAAGGGGGGGAGAGATGGGGGGAGGGGGACCCCAAGGAAAAGGTATCGGGTGCCTGTAAATGTCAGGGTATGACGCCCGGTCATTCCACACCATTCCTGAACTCTCCCAGCAGCCCCAGAACCACCCGCACGGGAGTTGCAGGATGACTTCAAAGAGTCAGTTTACAGCGAGCTAGGGTCCTAATCCAGGTGGCGAAACTGCAAGTCTCATGGGGCTTCTACGAAATTTGGGAGATGGGAAAAAACCAGGCACTTGCCCCTTTTGTTTCTGAGCTTGAAAGGACAAAGGCAGCCATCAGAATACGGCATAACGTATAAGTGAGGAACATTAATAAGACAGGAGGCGGGAGCAGCAAGGCTCCAGGCTACTGCCTGAAAGTCCGTCTTCCCGTCAGGGTTACACTCCCTCCTCTGTCTCTCTGTCCCTGTCTCTGTGTCTCTCTCATTATGCTGGGGAGGTGTTGCTTTTGTTACTATTATTTTAACAGCGTTACTATGTTATTATTTTAACGTAATCACGGTTACATTTATTAGGCATTTATCTGTGAAGATTCTAAAACACAGCACCCCAAATTCAAACTCAGTGTCTGGCTTTCACATCACTGCTGGTGGAGACCCAAAGGCGAGAGAAAGGTGGTGATACGGTAGACTGAGGGGGGTTCTGAGCAGGCTGCCAGGCCCCGGAGAAGCCCCTTCTGTACCCTTCACCGGAAATCTCCGGGATGGTTTTTGTGAGGGTTCTACTGAAGGTGTGGGGCGTTCTTGGGGGCCCACTGCTAACGTGCCAACCGGCTGCACCGTGGGGACGGCCAGGTACGAAGGACCACAACGGAAACGTGTCCACTTGCCCCGCAGCTGCTTCCGCGACAGCATCTCGCTCCGCTGCCCGCGGCAAAGCAGGCCACACGGAGACGCGGCCTTAATCCTGCGGCCTTCATTCACACACTTCACGTAATTAAGCCAGAGGCTCTTATCCCAGACAATATGGAGCTAAACAATAAAAAAGAATGCAAAATCGTACCTCTGCTCCTGGGATTCGCCAGTACCACGAAGCCAATAAAAAATGAATTCAGAGCATCTGCCTAGAATTTCCATGACAATGCTCTCAAGTGCTCTCACATCAGCCCGCCCCTCCACTGCATTTTAATTGCACAAGGTCGCACCATTCTATTTACTGAGTGAATGGAGGGAAGTGAAACCCCCATTACGAGTGTCCTGGTGTGAAGTACACATGCAATTCCACTTCCAGGGCAGCCTCTTCAGCAGGTAACCTTTGCCTTGGCCGGGTTTGGACTTGCTTCTAATATGGCCCTGGGATATTTTTCCACCTAGGAGCCCCCTCTGTGCACGCACAGCACTCCAGAGCCATCTACTGTGGGAGACATCTAGAACCAGGCCCTCTGGGAGGACAGAATCTGTGATGGAGATGAAACATCCAGGGCAGGCAAAGGACCCGGGGCCAGTGCTCTCTGACCACGCCGCGCGCGCCGGGGAGGATGCCGAGCACCAGCGGTGCGGACGCTCGAGCCGCTGTGGCCCCTCCTGCGCCGCGCTCTGCGGAGTGTCCTGGCTGAGCCACAGCCTGGCTCTGTCAGGTACAAGAACAGCTTGCTTCCTTCGACTGAAAAGAACAGATGTTCATTTGTTGTTTAAGCCTAAATAGGAGGCCTCTCTAAGCTCTGTGGTTTAAGGGAAGTTATCCCATTCCTAAACCAATTTGCTCCTTAACCACATGTGCACCAGGGTCAGTCTGACCTCCTGTCTTTCACTAGGAACAGGAAACCAAGGCAGGTCTATTTGTTGGAGATACTTGTTCTTCTAGTGTTTGCTCTCCCTACCACACAGAGGAGGCAATTCATCTCCTTGAAAAAGGCTAAAAATGTTTATGAAGATTGGTGGCTAATGCCAGTTATTTTACTATTTCAATAAGTTCATGCCGATTTCAGATCCCGAATTGAGTTACTTCCAACCGTATGAACCTGCTGTTCAGAATATCATTGCTGTTATAACTGGTTAGCAAATCAGGAAGGAGAATGAAGTTGTTACGGTCTCCAGAGGAACAGCCTAGCACTGAAGCCAGATCTCATGACTTCCACGGCCATGAAACTTTCTTTTGAACATCTGCTTTTGAAAGTGTGTGACAAGAGCTGAAGGAAGACTTAGGGTTCAGTATTGGTTCAGGACATCAATGATGTTTGTTAACTTTGGAAAGTATTAATTATTTTTAAAAACATGTTATTGAGGTGTGATTGACAAGCAGCCATATGTATTCAGGGCATCCAATAGGGTAAGTGTGGAAATGTGTATCTGGGAACCATCACCACAGCCAATGCCATAAACACAATCTACCACCTCCAGAAATTTCCTCTGCCTTCTTCATTTTCATCCACTTATTTTTTTTTAAATAAGAGCACTTACATAAGATTCGCCCTCTTGGCAATTTTTTAAGATTACAACACACTCCTGTTAGGCGCAGACACAACTCTGTACGGCGCACCACTAGGACTCACTCATCTTGCAGAACTAAGGCTCGGTGTCCTTTCACCATCACCTCCCCGCTTTCCCCTCTGCCCACCCTCTGGCAACCATTCTGCTCTCTGCTTCTATGACTCTTACTACCTCGGATTCCATATATAAGTGGGGTCACACAGCATTTGCCTTTCTGTGCCCGGTTTATTTCACTTAGCACTATGCCCTCCGGGTTCATCCGTGTTCTCATGAATGAAACAATTTTCTTCATTTTTAAGGCTGAATACTATTCCGTTGTATGTAAACACCACATGGAGAGTACTAATTTTAAAATGCAGTCAGCTAAGACTTACAAAGACAAAACTGGCATTTGTGTGGTGGTCAAGTCGTGAAAAATGAGCAGTAGTCAATTCTAACGCCAGTTAACGGGGTTCTCATCTGGAGCCACGAAAGGCAAGCAATGTGCATTTTTAAGAACCCAGGATCAAAATGATAAACTTAACACCTAATTTCCTTTCTCTTCAAGGAGACACTTTAAACACAGATACGGCACTCTTGAACAATATAACAGAGACGGTTGACAACAGTGAAGGGTAACTAACATTAAGAGTGAGAATCCAAGTACGCTTGCATTTTGAGGGAAAATAACATGGTCACGTAATTGTCATATTTAATCTTGATCACTTATTGTCACCATTTGAAAACACTGACTGGACAGGACAGGTCCACGTGAGAAGCGCTGGTATTTGAGACACCTCAGAAATTTAAGGATATTATCACCCACCGTTAGGCACTGATGCCTCCAATGAAAGTTTTAATTCAAAGAAAGGCACAATTAAAATCAGTACTAATTAGAACTCTAAAGGAATTAATAATACACAAAATGCCCTGTCTCTTCACATCCACTGAGACACCGCACACCCGTGACACAGCGCACGCTGCGAAGTTCCGCTTCCCATGGCCTCTGGCTCTCACACTCCCTCTCTTGACAATTACCACGAAGACCAACGGGTGTACAGCACTTTGCTTGGTCCTGGACACAATGGTCGACAAGATATGGTCTTGCCTCTGGGTATCCTTTCACAAGAATGCTGGGTGCTATCCAGTGGACCCCTGGGAATTACCTAATTTTATGGATTGCTTTTGAATAGGCAATTTCGTAGCTCTGCAGAGACAGAACTGAAACTACAGAAAACTGATAATGTGCAGATAACTTTTGTCCAAAGTAACAGAAATGACATTTGTCGGGGCAGCACCGATAAATTTTGCCCATAGAGAAGATCACCTCTGTGAATAAAATCTAGTTTTAACATCTGACTAGTTCTAGTCTCCTCTTTACATAAGGAGGTGAACAGAGTATTTGATGTGTGTTTAGATTATATCATATGCCAGTCATGATTTTACCTTTTTGAAAATTAAATTTTACCACGGCATGATGGGGTAATCGAGAATTAGCAAGGGATGGGTTGACATTCTACAAATAATCAAATCCAATTCACATCTTCATCCCAGTACACTCTCCCGCCTCTGCAGTCCAGTTTCCATTTTTGTGAGCATCACTCTGTGGAAACATCATACGTCAAGGTGGCTCACAAATCTACACAGGCAAACCCAGTGGCTGCACTTCGGGGCTTTTTCTCCCCTGATGCTTCTGCTTTCGTATCACTTGATCTTTCTGTGGCATACGAACCCCCTGGCATCTCCCTCCCTGAAACAGTCTGCCTCTCACCTGTCCCACACATTCCCGGTCTCCACCCTGCACTTTATTTCCTCCATCCTTCTAACCATTGTATGTGCTTTTTAGTAGCACTTGCTTCCTGCCTCTCCCGGAATGTCTTCCTCAGTAGCAGCAAATGTACTCAAGACTGTAACAATCTCTTATAAACCAATGTTTTAAAAATTTTGTGTATGTAAGACACCACAGTCACTCCCCTGAACGTCACACCAATGTGCTGAATCGCCCCTGGACAGGCAGGTTGGATGTCCCAAGCACACCTCAGGACCAACCCATTCCACTCCCCACTCCTGCCCCATACGCTCCCATTTGTGGTCAACTTTCTATCTACCTCCCTCCCTGGCACCTGGAAGTCTGGAAAGACTGGTCCATCAGCACGTACTGACCACTTCACAACCTAAACATCTCTCAAGTTTATATCCTCTTCATCTCAGTTAAGTACATGCCATGAAGCCTCAACCACTTCGTTCTCAATGACTGGACTCCATCCTCTCCTACATGCACCTCGGTCTTGTCAGACTCTCACAATTTCTCCGACGTTGTTGAGGGGCTCCCCGCCTTCCGCACAGGGTCCTGGACGTTTACAGGCTTCACGACGCAGTCCTCTCTGACTTCTCTGAGTTAAACATCTCCCGGCCAGTGGGCTTCTGCACGTTGACTTTTACTGAACTCACCCTTCTCCCTCGCTGTTGTGCTTCTGCATGTGCTTGGGGTGGGGGGTGGCAACTGCTCTTTGATTTCTTTTCTGGGTAACTCTAAGTGGTCTTCAAGAATTGGCTCGATGTCACGTACCCTGGGAAATCTTGGGAGCCCCTTTCCCGGGAAGCCCCCTGCCTGGTCCAGATGCTGCCTGCATCCTCCTGTCTCCTCACTCTCACTGCCGGCTTCCATGTCCCTAGCATCTGAGCAGAGAACATTCTATGCCATCCATATTTTTATCCCACAGTACCTGGTATACTGAAACCATTCAACAAGCTATCATTGAATGACTAAAGGAGGGATGGCAAGAAAGCAGAAATGAGAGGAGGTGGGAGAAAATAAAATGTTTTTGGTTATTTAAATATTATTTTATATATTAATATAATTAAATCTGTAGTGTTTATATATAAGTATATGTACTTTTAAAGCAAAAATACTTAAATAATGCTATTTACTATTTAATATTATTTTAATAATAACTCAGGGATACTCTTTTGCCAGTGACCAGCCCTTTATATAAGTATATAAAAATTAATGATTGTACCATCACACAGCATATTAGTGATCAAATGAAAGCACAATTTCCTAGTCATTCACTTCTTGTTTTTATTTCTAGCTTCTATCCAGGGGAATTGGCCACTTTTGTCTGACTGGCGCCTGGTCAGCACAGCGGAGGTGGGCGTCCCTGTCCGGTTCGCACGGACCCCACTCTACAGCAGCGGAGCGGCGCCGGTCGCCTTAGCAGCGTCGGCCCCGGGCGAAGGAAGCCAGTGACGCCGGGGGACTGGCAACGGCCACTCCTTCTCCAGACCGCTCCAGGCCCCTGGAGGGTCTCACCGGTTACCCACGAGCACTCTTTTCCTCTTATTCATTGGATTGTTTTTTAAAAATGTTAAAGTACCCATTTTTCTTCAAGTGTGTCTTCTCCCGCACCTTCAGATTGGGTGATGCTAAGAGAAGCCTGTGGCTGATTTATTTAAAACCATTTTTAAGCTATCCAAGTTTCATCTAAAAATAGGACTGCTGAGTGGGTCAACTTCAGTGAAAATGACAAAGTGGATCAGGCTTAAACCCGCGTTGATACGTGGCGCACCGCACACGTGCCGCTGTGGAAAGGCGCGGGCCGCCTTCAGGGCCGCAATCTCTTACCAACGGAGACGGGGCGTGAGCCGCGACCTCGGTGGAGTCCTCACACCCTCTGCGTCTCGTCCAGACTCTTGGAGATACTTCAGGTGCCCCCGAAAACCCTCTCACGGTGTCATAGCTGCCACCTGCCGAGATCGGGACACTCAGAAGTTCATGGGGAACCTGCCATGTGAAGCGTGGAAGTGCAGTGTCTTGCTCACCGACACCTTCTCGGGAGTGTTTCTGGCCAGCATTAAGGGTGACTCTCTCTACAGTGCTCCTTAGAGGCTGTGGAGATCTGACACCCCCCCGTCCATCTTTTCTCTTCTTGGCTGTCTTCTCATTGTGTCTTTGAAAAGTTCTTGACTCTCTCATTCACACCTCAGTTTGCACAGTCTTTCTTCCACCCGGAACCCTCAGGGGGTCACTCTAATTTCACAGCAGAGAACCTGGGCTCCTCCTTTCTGATCCTCTGCTGCAGAAACTCTTCTGACCAGAGTTCCCACGAGTTTTAAACATTTAATGCCTATTAGCCACAGGACCAATTCCAAGTCTTGCACCTGATACGTCATTCCTGCCTTCCTCTCTGCTTTCGTTTTCTTTGATGTATTTATGCTGCTGCAACGAGAAAGTCCTCCCAAACACTTCAGGATGCTTCTCACTCCCTTCCCTTTATTCAAGTCAGATCCTGAGATCTCACTCCAAGTCTGAGGTTTCCTCCATCACCTCCTGCAATGAGCTTACTTCTCACGCTTGCTCGAGAATCTTCGAGGCGCTACTTCCGACGGGATGACAGGCTTTACTTCTAGGCTGTGACAACACCCTGGTACCACTGCGTCTCAGGCATCTCTTCCCTCAGCTGAACTGAGAGATACATCAGGCTTGGGCAAGACCCATCTTTGCATCCTTAACACGTAGCACGACCTCAGGCAGTTTGCAGGAACTCCGCATTAACGCCAATGAATAACTTTTCTAGAGATGTCTTTGAGCGTTCAAGCTTGCAGGTCTTTAGAGGGCACTTGGGTAAGATTAAGGGCAAGAAATAAAATCATCTTTAAAGGAAAATAAAGTACAGCCATCATGGAACGTTGTACTTTGTTAGGTTTCATGTGCGATCACTACTTTTCTTAATTTTAAATACTTCAATGAATGACATATCTGCAGCTTCACATGAAGACTTTATTTTTTTAACTAAATGAATGAATAATATATGGGAATCCTGAAGAGAGAATGTAAGATATACATACAGCTTATACCTTTCAAACCCTGTCTTACTCTGGTTTTTTGTTTGTTTTTTGAAACACCAATTATTGCTAGTTATATATAAATATATATATAGTGTATATTACATATAACACTGTATATGCTATATGTGTGTATGTGTGTGTGTGTGTGTGTGTGTGTATATATATATATATTCTCTGACCACTGAGATGGAGTGATAATAACACACATAAAGGCCAGAAGTGTTTCCTTAAATCCTAATTTTTGAGCCTTATTCAATGGCCTATTAAATGCCTGATAACTGGTTACAGCAATATTTGCAGGTAATGGTTATAAATATTTACAAGATAACACATGAGAAATGTAAGTGAAAGTTACTTTTTAAAAAGCCATCTCTTTATCCTTGTTATGTATTAATTTTTGAAATACCTTAAGGATTATTCTTTTTTTATGTCTTAGGGTGTCCCTAGGGTAAAGCACTGGTGATGAGAGAATTGGGAAATTTGCTACTAACTCTTAAAATTCACTGGGGGCAAAGCAGGTGAAGTTTTTTTTTCTTGAGTCAAAGTATTTTTTCATGTGGGGTAGGGGGCCGAATGCTCATAAGTCTATTCAAAGCTTTGCACATAAATATGCATTTCTGGTCATTTTGGTCATAGAAACTTCCAATCCATGAATTCCCTAAAAATAGAGAAAAAGTCATCAACTTCCTGGACAATTTCTAACGTGCTTAATTTTAGCTTAATTAAAATCCCATGCACATTCAAACAAATACAGTGTCCGCCTCCACTTCCCACCCAAACTCTTGTCTAGCATCATCATTCTATAAAATACCAGCTGCTCTGTGTTCATTTTTACACAGAGATACAAGTCTGTTTAGGCAAAGGTGGTATACATAATTGGAAGAGCAAAGAAGAAAAGTGTACCACCATCCAAACTATCAAAATGACCTTTGAAAAAATACAAGCTTTCAAACAATAGGATCATTTTAGGAAGTTCTCTGCTGTGAGAATAGATTATCGGTGCTCACAGGACAACCCAGGAATGATTAATATGTAAAATACCATCCAGTAGGAAACCAATATGAAAAATAAAAAATAGGGACCACTTGTACTCTCCACCCTTACACAACTTAAACCCAAGCAACATGCATGAAGCAAGGATTCTCAGACAGTGAACACTGGTGACCCCTGAGAGGGAACAAGTCAGCTAGGGCCCTAAGACCGCCCCAGCCTCCTCCATCCAGGGGAGGCACTGGCTGAGGCCTGAGAAGGAGTCCCAAGTGAAGCCTGAGGAGCTCCCTGAGTGGAGGAGATGGCCCTGGGGGTGGGGGATGCCAAGGCAGCTTGAGTTCACAGCAGATAATCTGAGAAGAGAGAGCTGCACAGAAAGAAGGTTCCAGGGCCCTTCAGAGCCCCCCAAGTCTGCCGCAGAACACTGATCAGCACATACATGTGAATACACTGCCTATGACCAGGGAAACAACCGCCCAGCTGGAGGGGAGGACACCATCCCCAGGGCAGAGGCAAGCAGTGAGGAAGGCCCTTCCTAGCAGCCAGAGTGAAAAAGTCCACACCACGGGGCACTGGAGAGAGGACTCAATTGCTTTGCATCCGTAGCACAACATAAAAAGGCCCAGACTACATGCTGATCTGCCTCTAACTAAAAAAGCATGTGAGTATGACTGCAAAAGAACAAATTTTTTTTCTAAGTAACTTAATCGTTTCAAAGTCCAAATTCAAGAATATTTATAGAAATACAAAAATACATATCACATGAAAAAGTAAAATTTGTAATATCTAGTAACCAATCAAAAATTACCAGGCACGCAAAGAAGGGGAACAATGTGAAATGTTAATCTGTCGACATCGACCCAGAAATGGCAGGTAATGGAATCTGTAGACGGACACTAAAATAAAGATTAAACATATTAAAAACCTGAAGGATTTGAAAAAGATCCAAGTTCTAGAGATTACAATTCCAGTAACCGGAGCAAAAGATGCACAGGATGGGATGAAGTGCGGATTAGACTCTGCGGAAGAAAAGATGACTGAGCCTGAAGACGTGGCTGCAGAAACCACCCAAACTGCAACACTGAGGGAAAAGACAGAACAAACACGGACATCAGCGATCTGCGGGACAGACTCAAGCATCTAATTGACACGTAACTGTAGAGTCTAAGTGAGAGGAGACAGAAGGTGAGAAAGAAAAAATTCTCAATAAGATTATGACAAAAATTTTCCAAACTCAATGGAAGCTGTAAACTCATAGGTCCAAGGAGCTTGATGAACTGTAAGCACAAGAAATATGAAGAAAACCTCTCTAAGACTATCACAGTCAAATTACTCAATCATCTTGCAAAATATACTTGGAAAGTGAAGGTGAGGACGTACAACACCAAGGGTGAACCACGACGGAGACCACGGACGTTGGGTGACTAGGACGTGGCAGCGTGGGCTCGTCTCTTGTGACAAATGTACAGCTCTGCTGGGGGATGCTGACCGTGGGGGAGGCTGTGCATGCCTGGGGGCTGGGGGTATATGGGAACTCTCTTTGTTTCCAATCAATTTTTTGTGAACCTAAAAGTGCTCTAAAAATAGTCTGTAAGGATAAATAAACTGAAAAAAAAAAGGTGAAATACGTACATAGTCCATACACACATAGTTCGAGGGGAGCTATGGGTTCATAAAAAGCCTGACTGTGTCATTTCCCAGAGCTCCCCTCCTTCTCAGTCTCACTGGCGCTTTCTTGCTCCCTGAGTCTCCACTTCCCTGTGTTCCAGCCTGAAGTCTGGGGCTTTATGACCCGTCCCCATTGTATGTCTGCACCTGGGACTGAGATGCAGGTTGACAGGCAAGAGAGAAGATCAACAGGGGTTCATCCACCCTCTTGGGGCCACTGCTCTGAATTAGGTGCCCGTGGGCCCTCTGACATAGGACTGCTTGTGGGGAGGTGGGAGAGAATGGAGGAGTGAAAAACAGTCTATTTCCACATGCTTGGAGCTTTACTAGTTTCGTGTCCTGCCCCTTGTGCCTGGAGTAGAGAGTGCCTCTTGGAGCTGTTTCTGTTTACACCAATGCCCACTTCTGGGTTTAGAACTGCCTGGATTCCAAGCCAATGGATACTGAAAAAATGTGGGCAACTCACCATCAATTCAATGATGCAATTTCAACAAGTAGAGGGAAATTTATATGAAATTTATATGAAATTTATATGAAAAGAAAATAAGGTTTCACATTGCTTAGAAACTACAAATCACTAAAAGCCAACCAAAAATGAGGCAACATGAATATCCCAAGAACTATTAAATAAATTGAATTCATACTTAAAATCCTTCCAAATAAAAAACCTCCACACCTAAATGGCGTCTCTAGCAAATTCTACCAAAAATTTAAAGAAAAATCAACACGAAGTCTATGCAATCTTTTTCACAACGCAGAACATAGGACACAGTCTTGGAAAAAATGTTTGCCAATTAAATGTTTAATACTTACGTGTCTTCAGAATCTATAAAGAACTTTAAAATCAATCAGCCTAGTGAAAAATTAGGCAAGACATTTGAACAGAAAATTCACCAGAGAAGATGTATGGAAAGCAAGGAAGTCCATGGGAAGGTGGTCAACATCACTAGTCAGCAGTGAAATGCAAAGTAAACTCCAAGCAAGATGCGAGCACACATCCCCCAGAAGGTCGCAACGAAACGGCCGTGTGCTGGAGAGGATGTGGTAACTGGAACACTCATACCCTGCTGGTGAGGGTACAAAATGACAGGACCATTTTGGAAAGGTGTTTGGCAGTTTTTTAAAAAGTTAAACATATGCTAACCATATGCCTCGGCTATTCCACTCCTCTCCTTTCACTCCCAAAGCCACCCCAAAATGAAAACATGTCTATGCGAAGACTGGTACACGAGTGTTCACGCAGCCCTGCTTGTAATAACCAAACCCTGGGAGCAACCTAAATATCCATCAGCAGAGTGAACATTCAAAAGGAATGCTACCGGGCAAACCACTGCTAACACACAAGCACATGGTTAAAGGTCAGAACTATTAGGTTGACCGGAAGAAGCCGGATAAAAAAACAGTACACAATCTATGATTCCACTTGCAAAGTATTTTAGAAACTGAAACTACTTTATAATAAAGAAAAAGCATCAACGCTCGTTTGGGAATGAAAAATCAGGGCTGGGTAAGAAGCTGAGACCATAAAGGGCATAAGGACTCCTGGGGCCAATGGATACGTTAACCATCTTGATTTGTGAAGTGGTTTCTCAAATGTAGATTTATGTCAAAATTCATCATTTTTTAAACTAAAAAACAGGTGCAGTTTATTGCATGCCAGTCATAGTTTATTAAACCAGTTAAATTTTTTTCAGAAATAAATAAATACACATTCATAAAAAGAATTCAGAGAAACTTAACAAAAACTCTGTCCTGGATGCCTACAATAGAAACCAAAGTTCTCGCTTCTTCTGATGTTTAGTTTGCATGTTAAGTAAACACCAGAGGAATATCTCCTCTTGGTGGAAAAAAGCAAGGAAAATGGTTTCAGCACTTGTTGTTTATCTGAAATTTAAATTTAACTGGGTATCCTGTATCTTAGCTGACAACCTTATCTACTTGCCCAGGACCCAAAAAATATATATCTATATTTAATCCTAAAGAGTCTACTGAGCTGCCATGGTTGAGAGGCACTGATTTAAAGAATTTGTTCTGAAGAATGCTTGGGGTGTGTGTGTGTGTTTAATAACAGAACTTATAAACATTAGTGGAGGCAAAGCATTCCCTGGAGAATTCCCAGTGATGACTTGAATGCTTTCTTCATTACTTCAATAGCAACAGCCTAATTACCAGCCACCGACTTTGCCCCAGGCCTTGTGTTAGGTGCCGGGGACACAGCCTATAACAGGAGACTGGTGTTTATCACTAAGGCTGCATCTAGGTAAGGTTGTGAGAAGATGTGATGGTGGAGTGGGAGGATCAAACTCCTTTATTCAAAATTTTTTCTATTCCAGTAACCAAGAGTTGGAACAGGAGAAGATGCCTTTGACATTGCATTGATAGCACAGCACGTGGCAATGAACCGTTCTCAGTGAGCATGTGCTATCACTCACCAAGAGGATCCAACCTGTGCTGTGAAGCCAGAGGGCTTGTGAAGCAAGAGTCACAGCTGACCCATAGAAGAGGCTGCCGTTGGGACGTGAATCACTTGCCATGAGTAAGGGTACTGGGCTAGGAGCTGGGGGAAATGCATGTCCTGTTACCAGAATGTGCATGACCAAGCACAGAGAATTAGAGGTCATTGTGTGGAAGGATCGAAAGTGCTGAACTGTTCAATTCAAGTGTGGGAAGATGATTATGGTGTCAGGGTCGGCCTTGACGATGTGGCGTACTGGGCATAGGAAATAAATCTCCCTATGTCTACACCTGCTCCAAATGCACCTTTCACTGGGACAAGACTAGCAGATTTTAAAACAGCCCATGGACTGACAGTGTTCAGTAAGTCTCCTCCTGATGATTCTATAAAAGTCCACCTGGAAATGACGTGTGGGTCATTTCTAATGGAACAGGTATAGACAGAGCTTTCTTGTTTTACTTTCCTGTTAAGGAAGCATTGCTTTGGGGAATCTAAGTTATAATTGATCACTCTGTCCCTGAGCTTTGTAGAGATCTAATAGAAGTTCCTTCAAAAAAAGGGGGGGGAGGACATAATTTTGCCCAAGGGGGGGTGAGGAGGACATAATTTTGCCACATTTGGTACCCAGTTCTTGAGTGGGACTCTGATTTTCAGAGCGACGATGATCAGAGCTGGAAAAAGTCACACTGCTCCATCTCTAACCATCTGTCAGTTGCTGAGAAGGCTCTTCCTTCCTATTAAAGCGTTTTCTTTTTGAGTCCCTCACCACGTGCATTGATAATTTTCAGGTCACTCTGTGTATGATTCATTTTCCGGCAAGCTTCATTGTTTTGAATATATTAAAAGTTCCTTCCTAATATAAGTTACCCCATTTTTGACAGCTGTGAAGAAAATAGCTGAGAAATATGTACAGAAATATGCTGGGATTTTTTGGTCATAAATGGAGAGAGCTCTGTAAGCATATTAGTTTAAAGTTTAAAAACATATTGTCATTACCCTATTGTTAAAACCATGGATTTTAAAAAGCAAAGATTTCCTAATAATAAAACAAATTACTTTTATTCCAAAATTGGTTTTTGCTCAAGATAGAAACCTTATTTTATTATTTATTATTATTTGTTTTATTATTATTAAACTATGCCAAAGGCAAGACTGGGAGCATTATCTTGCACTACAGTCTAAATGGCTACCCTTAAATGGAAGTATTTAGGCAAAATGAAACTGTACGTTTTAAGGTGGTGAGAGAATGACAACCATTTTGGCCCACTAATGCATCCTGCAGAGGGTACCAGTGAATGCTGCACCGTGGATGCACAATGCAGAGCTCAACTATAAAACCATACAGAAAATTCAAGCGTTACTCCCGTCTTAAATTCAACGGAACTTGCTGGCCACCTAGCGCGTGCACACAGTAGCAGGTCTTCCTTAACAGAGCTCGCAGTCCGCTGGGAACGACAGAGATGAAAGGCTCCTGGCAGGGCAGTGCGATGAAACTCACAGGAAAATAAGTGCAGGGTAAAGACAGTTCAGGTGACCGATGTCCTGGTTTGCCAGGGACAGGCCTAGTTTATACGGTTTTCCTGTCAAAATTATTAAAAGCGTCGCATTTCACTCTAAAACATATCCTGGTTTGGTCAATATACTACATGATCACCCTTGTCACTGGTAACATAAAATACGAGATTCTAGAATAATTCTGTCTATAATTTGCTGCTCCAGAGGCCAGGGACAGAGAACCACATTTAGTACGTGCAAAGTTAGTGCCCAGATCATCTAATGTTTAATATTTACTCATTGGAAAAGCAAAGTTGATGAGAGAGTTGGCACTGACTAAACACAACCTGCGAGGTCTAAATCAGTCCCGTCAGTAAGGCACCTCCTACAGACTGCATGCTTGTGTCCCCCCAGAAAAAATTCGTGTTTTGAAGCTCTAATGCCCAGTGTGACAGCATTCTGTCTACAGAACCTCTGGGGGTAATTAAGGTTAAATGAGGTTGTGAGGGTGGGCCATAATTCGGTCGGGCTGCTGCCCTTGTAAGTAGAGACACCAGGGGCTTTCTGTCTCTCTCTGTCTCCCTGGCACCTTGGTTTTGGGCTCCCAGGCTCCAGAACCATGAGGAAGTAAGTGCCAACTGTTGAAGCCACCCAGTTTACGGTATTTTGTTATGTTGCCCAACCAGACTAGCACAATGGCTAACTGCTCGGACTGTTACACGGAAGGGTCCCAGCTCGACCCCGATGTCTGGACCTTTAGCTAACTCTGAGCCAAGTAACAAACACGGAAAGGGTGATTCAGAAATAGGCATTTAATTTCTGCATATGGAATTTTGGACATTTAATTCAGAGAGGCAACATAATCAGATTTGGGATTTCAATTCCTTTGGAACCGAGTATCTCTGGACTTTACAAGACACATTAATCTTTGACCTTTCATTTCTCACTGGGAACTTAGTAACGGGAAAAGATTTATAGTCAAATTTGGGAATATTTAGGCTATTGGGATTTTATTATTTGAGTTGCTTTTTTGTTTTAATATTTTCATTTATTCTGGTCACAGAATCCCTGCTGCGCTCTGCTGGCTAATGTGTCAGGATGGGGTTTGGGATGGGAAATAAAATGCATTTACAGTCTTGAATACAGAGTGGCCTTGAAATCAATTAAAGTAATGTGTTGTTGGCCCGCTTCAGGATCTTTGGGTACAAAATCTGTGTTGCTTCTCAGTGGTTCCAGAAAGATACACGAAGAAGCAGTGGGTGCTCGTGGAGACGGGGAAAGAATATTCTGAAAGACAGATGCCCCCCCAGGAGCCGAGGTGCCCTTGTCATCTGCAGGCTTTCTGGGTGCATCCGCTCGTTCTGAACGCAAGACAACGCAGAGACTGGGCCCAGGACACTTCCTCTTCTTTCCTGACGTTTCCTGAGAGACGGAGGCAGGGTGACACTCAGCCCATTTCCAGTCCTTCACAGCTCAGGAGGGGAGGTCAGGGACTGACTAATCTAATTGGGAATTTTAATGAGGGAACAAAACAGGCTTCTCAGCTGCTTGAGAACAAACTGCCCACAGAGGAATCACCGTATGCCTTCGCTCTGCACGCTCCGAGCCCTGCCCGAGCAGCACCCCCGCGGGGAGGGTCACCCGAGCCCGCGCCATCTGCAGCAGGTGGGCGCGGGGGGAGCCCCGCCGCATCCTGGGATTCCATCAGCAGACACTCCTGCCTCTTACACCAAGCAACGTGCTTCAACCCAGACTTCGTGCACAAGGAAGAGGACACTCTGAACATTTTGTCTTCTCACTTTGATCAAGAATCGGCTAAGGTAAAGGGTACTGATTAGGTTCCCTCCAAGGTCCCAGTGACGCCTGAGTTACCAGGATCAAGCAGGTGTCATGAATGAAAACTATCAGCTACCAACGGTCACATGATATCACACTACTTGCTAGAGACAGAATCAAACAATTTCTAAGTCGTGAAACAAGTAACTTACAGGTAATTATTTAAAATTGCTTTGGCCCTACAAGCAGGGTCATTTTGGGATTATGTTTTGCCTGATATAATTAAAGACATTCAGCTGCATCAGTAGACGGATGTGGGGAAGAAGCCCAGATAAATCAAATGATAAACAGTAAGATTCAGGATGCTGCAGACTGACTTTTTCACGCATTACCAAAATTGCATTACAAATAAAATACAACTGTCAAAACACTGAATTCATGTTAAAAATAGTTTCTTGCCTGGTTTCCTGGCGAATCGCTGGGCTGTCACTGCTTCATAGTGAAGGCTTACCTACGTGGGGTTATGTTTAAATCACTTAGTCTGGTCAGTTTGGGGTCTTGTTCCTGAGGTTGTTAGAAAGTTACTAAGGCCTTTTTGATATCATTTCTTGCATTATTTTAAATGAAAGCATGCAGAGCTCCGTTTTCAAGGAACACTTTTCTTACTCTTCTCCGAGCTAATTTTTCAGAGGTCACACTTGATCCACCACCGATGCAGTGTCACCACTGCGTGAATTTGCAAGATTGCTAGGGAGTAACTTCAGTCCAGGAAATTCAACAAAACTGACTGGATTGTTTTTCGGGAAACAGAGCAAAGATGATCCAGTGTGAAGGGCCCGGCGCTGAGTTTCAGCACTCTCCAGGGGTTCTTGGCCCCGTCCCCATCCCGGTGCCTTCCCGGCGCCCCGCGGCTGTGCCTGGAGGCGTGAAAGGCAAGCGCGCATGCAGAGACTGCCCTCGGAGTGGAGCAAGCAGACGGAGCAAGGGCTTCGGAGCAGGGCCGTTGTCAGCACGGCCCTCGCGTGGGGAGCGGCTAAAACTCCCTCAGGGACAGGGTGAGGCTTAGGACCAGCTCCTCACTCCTCGGGGCGGCAGTTTTCGCAGCAGTAAAGCAGGCTCGCCGCTGAGAACGCAGCGCGTGGGGATGCGGCGGGGATTCAACGAGACAAGGCCTGTGAAGAGCCCGGCGCGCGGTGCCAGGGCTCGGTCAGTGCTGGTGAATCCGACCCGCGGCAAACTTAACGCAAAGGGCGAGAAGTATTAATGGCACAGTGACTAAGGGCTGAGCGATGAGAGTAGTTACCTAAAAGGGTTACTGTGAGGACAGGATCATGAGCGCTCGGTGCAGGTTCAGGGCCTGAGGAACGGCGGGGGCACAAGGCCACCCTGTGACGACGCCCGAGATGCTGCTGACAGTGACTTCCCAAGTCACAACGGCATTCTGGTTCAGCAACGTGCCTGTATAAAGTGGGAGTGAATGAACGAATGACGGAGAAGGGGGAGATGAGTGAGTGCACGGATGCTGTCATGGAGGTGACCCCGCTTCCTAGGGTAGAGATTAGGGTCTAAGCTGGATGGTACACGTACAAAAGCAAACGTCAAAGTCATCTCTCATTATCTGCCCCCTTTTCCACGGAACCCCCCCCTACAGTGCTATCAGAAAGAGGACGAATGGGACTAGATAAAGCGCTGGCTACCCTTGGGTCAAAACCACCCACCTTCTGTTCACGCCAACAAAGTCTGCAGAGCTCTCCTCGCCCGCTCACTCACTCGCTGTCTGTGGCACCACGGTGGGGCTGAGCAGGTGCACCGGCGCCCCGTGGCCTGCGGCCTACGTGCTTCCCGCCTGGGCTTCTGTACAAGTTCACAGACGCCCGAAGTAGGTGGTGGGGGATGCGTAACTCATAATCCACTGAGCAGCAGGGCAGGCTCCCGCTAAAGGTCCGCCTAACGTGCTCACACTGAAATGCCCGCGAGAAGCTATTGCTTCCACTCCTCCTTCCTCCGTTGCGTGTCACTGAACAGCCACAGCAGACCCTGTTTCCTCCCGAACTTCACTGCACCTTCGACAATCAGCCACCCCAGCAGAGTGGTTTTATCAGAAAGAATATGCTTAGACTTGGCAAAGTTACCCCGAAGAAAATGCACCCTTTGCCAGTCAAATTAGAATATTTAATAGCTCCTGAGCTGATTAATTCACGTTTCTGTGAAAGATGTATTGACACTAACTAGATTCACTTCCACGGAACAAGGAAAACTTTTAGATGATTCCAAACCAGATCGGTACCTGGGGATTCTGCCTCACTGGGCAGCCACCGCCATTTAGTTTAACCCAATCAGCTGAAGCGTGCCTGCATTCATCCCTCTCCTCGCACCCAATTTAATATCACGGCTGTGTTCTTTCACAGCCTGACCTTTCAGCAACAACGGTGTCATTTAAACAAGCTGAATGGCTCCAACTCTTTCTAAGGGGGATCTCATCCAGTAACAGTCTCAAAACGCAGATCACGGCCCTCCCCGTGCCAAGCACAACACCAGTCCACGAGCTGCTCCAACTCAACAAGCCCTTTGTCTCTTCCAAATGAATGCACCGCAGTAACGGGTGCACCTCTCCCCGGGGAGATGCTGTCCTGCCACCCACCACCCCCGGCCAACCACAAACAAGTCCGGAGACGGCTGACGCATGCGGCCCTTCGCAGCCTGCCACCCAGCACCCACAGCTAGGTTCCAGAAGAGGTCCCCGCAAGGTCTGGAAGAGGAGGAACACGCGGAAGGCTGGCACCGGAGAGGAGCAGACAGGCACAGGACCAAGGTCTGGCACGGCCTTGGCCGCTAAAAAGCCATGGGAATTATCACGTCTCAAGCACACCGGGGATCAAGGAAAGCTTTGAAAATGATGGCAGCGTGAGCACCACACAGGGCACTTTGCAGACGCCTCAGAAGCTTTTCCTCAGCATGGCCTCATATGACCCTTTCCCTCAATTCCACAATTTGGACAAAAAAAAACAAGCCACACTGGCATTACCCTACTCAACACTCCGAACTCATGTACACTTATGTGGGAAATTCTTATTGTTCCCAGTCACCTGCAATGTTGTCCCTTTAAGAGGATGTGGTGGCTTGTCCCACAGCCGGCCGATGCCGATGGCCTCCTCCCAGGGGAGAGCGCTCAGCTGCTCTGCGGCTGCTTCGACCAGTAAGACAGAAGGGAAGTGATGTGGCACCAGTTCCCGGCCCAGCTTTTAAGAGGACTGCAAGTTTATCTTCTTGCTTCTTGGAACTTTGAGCCACCAGGTAAGAAGTCCAGACTGATCTGCTGGAGAGAGAGACCCTGAGGAGGAACATGCAGGCACCAGACACGTGAACAGAGAAGCTGCCTTGTGCACTGGGCCCAGCTAGCACCAGCCTCTGCTGTATGCCTGCAACTGACGGAGGAAGCCAGGCAAGGACGCCCCACGAAGCCCAGGGAACCCACAGAACAGGGAGAAGCAACAGGCTGCCGTTTCATGCCACTCGGGTTTGGAGTGTTCTGATACACAGCACCTGCTAACAAGTCCCACGCACAGAGCCTCACCCTGTCACGCGTTCTGCAGTACTTCCTGTGAGCAGGACACTCCTCCACTCTACTGATGTTGGCCCGGGCCAGGGGACCGCCTTTAACCAACGGAATACGAGACAGTGACAAACGCCGCATCTCAGCAGAAGTTGTGACAGCCATCCAGCCACGTCTCTTCTCCCCCAGACACAGAAAGAGCACGTTCTAGAGCGGGGCTGTTCCTTAACCCCAGTGTCTGTCATGAAAAAAAGACCCGAGTCAGAGCTGATTCGAGCTGGGGTATACTTTTTCTAAACGCAGTCAAATGCGACGTAAAAGAGAAAGAAACCTTCATAGTTGCATGTGGCACTTCATGTTCTACAGAACGTGCTGGTGAGAGCTGCCTTCTCCAGTGCCAGCAGAAAATCCTCACGAACTGAGGAATCCAGCCAGCATTAGAGAGCTACCTGCCCGCATCCAATGGGCCGACGCCTAGAGCAGGGGTAGTGGTTTTTTTTCTGTAAAGGGCCAGAGAGTAAGTATTTTAGCTTTGTATGCAGAGAGGCACAATTGAGACTGTTACATAGGTATGTATCTAACCATTTAAAATGTGACAATTTAAACATGTAGGAAACATTCTTAGCTCGCAGGTCATACAAAAGCAGGCGGCAGGCCAGACTGGGTCTGCGGGCTGTGGTTTGCTAACCTCTGGTCTAGTGGTTGAGGTCGGCACGTAAATGGATAGTTCCAGTGAGCACATAATAAACCTAATACACAAGGCCTCTCTGGAGCTTAGGGAAGAGACACAAGCCAATTTTGGATTTTATGAAGATTTTCCAATGGAGAGGATGCCTCAGTGAATCTTAAATATCAATAAACGTCACTGAGTAGTTGGAGAAAAAGGTGGAAAGGATACAATCACATGAACAAAGCCACGCAGTTTTTGAAACCACGTGACACGTGCATGTAAACTAGACTTCGGCTCATCTGCACAGGAGTATCATAACATGCGAACAAAGCAGCCAAAGCTGCCCAGCATAGCTCGCCCGACTCTGCGGCCTTCTGACACCACAGAAGCACAGATCCACAAACACAGGCTCCCGGCCCGCTCAGGCCGCCAAAACAAAATGCCCCAGACCCGAAGGCTTAAACGACAGAAGACTATTTTCGCACTGTCCTGGAGGCTGGGAAGTCCAGGATCACAGTGTGGGCCCCTTAGTTTCCACTGAGGACCCAAATAGCAGAGAAGGACACGCTCTCTGGTGACTTTTATTATAAGGACACTAATCCTATCGGATCAGGACCCCACCCTTATGACCTCATTTACCCTTAATTACCTCCTTATAGACCCAAACAGGTCTCATTAGGGGTTCCAGCTCCAACACAGAAGGTTTTGTGGGGGAACAATTCAGTCAACAATAGCCTGAAGTCCAGTGACATACCATGATCTGCACATAATAATTTAGCGTGATTGCTCCTTTCCTTCCTCCTTGTGCACCCACCCTTGGAGAGTCTCCTGCCACGGAGACAGGCCCTGACATCCACATCATCAGAAGCTATTGGTGCTATTAGGAAAAGGAATTCAGCAAGAATACTTCTCTTTTAATCAATATAGGATCTCTTGACAAACACAGTTCTCCAGTTTTGATTAGGAAGCCTCAAAATGATGGACAGTTATTAAAGCCAGGGTTCCAGAAAGCAAATTTGCAACATCATCACGTCCGCCTGCAGATTCCACAGACGGGTCCATTATCCGCACGTGTCATCACGCCGGACTTCAGAAGCAACACACATGCTGTTCAAATGAGTCGGTGCTTGCTTCATAACTGGACGTATTTTCCTTCTTTGTCCAGTATTTTCGTAGTAACCATATTCCTTTTTGTAAACTAAACAAAGTAATTTGATCAGGTTTTATTCTGTAACAGTTAAGAGAAGGTGATAACGAAGAGAAAATAAACGTTTTACACAGAAACTGTTATCTGATACTTTGGCAACCAGAAGCTTCTATTACATGACACCTCTAGGCATTGTTTATATGGTGATGCTGGCTGCCCAGGGGAATTCCAAAGTTCCGAAGAGCTTTCTGAATAAACATGCTGTATGTTGATGCGACGTTCGGTGGATCGTGTTTTATTCAAGTTCTATAGAAACTGATCATCTCTGTATGGATCGGTGTTTTTGTGATAATATTCCAGATTGGAGTCCTTCATTTAAGAGAGATCATGACAAATTTCCAGGGAAATAAATCAATAATTCCATTTCTGTTGACATGCAATTACAAACAAGGACGACACACTGCAATCACATCTCCTTTTCAGTAAGGGTCTGGTTAAAGAAATGCAAAGATTTACCCAAAAGTATCATTTCCCATCCCCATTAATCTTCTAAACAAACATGATATAACTGTGGTCTCTGTTTTGCCGAAATATTACTTTAAATTGAACAACCATTAGTCTCTAGTGCCAGCTTCATACCGAAAACATTGATTAAACACCCACGAGGCGCAGGCATGGAGACTGAATAAGAGGGGGTCTGCCTAGAGGCCACAGCACAGCAAGAATGCATATACACGGGGAACTGCACTTATGCGTAGAGGATAATCACCGCATATACTATTTTAATGCAGATAATTCCTGGTGGAGCATATACGTCAAACTGGACAAACACAAACAACAAAGGTCAAAAAATGTTCTAATCATTATGAAGTATAATGTTGTGTACACACACACACAGCCATGGGAAAAGAGGACAATTCAAACGAGTGCTTGTTGGAGCAGCAGGAAGGAAGATTCGTGCAGCTACCGAAGATTATACCAGAGAAACACTGAGGGACATTTTAATGCAAAGTGTCTTTGATTCTATGATTCTAAGACACTAACAAAATAAACTGAAGAAAATGCATCAAATACACTTTAAAAAATAGGATGAGATTAATCCTATTTCCCATCCAGTGTAGGAACCCACGAGCAGTGCTTCTGAAACACGTGCACACAGATCACTGGGGAGGCTCACAACTTAGCAGATTTAATCCAGTAAATCAGTGAATGCCTGGGACTCTTCATTCTCAGCAAGTTAGCTTTGATCACCAAGATGCATTCACATACTTCTAGCCCTCGGCCAGGGAAACCAGAACAAAACAAAGGCGTCATCCTCCAGTGAGCAGAGGCTCCAGGCCAGTGGTTGTCACAAGGCTGCCCACACGCAGCAAGGCCAGCGCCACCCGGGAACTGGTGGGGGACGCTGATCCACAGCCCTCAGCTGCACCTGTGAGTCCGGAACCCTGGAGCTGCTGCCCAGGAGTCTGCGTTCTGCTGAGCCTGCAGTGACGCTGACGAGCAGGAATGCTGGAGGGCCCCTGGTCCCAGCAAGGCAAGGCGGGTGACAGCGTCACCGTCCCCCTCCCCAGCAGACAGACCAGGGGGCCCGTGGGCCCCACTTTCTGCTGGCTGTCATTCAGAAGGGCTGGGATAAATTTGGGAATCTATTATTTTAAACTCATACATGGGCAGGTTTTAAACTCATTGAACCAAAGATCATTTGTACCTTAGGGGTGGGAAGGCTGACTTTTAACACTTGCACCAAAATGTGTGATACTTATAATATTGATATTATGTTATGTCAGTATTGTTTTTAAATTTTATAATTTTGATATAAGATTACTAAATACTTTCTGGTTTCTTTTTCCCCCACCCTCTTTTATTGTTTGATTGTCTAAAAACAGACATTCTCATTATTTTCACTGGCTGTGTCCCAACAAACCTCTATTTACAAAAATAGGTGGTGGGCTGGATTTGGCCAGTGAGTGCAGTCTGCCAACTCTTGGTTTAAAAAATATTCTGTCCATAGATATAAAGGAAGGGGTATCTCATGTGCCACATTTTTATAAATGTTTACATCCAAGGAAATCTAAATTTAAGGGAATGTGAACATTGTTTCCAAGGTATCGAGTATGTTCAGCAACTTTTTATCTGAGACTCTCCAGAGCATTTCACTGCCTCCCAGAGCATTTTGTTTACTCAGGAGAGAAGAATGTAAAGGATAAAAGGAACGCCAGGAAAGAAAACAGAAGAACTGTGTTCCAACATCGTCAGCGCATTACCCGGAGCAGCAGACACAGGAGAAAAACTCACCTCCACAGGAAGTCCGAGAAGGAAAGGTGGACGGGGTATCCGTGCCGGATGATCTTCACCATCTCCAGGACCCCAATGTACTGCAGCTGGGCTGACACGTAAAAGTCATCGAACACATCTGGCAGCTTCGAGTTATTGGGTTTGATGCAATGAACAAAGTGTGGGGAGCACCTCTGAAGCTTCCCCGTAATGTCCAGCAGGGTTTTCTGCAGAGAGAACCGAAACACGGCTGAGTCCCCGGAGAAGACACCGGCTCACGACGTAAACAGGTTTTCAGTAAAAATCTTTATTTTCAGTCCTCGGCTTTATTTACTACACATTCACTCATCTTAGGTGTCCGTGGGCATGCTTACTACTTTAAAGGTACCCAAGTGGTCAAAGACGGGGGCAATTCTATGTAAGCCCTCTACAGTTGATAGAATCAAAAAAGTTTTTGAAATCTGAAAATTTCAACTAACCCTGAGTTGTGACGCCACGGTGACCGGACCTCCCCGTTCTAGTCTTTGAAGAAATGTAGAATTTCCTTTCTTTTTTAATAACTGTAACGAAAACAAAAAGAAAGGGTGAGCAGATTTATTTGACTGAATTCCAGTTTAGAAGAAAAAAATTAATCCTCCCATCCAGGTAAACTCACTTACAGGCAGATGCAGACTTAGACTCTAAAAATCAGTACCAGGTGACTTCCTGCCATGGTACCCTAAGTCACGGGGATGGGCAGCTTCATGCAGAAAAACATTACCGCAGCCTTTCAAGTCCATGGCCGTCACCAACCTGCACCTACTTTGACTTGAGAATAAACACAGACCTTGACTTGCATGGTGGTACAGTCATCTCAGCCTGGTGTCCGGATCCTAGCGCTAACTGCCCGTGTTTATCGTGAAATGTAGCTTAGTCTGGGGCGAAAGGATGCTATGTTATGTCACAAAGGTTTCATGTTTTCACAGTCATCGGTTTGCCCCCCAGGTTTAACTATAATCAGTTTCTTATTCAGTTTTCCTTTCGCTTCCTTTTCTTCTTTTTTTTTAATGACTGAAAGAGGTTAGTAAAGTACCTGCCTGTGAAAAATGACAATCGACTGCTTTCTTTGATCAATAATGATCCATAACTCTTACAAGGAAGAAATTCATACACAGCCAAGACTAAATGATAATGGGGGTTAAAGAAGTCAGTGGAAATGAACCCAGTGGGTGAAGAAATAAAGGGCAGGAGGCAATTAAATTCCACCAGAGGCTAAAAGAACCCTCAGCCACTGACGTAACTACTGCACACCACAAACTCACACTGACTTAGGCCAACGCACCTATCGATTCCAAACCATTTCTCTTAAAATAAGAGGTCTCAACAGAAGAGAAAAAACCAGGTGAAATGTTCTTGTCAATACGGTGCTACTGGGAACAAGGTGACGGCTCATTTCCTTCCATTAGGTGAACCGTCAGCTGAAACGATCGCGTGTAACTGACAAGCGGATGTAAAACGAAGCGATGGGTCTAAGATCAACCTGTTTTCCACAAACCCAAAGCCAAACGTGGTGCTTAGGTAAGGAGCAGGTGGACAGCCACTCTGCTGGTCGCGGGCGTGGACGTGGAGGGGTGAGGGCCCTCTGAAGGGAAGTGCGGAGTGGAACACTTGAGGAATAATCATAATAAATAAGACTCCATCCCTCGAAATTGAGCACTCAGTGTCCCTTTCTGGGTGGAGGAACTGCAGTGAATGATCTCCCTTTGGCAGGCCTTCGGGGGAAAGGCTAATGGCATGCATGCCTGTAATGTGCAATAATTCAGGTTAGGAATTTCAGTTTAGAGGTGTGTGGTGACTTCTTGTTTTCCAGGATGATTAAGAAAGCAAGGACCAGGCCTTTCAGCAGAACCCCAGGAACTGAGATCTTTCTTACAAAGGGTGATCATTTGTCTTTTTTATGTAAAAGATGCCATTTCATGTGCAATGGGATTGAATTCCTGTGTTCACCCAGTTCCAGAACAACTCTACCAAAGGATTCTTGATTCTGGGTCTACTGGCTAAACACAGACACACTGCACATTTCTAATACACTATACACATTCCTGCCACCCTTCCCTAATAGAGTTGACTTTAATTGTGCTTTTATTTTAACTGGTAAGCTGAAACACATTCCAGCAAGCTACAACAACGGAATTTCTAAAACGGACTGTCCTGGACACCTTCCCAATCATGATTCTCATCTTTCATCATCTCTGTAGAGGCAAGCAGAACAAACTGGGGTACAATCGGGCACTGAATTCATAAACTTAAAACATTTCAGTCTGAAATAACTCTTCACTGAGTTTTTTAGTTCTGTTTTACAAATGGAATCTTCAGGTTGTAAGTACCACCACACTTGTGTGGCACAAATACACGTTAAACCTTAGTGCCGTACTAACATGAATCAAAAATCTACAAAACACACACCGAAACTCTAGGACCTGAAAAAGATACTATGTCTGCATGAAAAACTACAATTTATTGTTTGGAGACTTAAAACCTCTGACGTGATTAATGTCAACAGAATCAGGTGGGTAAGTTTACTCCCTGTAAACCTACTGTCCCTGAAGTTCCCACCCATTCGTCAAAAAGACAGTCACGGAGATGAGACAGAAATAAGACGCTGCCCCGACAACCAATGCAATGACTACCACCGCGCTAGCTATCAGATTTTGCCTCTGCTCCACCTTCTCCTGCACTGTTTTCTCTTGGAGGGTAAGACTTTAGGGAAGCAGTCTTTTTCTTTAATTTTTTAAAATAAACATCAATTTCTTTCCATTAGTGTTCAGGGTGGCGCTTTTTTTTTCTTGAAAAGAAGCGGTGAATGTGCTAAGCACACTTAAAAACAACCAGACAAGAATCACAGAAACGCCTACCTTGCTAAGCTCTAGATAGCTCCTCCTGCCCCCGATCGCTGAAGATGCTGGCACGTGCTTGCTGAGCCGGGCAGATCCGTGTCCTCTGAATTTACAAGACGGAGAAGAAGACATGAGGGATACTGTTTCTGACAGTTTCGATTGGAACAAATGATTGATCACGACGTTTTCACTAGCTGGGAAATAAATAAGCGAAGATCATAAGTGGCGTTCAAGTCATAACTGACTTGAGCATTCAGCTCCTCCCCATCCATGGGCTCCCCCCACTAAGACACGCTCAGGGGGGAGGAAACTGAGGAGGCCACGGTTCCCTTTGCCCCTCTTCTATTTCCTCCACTTTAGTGAACTCTGACCTTCCTTGCCCTTGACCCCAGGCTCCCAGGCCTCACTGCGCTCTCTGCGCCGGAACGGAGCACCACCGACTGCCCTCCAGACGGCAGGAACCGGAGGGAACCGAGGGCCCCCACTCAGACCTTAGTGCCCGAGACCGCGTCCCCAAGGCCCATGGCTCCTGCCGGCAGCGCCTCGCTCAGGGAACCCGTGCCCCAGGAGGCGCTGTCTCCGAGCTGTCTGTGGGCACCTGGGGAGACCCCGACTCCTCCGGCTGTCTCAGCCGTGGGGGGAAGAGACGCCTCTCCTCCTGAGCCAGCTAAGCTGCAACAGCGAAAGCAACCGCTTCCTTTTAGAAGTTAGGTTACAAAGAGCCCAGTGATTCCGGGTCCATTTTCCTTTCTCGACACCTCGGGAAGAAAGGGGCTCACGAGGGAATGGTGACGATGTCAGTGGCAGTCACGGCTCCAGAAGGCATGGTTCTTGCGTCACTTCTATCTGTATGTAGACAGTTCTGAAGCCCTAACTCCCTTTTCCCTGAAATAACCGTGACAGTCCCTGCTTTGTGGATTCCTACCGGCTCAAATGCGATGTAACAGACATACAGAATTCGGGCTCCTCCCGTCAGACCGTGAGCGACGGGCAGTCACCAGGCGCCCCGGCCGCTGCCGCTTCTGCACTCAGACCACCCTGCTTGCCCAGTTAGTACATTTATCAGCCACGCGAGCAGGCGGGGCCCATGTGAGCCAGCCAGGAGGGGGCCAGGGGGGCCAGCAAAGGCACATACAACTACGAATGACAGGAAGGCAAAAAGGAGCCTGTGGTGTTGGGCTGCAATTACAGGTGTCATGGTAAATTCATGACTTTCAATACACAGCAATACACACACACAAACATATACATGTAAAATCTACACCTATGTCTTAAATTTTCTAGTTCTGAAAGGGTCTGAAAGCAATAACATCCCAGTAGCAATGGGCTCACAGTGACCCCATTTCTTAGTGTTTCTTGACTCCATTCTCCTCTACAATGAAATAAGGCTTCTTGGATAAATGGCTGATTCTAGAGCCGAGGCGAAGCAGAGGACCCTGGAACATTTTGGAAGGCCAGAACGTAAAAAAGCGCTGAAAAGATGTGAGAAGCTATCAGAAGGACGGGGGGCTAGCTTGGAGGGTCCTCCCTGGGCAAGTCTTGGGCAGTTTTACTGACAAAATAATGACAGTAATGTATTACGGTTCCTTAAATAAAATAAGAATCCATGAGTCCGTCTGATGATAAATGAAAGAACGAATGAATGAAGGAATCAGAAAGGGAAGTTCTTACATAGATAGGAACCTATGTCTGCATGTGCACAGCTGGGACGCTGTGCTGCACACCAGAAACTGACACATTGTAACTGACAATACTTCAGTTAAAAAAAAAAAGAGTCATTCTTACAGTAGAATGTCACTGTCGATGGGGTTAGAAAATTACCATTTTGCAACCAAAAGAGAAATTACTGATTTAGGTAAGAACCATTAACATATGCAAAACAAGTGAAAGTTTGGTGAGAGAGACTATATTGTCTCAAGTACTTCCTTACAAGTCAGTTATCAATTACAAAGAAAACAGTGATTTAGGGAACCCTGCAGGACACCGCTTTAACAAAGTGCTCAAGGTGAAGGTCCCCGCTGACCTTTCCACCGGTCGCTATGCGCCCCCGAACATGATGCGCTGAGACAGACACCTCCCTCCTCTCCTCCACGTGGCTCCTGCCAAAAAGGAGAAAACTGACTCCAATGCGAGGAGACAGCACATAAGCCCAGACTGAGGGACGTTCTCCAAAAGCTGGCCTTTCTTTTTTCTTTTTAAATATTAATGTCATGAAGAAAAATAAGAGCTGAGGACACGTCCCAGATCAAAGGAGACAAATGAGAAGTGGCAAGAAATGCAGCAAAGGGCGGTGAACTGGGGGAGTCACTGTGGAGGGCATCGGTGGGTCACCAGTAAAGGCTGACACAAACTCCGAGTTAGCCGTGGGCAGCACAGCAGTGCTACATGTGCTGGGACCTCACTGAGGTTGTGTGGGGGGGCGTCCCCGGTCTCAGGGCATGCATGGAAGTACTGAGGCATAAGGGCACATTCGGTCACTCTCCCGTGGTTCAGAAATGTACGTACATACACGCAAGCACGCGCGCGCACACACACACGTACAGAGGAGGAAAAAGCGAGGAAGAGAGAAAAGGAGCAAGAGAAAACAGGAAAGGGCACGGAAGAAATCTGGGGGAGGGCATGTGGGAGCTCTTTGTACTAACTTTATAACTTGAAGTTTGAAATCATTTCAAAATAAACAGTTAAACAATAAACAGATAATACTATGCCCCTTTAACCAAATTAAAATGTTCTTTATATATATTTTATTGAAGTATAGTCAGTTACGGTGTATCAAGTTCTGGTGTACAGCATGTTTTAGATATAAAAATATTATTTTTATTTATAGCCAGTCTATAGATGGATAGAACCACAGATAGACGATGTAACAGGGGATTCCCATAATTGGGAAAAAAGCCTTTACTAGATCTAGAAACATTAGACATAACTATGACCCAAAACACATAACTGACCAGTTTCTGTCCTTTCTCTGAACCATGTGCATGAGAGCCAAGTAGGACCAGCGTCTACCTACTGCCAGGGAGAAGCCAGCATGCTGCGACCCTAGCACCCGAGCCCCGCCCACAAGCTGAGCAAGTGGGAGGTGGGAGCAGGTTCTTCGGGACATAAAAAGAGAAATTCAAAAAAGTGTGCTCTACACTGGAAATTGACACAGCATTGTAAACTGACTATAATTCAATAAAATAAAATTTTAAAAAATATCACATAAAGGATATTATGACAAATAAATGAAATACTTCAGGTAAAAAAAAAAATTTTAATGAAGAAAAAAAAAAGAAATTTGGCCACCGTGTTGCCCCTAATCGCAGAACCTGATAAGAAGCCCCTGCTGAAGGCATGGCTCTAGCCTCCTTCCCTGCGTCTGGGAGTCACCTGCAGCTGGCACCTCCCTTCATGTCCCTCTGAGCACACAATGGCATGGGAAGCACCCCTCTCTGGGGCTCATGCACACGGCACTAGGCATCTTTCTGTCCGTAAATGAGATAAGCTAACATAGGTGCCCAAGTCTATGAGCAGGCACGCAGAGATGCTCAAAATCATTAACATCATCATTAATGGTAAATCATAAGCTTTCCTCTACTTATAAGCAGACTGAAGAGTCTGGGTTTTAACTCTTTCTGCCTTTTTCGGAGTCAAGTGGACTTCATTTCTGTCTCAGGCACAGACGAGGGCACTCACTATGTTTCTGTGTGAGCTGAGCTGCCCGGCGCCCTGTCTTCCCTGGTCAGGTGTCTCACAAGACACAGGTCTGTTAGTCCGGACCCTACAGCAGACCCTGTCTCCTTCCTCAGCTCGGAGCCTCCCGATAATATGAAATTAAATCACATGCCATAAGCAAAGTGCTTAGCAAAGTGCCTGGAAACAAATCATTATTATTATCTGCAAATTACACTTGCTTTTAATAACTATTGGTAGTGTCAAAACATTCCACAGATTCATAAAATACTATCACAACCAGGCATCTTTGGCCTATATGACGGAATAGGTGAGCCACTCTGACCTGTGGGCCAAATCTAGGCCACTGCCTGTTTTTGTCAATAAAGCTTTATTGGAACCCAGCCACATCCATTTGTATTGTCTGTGGCTGCTTCCTTATTGTAACAGCAGAGTTGAGTAGTTGCAACAGAGATGCTATGGCTCACAAAGCCTAAACTATTTATTCTCTAGTCCTTTGCAGAAAAAGCTTGCTCCCTCTTGTAAGGACATAAAAGGACACATTGTAAACTTTGTCCTCTTGCTCAGAGGTACCTATGGTCTAAAGTATTTCGAATAAAACAAGATCCACCTGTTCTCTCTCGGTGTATACTTGCTGGCAAGTATACACAAAAAGAATGCCTTCAAAATACAGGGACTCCATGAACACATGCAGGGTTGCACCATCACTAGCCACCATGCTTTCATCCTAAACATGTATTCTGCCACCATGAAACATAAGAACAAGGGAGGCATTGCTCCAACTTTGAAAACACCCTGTATGTTAGGTCTTCACAGAATATATGGATTAAACGGAAGTCTGTTATAAATGAAAGTCCAAATATTTAAAAACTGGAAGGAAGGTGTTTCCAGTGATAATCGATAGGATGAATTATCTCAATTCTTTCTCTCACGTGGGCTTATGCTCAGTCCGAGCTTTCATCATTAGTCTCTGCCCGTCAGAGAACTCAATAACCATCCGTTCTGAGAGGCAAGCCGTGCAACTCCCCTTGAAGACCAGTATGTCGCAACACTGCCATTTGATTTAAGGTAAATGTGCTCCTCCAGCCAGAAGTGATATGGAGCTCTTATTTCCAGCTCAAAGGCATCCAACTATTTCATGAAAGGCTATCATCTGCTTCTTTCCCCAGGAATGATAAATGACTCCATCTCACTTAAAGCAACGTAAAGCACAAAAGACGATAATTTTAATTCACTGAAGAGGAAATTTAATTCATTATTAGGAAAATGTGAATCACTGAAGAACAGTTATTAAGGAAATAATGACTAAAGAGCTAGAATCATATACATCTATTAATTATACCGCATGTAAGTAGAGCACTCAGCTTTACGCGCAGCACAGAATTAGAGACAGAGGTACATGAAGTGCCAAGCTTCACTAAGTGGATGGCGCCTGTAAATTTATATTGACACACACGTGTATGCAGGTCTGTATGTATATATAAATTTTTATGCTCGTTCTATTTTGGGAGCACTAGTTCTTTGCAACTGGAAGTACACAGAATAAAATACTACCCTTAGGTGTGCTCTGGAGTCAACTTAAGTAGTGGAATTCACCCTGCTGTGGCCTAAATAAACTGGGAAGCCCTATTCGTCTTCATCAGTCTCCATGGAAGAGCTTTTTAATATTCATACTGCTACAGTGGGGAAGGTATTTTATATTTCTATCTGCTAAAAGCTTAGTTAAATTATGGTTTCTACTAGGCTCCAAATTAAATTGTACCCAATGTGTAGCACGGCCAGAGCCATTCCTTATTATTCTGGGCATTAGAATGCAAAAGATATTTCAATTACCCCTTAGCTGGCGGCATGTTTTATAGGACACTGTTCAGAGACAGAGAAAAAGGGAATGGGTGGCATGTGAACCACAGTGGGTGGCGGCAGGGGGTGGACTTACTTTTCATCACAAATAGAAGGTTCTGTGAAAGGGAATCTTTATTTTTTTCAATTGCTCCAACAGTTTCATACATTACCTGTAATAGAAGAAAACAGTGTAATTACTAGTGGTTAAACGTGACCACGGAAGTAATTTCCTTTAAAGAATAGCTTGACTCGGCAGCAGTTTTAAATTATTCACAAAAGCAGCATCTCCAGGTCTCAGAGTTCCCGCTGCCAGCAAGTACAAAGCTCGCGTCCCCGGCTCGCGGTCTGCACGTGAACGAGGGACGCCTGTCCTGTTCTGCCTGGCAAAGCCCTCCTCCCATCGGAAGTTTAGGAGAAGGTGGTGGGACTCACATCCGCTGCATTCCCTTAATTTTAAAAAACGCTCACCTGCTCAGAAAACTCTCTAAACCAAGTAGAAAGACTTCCTTGCCTTGGGAAAGAAGCGAGACGTCAGCTTGAGAAGCAGAACGGCCTCCGTCATAAGGGTTCCCTTGGACCCTTCAAGCAATAAATCTGAAGTCTTTAAAATGAAGAAGACTCAGGAAACAATGAATGTGGGATTATTCAAAGGGCAGTTTTCTTCACCACAGTTTACTTAGGAATAGATTTAAACAACTTTACTGTCTGGCCTGGGGACCTGAGTTTTGTACACAGCCTTGGTTTTACCGCCTCTCTGTCTCGGCTCAGTGTGAGCTCCCAGTGTGGTCCCCGAGGCTGCATCAGCCAGGAGGCTTATCGGTTTCAACAGCCGCTGCTGCTTCTTGGGGAACTGCTTTGGGGCCCCTTGGCACCAGGGTCGGGTGTCACAGGCTGTCCTCTACCCTGTGTGGACCAGGACTGAGCCCCGTAGGGCAGCTGACCAACGATGCCTCTTCCTGCTGCGTCAGCCGTGGGGGAGTGTGGGTGGTTGGACCAATAGAGGTGATAGTCACCTCATTTTTTTGGAAATTTTAACTAGAGAGCCCAGAGGAGACTGTCCTATGGACAGCAGGAGGGAACTAGACAGAGAGGATCCATGAGAAAGAGGCTGAGTGCCCATGTGACCCCAAATGAGCATTGGTCTTAAAGGGCTTTCAAACCCCAGTCATCACAATAAAGCTCCACTGGGATTTTATTCTTTGCTGTCACAAGAGCCTAAATGGCGCAGAAATCACAAGACAATCTGCAGGTTCCCAGATTTTCCAATTTGAATTTGGATCTGAAGACTGGTGAAGCCCCGCGTCAGTGCCCAACAGCTGGACGACCTTCAGACACTTCTCAATCATTATCGAGTCACCCAGTTTGCTCTTGTGCCAGAACATGGGTGACGAATATTAAAACGTGAGCTGTAGATCATGCTACATATTATACATTGTTGAATATAAGCAATTACATATCATCTAGAGCAGCTGTTCTCAATCAGGGTGATGGTGACACGTGCCAGTGTCCGGGGATTTTTGTGTTTGTTGCAGTTGAGGGGCCGGGCGGACACGGATGCTGGTGAGCTCCCTACAGTGCGCTGGACAGCTCCACCGGGAGGGGTTATCTGTCCCCAGTGCCCAGCACATCGCGGAACCGGGGTTTGGCTTCTCCATGCCTTCCTATATTAGAGACAGCAGTGCCCAGTGACACCACAGACACCCATCAAAGCCACTATGGGATCTTTGTGGACTTTGGCAGGTTATTTAAAGTCCCAGAGCTCATCCTGCAGTGTGGGGTCCTCCTCAGTATGGTCCCAGTCTACGGTGCTAGCCTGCTCTTTTCATGGGAGTCTGATGATTTGAAATTAAACACACACACCCCCACACACACACACACACACGAACTACCTGCTTTTCTCTGAATACACCCCTTGCTGTCAGTGCTCCTGATGTGGCCTTGTTTAGTGATGGCGCATCCTGGCTCCTGCAGAAAAACTCCCCCTGAACTTTGAGGGCAGTGACTTTGGATTGCTCACCCCTGTCTCTGCAGCTACTAGCAAAAACGCCCCCCACACTGGGCAGATTCAATAACTTTGTAGGGAAGCAAACAAAAGGTTTTGTTATACTGTGACTGCATATAGCTTAAGACTGCCCCTTTAATTAAGATTAGGCTGATGAGATTTCATTATCACAAGCCTGTGCTCTGGAAGATTCTCCCGAATGGTACCCTGGTTGTACTAGGATACTTGGAGCAAAACCTAAAGGTCTCCCATTAAAACTAAAGTTCAATCTCTCTCTTCCCACCCCCTGCCCCCTTGGCAACCACAAATTCGTGGTGGAAGAGATAGACTGGGATTTCAAAATTGTAGAATAGATAAACAAGATTATACTGTGTAGCACAGGGAAATATATACAAGATCCTGTCGTAGCTCACAGAGAAAAAAATGTGACAGTGAATATATATATGTTCATGTATAACTGAAAAATTGTGCTCTACACTGGAATTTGACACATTGTAAAATGATTATAAATCAATAAAAAATGTTAAACAAAACAAAACAAAAACCTAAAGTTCAAAACTTCCCAGCTGGAGAATCCAACTGGCCAAGTTACCTAGAAGACATTTAACATATCCACACAAGTGCAAACGCTAGAGGGCTGTTTGATGCTTGCAGGAAGTACAGAATTTAGCAAAACATTTATTTTGTATAAAATTAATGAATCTTGAAGCTTAATTTCTTTTGTGATAATGGGAAAACGGCTTTAGCTCTTTAAGTCTTTGAGGATGTGTTCAATTAATATCCTGCAAAGGCGTTTGGCGTTGAAGAGCTTCTGACCCTATTCCTGAGATACAGAGGACCACAACAGGGACGGGATTTGAGATGACAGCTCAGCAGAAGTATGAGACACTACCCAAAATAGCTGAGTTCTTTTACCAAGGTTAATACAATAACGCAAATGACTGAGGATGTGTTACATAAACTTGGCATTAGCGGAATGTTAACACATGGTTCCAAATCATGTGTTTTTCACTGTGGCCCCAAATCTGGAATCAAGGAGCCCCTTCCCATTCTACGGAAAAACTGAAATTAGAGGCGCAGTGGTGCACAGTTACTACTGAGCTAGGACGTTCCTGTGGATGAACAGAGAGAGACAGGCACACAGCACACATACGTGTGTGCATATATGAGATTTTTTTTCATTTTAAGAATACAATACAACCTGATTTCAAAGCTAGTCTTTTAACCATGATAATGCCCCCAATCCAATAAGGTTTGGTATTGACCTTGTCAAGGGTAGTGTGAACATCTGAATAAATGAGAGCCACTCCTGCCTACTTACTATGTCCGCATATAACCTGCTCCCACCCCCCTTGAAACACCTAAGCTTTTAATCTTAAGTTAATTGCAGATTCACTTGCAGTTCTAAGAAATAACGCAGATGGATGCTGTGGACCCTTTACCCAATTCCCTCCCATGACAACATCCTACAAAACCATCACAACCAGGATCTCCGCGTTCATGCAGCGAAGACTCAGGACTCTGCTCCGTGTCTGGTGAAATGGCACAGCTTGTGTTTTCTGAGGAACTGGGCCATTTCACCCACGTTGTCAAATTTCCCCGTGACAGCTGTTGGTAGGATTCACTGCCTTTTGACCTTTCTGTGGACTGCGGGCTCTGGAGTGACTTTTCCTGCTTTATTCCTGATAGTAAGGATTTGTGTTTCTTCTCTGCTTCCTTTGTCATTCCTACTAGGGGGTCTGTCATTTTATGGTTATTTTTAAAGAACCAGCTCTCAGATCCATTCGCTTGGCTCCCGGCTATGGCCTAGTGCTTGCTCGCTCTGCGTTTATTTTACTTTCCTTTTTCTAGGCTGTTGACGTGGGAGCTTAGATCCTGACTCGAGACTTTCCTCTTTGCTAATAGGTGCACTTAGTGCTATGAATTTTCCTCTTGGCCCTGTTTTACGTCTGCCTCACGAGTCTAGTATGTTCTATTTTCATTCTCATTCAGTTCAGCATATGCTTTGAGGCCGCCTTTCTGATTTGCGGGTTATTTCGAAGGGCACTGTTTAGTGTCCAAGCAGTTGGAGATCTTCCTGTTCTTGATTTCTAGTTCGACTCCACTGTGGTAGGGACGCCCCAGTCCGCACGATCTCCTTCCTTCTGAACTTGAGCTTTGGTCTGCGGTCCAGCATGTGGTCCTGACGCACGTGCCTGCAGAGAACGCGCGCTCTGCCGGGGCGGGTTCGCGTGTCTGCCAACGAGCAGAGCCCTGGCTGGCGGTGCTGCGGCTCCTTCCGCACCTCGCTGCTCTGTCAGCTGAGGGGGCGGTGTTGAGATTTCCAACCAGACCTTCCGTGTTAGCGGACGTCCTTCCTCTGACACCGCCCAGCAGCGGGAGGAGGCGTGGCCTCGGCACTGCCAAGCGGGAGGAGCCGGGTCCCGGCTCAGCCTCCTGTGCCATGAAAGAAGAGGGGTGTCATCACTGCGGGGTGTGCGTGAGCTCTGGGCCCCTCTGGGCCCCCGGTCACACTTCCCCGGCCGCTGGGTGAGCAGCGGGAAGGGGGCTGAAGCTTTTCCTGCTTCCTAAGCGGCCTCCACCCACCGGCTGTGGGGAGAGGGACCTGCAGCCGGTTACCTGTGCACAGGGGCGAGAGTCCTATCCCCCCTGACATCACCCCTCCCCACGGCAGGGAGGTGGTGGCACAACACGATTCAGAACGTAGCACAGTGCACAAGCCGGAGCTGTGCCCGAACATTTCAAAATCGCACATCCTACAAGGAAAACTAGTTTTAATACATGTAAGTACAAGGCTTGGTTTTTGTTTTCATTTAAAAAAATTATAGCCAGTGAGCTGGCCACAGCTAGAAAAATAATAATAGTCTGGACTGTGATAACTCACACATTTTCTTTTTGCCCTAAGTTAACATGAGAACTTAATGTGCAGAAAAGACAGGAACAGAAAACCAAACGCCTTACAGATGATCGCACGTGTCGAACCCCTGGGAAGTCCTCCCCGTGCTCGGAAGGACGTCTTCCTCGCCCGAGAGACCCTCTGACTTGCGGCAGATTTCCAGGTGCTCCCACGGTGCTCTCCTCCTCCCCTCCTCCCACTGTGCTCCCGAACCCCAGCCTCCACGTCACTCGCCCCTCCCACCCCACCCTCCACATCACTCGCCCCCCCCGGACTCCACCCTCCTCGTCACTCGCCCCCCCCCAGACCCCAGCCTCCACGTCACTCATGCCTTTCTTTCTAGTACAGCCCTTTCCAGCCGCTCCAGCTGCCACTGCCGTCTGCTCTCCAGGCCCGGCTCCGGGAGGCGTCGCGCTGTGCTGGGAGGAGCACCAGCCTCGCACGGCGGCCTGCCTGCTGGGGGGCGGTTTCAGCAAGTCCCCGGGCCTGGCGGTGACCGCACCACGACACTGAGCTCTCCTGGCTTCTCACCCGCAGAGCACGGACGTAGTGTCAACCTCTCTCTCTGCCTCTCTCCTCTCTCTCCTCTCGCTGGTTTTGAAGGTAAGTGAACAAGGTATGTTAGCACCTAGTTTTGACAGTACCCAACATCTTCTAATCGGTACCCCCATTCCTGCTTTTAATGCTCACCTGTCCTTTCCTCTCAGCCTTCCTCCAGAGTATTTTTGCATTACCGACTTGAGAAGGACTCATGGCATGACCTGTGCCCTCTATTTTGAGGCTGCTAAGTGAGCTGCCATCTGAGGAGACTCTCCTCCTGGACCTGTAATCTTACCAGTCAAAATTCATTTATTACTTTACGAAGAAACTGCTTCCAAGGAAAGCCAGTCCCGCTGGAAGAGCAAGCACATCACCCTCACAGCCATCCAACCTCGGCCTCCAGGAGGCACAGGAGGCTGTAACACCACCTAGAAACCACGGCGCTGCAAACCCTGGTGGGACAAGGCCTCCCCCACAGGGTTCCGGAGAGCGCAGGGGGCGCTGTGTCTCAGAGCCTAGCTAAATGGACGGGGGACTTCGTACGAAAGGGAAAGCTCAGGCCGTCCCGGGAGTCCCCTTGGCTCTGCGGGTCCGCGGGGGACAGACAGAGCCTGTCCTGTCTCGGCTGCACCCCCGGGGAGGGACAGAGCTGGACCGGCAGAGAGCAGGACTCAGGCAGGGACCTTGCTAGGTCACTCAGGACAGCCGCGCTCGGCCCCCAGCCTCACCCCTCCTTTCCCCGCTGCTTTATTATGCGCGCGATGAAAGGAGAAAAAAAATGAAAGTCACAAAAGATAGAGACCAGGATAGATGCTCTTTTCCCCTCTCTGTCTTTGCATAACTGAAACTCAGATTCTGCTTTTTTTCCCCTCTGAAGGACTGGTTGGTAGGATTCATGAGTCCCTCATGCACATAATGGAGACGTTTATATGCAGACAGCCCCATCCAAATCTTTAAGGAAATTGTCGTGTATTCAGAGCCTTCCTTTGGAATGATTCTGTGCAATAAAGTGGCTCCAAGGAAATTTCGCATTCTTCTCATATTTCAGCAGTGAGCAATACTCATCCAAAGGCTTGAGTGCGGGCGCCCCACGAGCACGGGGTGGACCAGGGGCGCCGGCAGTGCGCGGCTCTTTTGGAAGTACTTACTGGTACTGCAGTAAATAGGATTCAAAGATAAACTGTGCTATCTGTACATGAAAACAGGGGTATAAAACTTTCACCATGGCTGCGAGTCACAACCTAGTCTCCTGGGTCCACAAAGAATAGCTACAAAGTGCCAAACCACACGCATTTTCTTCTGAGCTCCACATTGTCAAACTCACGCTTGGCTAATCTCTTAGGAAACTGAAGTCCAGAGGTGAGACAGCTCCAGGGAAACAGCTCCGTCCACCATCTCGGAGTTTAACTGCCTGAATGACAGTAAGGCAGTTCGCTTCCTCCATCTGGATAAAGAAGGCGCAGGGGTCTGCCGGGGCTGGGGACCAACATCTTTCTGTCTGCCCCATCTAAGCCCCTCTCTGGGCACCAGCAGCCAGGGGTGGAGGGCAAGTGAGGACGGAAGGAGAGGGGGACTCAGCACAAGAAAAGGAGGAATACGGGACGGTGTCCCCTGTGTGGCTGAGGCACGAAAGTGGTGTGAGCCCAAAATAAAAACCGAGCCCCGATCACCCGCCCCGAGGTGTGCGAGCTCATCTGCAAGGCCCATGAGGAACACATGTTAAAACGACCTGGAAGATCTGACTTTTCAAAGAGAAAGCAGAGTTTCCTCTTCTACCAAGGGAGGCAAGCTGGGAGGGAAAAACATTTAAAAGAAAACAGGCACTCCTGCCCCTGTTTCAGGACCACTGCTCACGAGTCAAGTCAGAAGACTCACATTTAATTTCAGACAGTGTTATCACAGAAACAAGATGATAAATGGAATGGAGAAAGCTAGCATGCCTTTAAACAAAGGTCTGCCTTCACCCCTTCACTGATAACCTGCATTTAGTCCATCAGCCAGGGTGAGGAGGCTGTTGAAGGGGCCCAGAGACTGAGGCTGTGATGAACTCGGGTGCTGGGAGGTGAAGGGGCGTACCTGGGTTCCGGGGGTAGCCAGGGGAGAGGGTAGCTTGCATCTGACAATCAACTGGGTTTCTGATTTTACCATAAGTTGAAAAGTGGGACAAGTATGGGAAAATCAGTTTTACTTACTCGTTTACTTTTCTGGAGCAAGTTGCGAGGGAGAGTGTGTTTGGGAGGTGGCCAGGGAGTTTAGTCCAGTTCACTTCTGTGTCTGTGACAGTGAAGATGCCGCCCACATGGGGACACTCAGAGGCAGACCTGAGGCATGAAGCCCACAGGGAGCCAGGCTGGAGAGGCGTGGGAGTCACCTCTCACACAGGAAATGGGATCCTGACAGCATACAGACTCCTAGCAGGAGATGAAATTGTGTCCCGGGAATCACAGTTTGAATGAAGTGGAAGTAAATTCATTTATCAGTCAAGTTTATAATCCCTTTCTCCACCGTGTTACTTACACGATGCAAAACAGGACCCCTAGAAAAGCTGGTTGGGATTAACTGCTGACAAAAATGGGAAACTTTGAGATACACTCTTGAATTCTGTATCACCTCACACTGGATGTAGAGACTGGTTTTTAGCAAAAGAAATAAGTTCATTTTCAGCAAATGTAAATGGGTCTGATCATTTTTCATGCCTGGTTTCAGCATCCTATTTGAAGTTTGCTGAAAAAGTCTGGATTTCCTGGGTGGTGGCAAGTTGACCTCTCTGTAGCATCAACAGTTACAAGCAGAGGCTTCTATTTTTTCATCTTTCCATTAAATGGTTCTATCTAATGGTTTTGCTTGCTCTCATTCTGATTCATTCTAAGTTGATAAACACTCGTCAACAAAGAACGTTATAAGAAGCACACAGCATTGCTGTGAAGACTTCTTGTCTAGATACCTTGGGTCTGGATATAGATATTGCTCTGAAATGACCGTATCTGAAATTTATGAACATGCTTCATTGGTTCCTTTTTAGGGAAGAAAATACCAATCAACTGACAGTAAGATACCAACAGTCTCAGAAATCTGAAGTTCCTTATTTATAACTTTGTCAGCCCATGAAGATAACAGAACCAGTTAAATCTTTGAAAAATGGTAAGAATCCCTAAGTAAGAGCCTGCACTTTTTCTTCCTAATAAAACCCAGGATAAGGCAACATTTGTCAAGGCTACAAAAATTTATGCCAACGGTGAAATTAATAAAAGCAATGGAGCACGAGGAGCCTGCTGAAGTTAATTTTCCTTTTTCTAAAAGTCTGCCCAAGAGGTGA
The DNA here is from genome assembly GCF_048564905.1 of Vicugna pacos. Lineage (NCBI taxonomy): Eukaryota > Metazoa > Chordata > Mammalia > Artiodactyla > Camelidae > Vicugna > Vicugna pacos. The sequence goes on along the minus strand of NW_027328742.1, from coordinate 18,226,393 downwards.
ACAAACACAGATGTAAATTAAGCTCTTTCTGTGTGGATCAAAATATCTTTGTCAAATAACCCTTCATAGTATCAATCTGGCGTAGACTAGACAGATCTCATTGTTACGTCTGGGGATTCTGCCTGGAGAGAAGAAAGAGAAATAAACAGACCCTCCCTATTGATCTGTCCCTCTCCTTTTGCTGCTGATTTAAAGGTTCGCTTTCAGAGTCTTCCTGGGCACGTGCTGTGTCTCCCACAAACCTCTGGGGTCAAGGCCAGCCAACAAGTTCCAGAAGGTCTTCCTGACACGGGCGGCAGTGGGAAACTGAACGGGCCCAGATCTCCCCAGCATGCATGTTACGTAAACACGTCTGAGGGCAAGGAGGTCGGCTTTCCTCCGTGCATCGCTTGGAATCCACTGCAGGATCAATGAGATCAAGATCTCTACTAGGCAGAGGTCTGGGTACCACGATAAATCTCAACCGGTACATTTCACATGGAATTTATTCAACAATACAAGTAGATTCTTTTCAAGGAGAAGGGAAAAAAACGCAGGTGCTTTATAGACTGGCCACAAATCAGTCTTTTCCCCACATCACTTCCATCAGCAATGTTTCAGTAATGTGGTTCCCGTAAAGGCTTGTGGGAATCAGAGACAGGAGCATAAAGCAGACCCGGGCCCACACGTTTGGGATTACAGCTCTATCCACTGGGATGCGATTCAGGAGGATGGAAAAGGAATCTCAGAGAAACACGATTAAATCCAGCCACACAGACACACGTCAACAGCACGTATTATAAAGGGGTCACACGTTTTCACTGTCATAAAATTTCATTTCAGGATGTGTACATAAACTGCAGAATGTGCTTTAATTTTCTTAAGGGAAGTAATATTGAAAGGACCTTTAAAAATCTGCAGTAAAATTCCACACACCTGTTGGCTCGATTAAAACATTAGTTGTAAAGCTAAATGGTAAGGCACGTAATTTTCTACAAAAATTCTCTTTAATTGAGGTAGAGCCACCCATCAAAAAAAAACAACAAAAGTCTGTATCCCCAGTGGAGAGAGGGAGGCCACGTTAACACAAGGAAAACCCTGCCCTAAGTGTCTTCTCTTTGAACAGCACACTTTCCATAGACAGAGACGTGTCCTGGTTTCCTGCACTCACCTGCCACCACAGCCTTTCAGGTGCGATAGGAACTGAAGAAGACCTCACAATATAACTTCGGTGCTTACATATCCCCTATCATCCGCTAAAGTGATCTTAATAACATCGTGAGATTTAAAAATACATATTCTAACACATTTGTAAAACATTGCTTTATGCAGTGTGAGCTCGTGTATAAGATACAAGAATTAACAACTTTTTATTTTACCTAATTATGGACATTTACCAGTAATTTAATTTGAGCGAGTCAGCTGCGCAGTTGACGAGATGATTCCTGAAATATTTTCCGGACTTCAACACCTATGACAGACGATTTCAGACTTTTGCTAAATGCAGTGGTTTTCCTGCACCAAGAGACCTCCGGCTGCTGCTGGCGGGAGTTTGACTCCAGTGCTTGACACGGTAGCTCGAAATGACTGCGCCTGCCTCGGCTGCTTGCCCACACTGAGCCTTCAGAATGGGTTTACGAGGCTCAGAATCATATTCACCTTAATTAAGACTTCATGAGTGTGTCAGCTGAGGGTCAGTGCACTCCTCAAAGTCACAGCAACGGAGCCCCAATGTGCCCCAGAACGTCTCCTCTTTCTACTGCTCAGCACGGATTCTGTGACTCCAGATCATAGACACTGAGAATGTCACACACACCATGGTGGAAAGAGAAAGACATCGGGGAGCTGAGGAAAATGAGACCTGGTATTGTGACTCCCTGGCCTGGGGTGGGGGTGGAATGGTGTATCCCCCAAATTCATGCTCACTCAGAACCAGAGAAGGTGCCCTTTTTTGGAAATAAGATCTTTGTGAATCTAGTTAAGGTGAGCCCATACTGGATAGGGTGGGCCCTAAACCCAACGCCTGGTGTCCTTAAAGAAGAGAAGGTGACACACAGAGACCCAGGCAGAGAGGTGACCGTGTGAAGATGGAGGCAGAGCCTGGGATGCTGTGTCTACAAGCCAAGGAGCGCCAACCGCTGGCAGCACCAGAGGCTTTAAGAGAGGGTTGGAACAGATTTCCCTCAGAACCTGCAGGAGGAACCACACTGCTGACACTTGATCTCAGACCCTGGCCCCTAGAACTGTGAGAGAAAACATTTCTCTTGTTTTAAGCATCCCCTGCGTGGGGGACTTTGTGACGGCGGCTCCGGAGACTCGTACACAGCTGTACAGTATCTGGTGAACCACTCAACTTCACCAAGGCTGACACAGCCACGTCTCTGCAGAAAGTCGTGGTGACAATGTTTCAGAAGCACTTCGTAAGTTGAAAACTGCTCTGTAAGCACCAGGCACCCTTAGTGATGAAGGAAGAGAGGTCAGTGAAACCTGGACGAGGCCAAGAACTTGATCCTGGGCAAGATGGGCAAGATTTAGAAGGACCTTTCTTTCCAAAGGGGCATTCCAGCTGAGGAAAACCACAGGAACAGAAACAGAGATGGAGAAGTGGAGAATTCATTTTCAAATGAATCAGATGTGGTAAAAAAAAAAAATCTACAATGTTACGAGTTAAAACTCCTCTCCACTTTCCTAACCTACAGACGCTGAGCCAGTGAACACTTGTACTGGCTTCTTGGGACTGCTGTGACAAATGACCACAAACTGGGTGGCTCAGAACGGGAGACATGTATCCTGTGAGAGTCCCGGAGGCCAGAACTCTGACATCTGGCAGCGCTGCACCCCGGGGCACTCTAGGGGATGCTCCTTCCCGGCTTCTTCTAGCTCCTGGTGACTCTAGGAGCTCCTCGGCCTGGCTCGGCACCCCTCACACCTCTGCCTCCTTTCCCCTCGGCCTCACTCTTACGAGGGTACTTGTTACGGTGCTGAGAGCTCAGCAGATAATCCCGGACGAGCTCCTCCTCTCGAGATCCGTGGCTTACTCACGTGTGCAAAGACCCTCTCCCCAGAGAGGGTCCCATTCAAACGTTCCAGGGACGAGCAGGGTGCGGGGACCCATTCCATTCATTATAGTACTTAAGGGTCTGGAAAGAGAAGGAGGCTGAATGACAGACACCTCATCTTAGGAAGGAGCAGAATCGGCAGCTCGATGTGCATGAATCGGCAGTCACGCAGCGGGACGCGCATCTGCCATCCCAAAGCAACCACTTCATGCCAAAAACAATGATGGCAACGAACATCTTTCAGACAAAGACCATACAAGCCGACACCAAAGGGGGTCAAGTACGTAAGTGGCATATATTTTGTAACTATTAATTTTGACCTACATTTTCATTAAGTCAATTTTTATTACTTCAGATTGCTTCACTATCTCTTAACCCATTGCCTTTTCTCACATTAAAATTTAGAAACTTCAAAATACTATTTCCTATCAGACTTTAGTTCAGAATCACCTTCATGGAAATTCAACTTTTCTAAGACCCGATGTCTCTTGCCAAATCATAATTCTTCTTTCCTTCAAGACTCTTAATTTCAAAAGCCAACAAAATTAGACACACTTCTGGATTTAATGCTTCTCCATCACTTAAATCACCAGAAGAAGTTTAAGAGCAATTCCTAAAACAGGCAATCCTATACGTGGTTTAAAATTCGCTAAAAACAAATAACCACAAAAAAAAAAACAACTCACAGCCTTCGATGATTCAAATGCAGGCTCACTAATGAGACCCTGTTAATATTTCATGCACAGCCTCTTCCCATTTACTTCAAAATATTTCTGTAATGGAGATTGGAAGACACACCACGCTCCTAGGAGTAATGAAAAATTCAAATGTGTTTAGGGAAGATCTTCAGCTATAATTCAAACGATGCTGCTTAAACATTTCTAAAAGGACCTCCGAGCCTCTGCTCGGAATGAGACTCAGCGTGGCTGGGTCCCGCGGCCGGCGCGGGCGGGGCCGGGTGTCAGCGTCCTCGGCAGCAGGAACGGCCATCCTGCCTGTGAGATCTGGTGCCTTTTTCCTGACAAGACGTGGAGAAGCAAGTGGTGATGAAAGGGACTCCAGCCCATCCATGCGGCCAAACCGAGGCTGTGAACAATCGTGAGCCCCCAAAGCCATCGTGGTCCCCCTGGGACCAACTCTGTCACCAGGGAGCTGTTCACGTCTGCGCACCTGCTGCCCCGCGCAGACCTGCGTGCTGATTTGAGCCAACTGGCTCTTTGCTACATCTCTTGATTTATAAAAATGCAGGATGTGTTGCTTTTCTTGAAAATGCAACAGCTCGAGATTTAAGTATATGTGGCCACCCCTGATGATTAGAATGGCATACAGGTTGACATAGTGCCACAAATTACATAGTCTCTAAACTGGAACATGTGAATGAGTCCCCGGGGAGCCCTCGGGGAGCCCTCGGGCTACGGCTCATCAGTACATCGCGGTGACATGAAAGACTTCTACAAAACCACAAAGTTGACTCCAATTACGGAAAATCCTGCTTTAAAACATAAAGGTGCTGTTACAGGAAATTTCATGATCCCACAGGGTTTTAGTGACATGGCAACTAGTCACTTGGCCTTCCCTGCTTGGCTGTACTGCTGTTAGAGCGCAGTGGAATAATCACATTCATTCAAACTCTTCGCTGTTTTTCCTCAGATTTTCTTAAAACAATTGAGATCGAAATGTTATTAAGGGCTTATAGAATACTTTTTAAATGCAAGCATAAAATAATTAATGAGCAAAATATTATCCCAAGCAGTTATTATACCATGCAGTTTAATGCAATGAGCATTTATGAACGCCTAGCACATGCCCACGATACGACCAAACAGACCTACAAGGCGGGTCGGGTATGTACCGACGTCAGGCAGCTTCCATGAATCTTAGAGCAGAGTGATTTCCCCAAATCCCTGGTTATTCCACACTACAATTTTTCAAATAAGCCCTATGAACTTAGTAAATTCTCAATATAAAGAAAATGTAAATTTAAAAATTTGAATATAGGACTAAAAGATTGCTATTGTCACAAACAGTTTCAAAGGCTAAATCTCTCAAATGCAAAGGACAGTTAATAACATTCTGGGAATAGCTACTCGTTTATTCATTTAGACTCAGACTTGCACAAAATCACCCACTGCATGCTCCTCACACCCAAGGACCATGAAGCCGTCACACAGCATCGTCCCGCCAGCACTGCCTACAGAGGTGTTCCCTGTGCCGTCCAGGTGTGCCTCCTGCTGTCCCCACCCCTCCTTCTCTCCTCCTGGTTTCTGTGATACTTTCCTGTGGTGCACTTTATAAACCTTTTCTTTCATACTAACGTCCTTCTCCCTCTTCTCCACATTCTTCCTGGGTGAAATGATCCAATTAGACACATTTCCAAAAAGATGACTGACTACATTTTCTAAAAACAACCGAGCTCCCAGAATCAAGTCTTCTCAGCACCTTGTCGGGATTTCCCTTAAAAATCTCAAACTCAAAACATCTAGAACTGAGTATCTTTCTTTCCAAACTGCCTCATCCTCCAGGATTTTCCTCTCTTGGTGGGCATAAGACCACGCTCACGGGCTGAGACCCTTCAGTGTCCTTTCTAGCTGGTCTCCCCTCTTGCCCTGCACATCCAGTCACTCACTCCCTGAAGCCTCTCCTCCTGGTGAATGTCACCGCCGTGTCCCACTGCGCCTGCTCAAATGCAGCCCTTGTTTGAGTGTTTCCATAACCCCGCATCCTTTTTCCCTAATCAACCCTATATTCCATCCTCTGTTTTCCTTAACTTCATTCCCCACCCTGTCTAACAACACGTGATGAGTTAACACTGGCAAGAGGACAAAGCCCTGAGTAGAACATGTGCATTTATGCATGTCTTCCCCAGAAGCGACCTTCCCAGACGTCTTCCCTCCCAATCTCTGTGGGCTCACCCGACTACACGTGATGGCGCGGTGGGATGTCTGGCAGCCTTCATCCTGGGCGCGTCCTGTACTGCGGACGCTGGGAAGTGGGAGCGTCACCATCTCAGACTCCTCTGCAGCCGGGGCGGGGCCGTTCTCAGCGCCCACCCATCCGGAACCGCCACTCAAGGCTTAGAAGGTGGCCATGGTGGGGGCTGTTCCTCTGACCTGGCGAGCGTGTCATGAAGATGTCTGTCTTTCCCCAGCAGTGAGGTCTGGGCCAGGCACCAACCCTTCCTTGTTGAGGGCCAGGGTGCGGGCATTGCACTGGTTTGGGCGGGGCAGTGACTGAGAACCAGTACCACGAGCACCCGCTCCTTAGTCCCTGACCAGATGTGGCCCTGACGGCTCTGCCAGCCCCGTCCTGCTGTGTGGCCCTCGGGTCAGTTCTGCAAGTTCAACTCAGTCTCCCAACAGTTCTCTTCCTGCAATGAGGCCATTCTCCGCTTGAACAGCTCTACTGCTTCTGTCCCATGACACTGAACCCTGAGGGACGGACCATCTGCCCGAGCCCCCATCTTTACTGGATGCCCCTGCCCTGCACCCTCAGTGAGCCCAGACTCGCCCTTGGAGGTCTAGGCCACACTTCACCTCCTCTAGAAAACATTTCTATACTTTTTTTGGAACCAAATAAATTCTTTTTCCTTTGTGATAATAGAGAACTTTAAAACATATTACTAATATTTTACAAGCAAAGTATAGCATACTTATTTGTTAATTCACCTGTTCCTTAATTGCCTGTGACCTATTTGAGGACAAGGGGTATGTATGATTTACTCATCTTTGACCCTCTAATGCCCTGGGGTCAGCATACAGGCGTCTCCGTAAACACTGGTGGAAAGGAACTGAAACACATGAGAGGAAGAGAGGGAGCAGCGACTTCACCCTCTGATGTGTTCTTCGTGCTACATGCCAACCCGGGGACAAATCTACAAATCCCAAAGTGGAAGAATTCACTCTGGATGGGAGACTAAGTGGGTGTGGATTATAGCATTAAAAGATGGATGTAATTTGACCTTGTGAAGACCAGACTCCAGCTTGAGTGTGGGGAAGGGAGATACAGGAATACAGTGAGTGGATTAGGAAAATAACTTGAACAGAGGTTCTCTGTGGGAGAGTCACGACAGGTGAGTCTTGGAGGGAGTGGCAGGCGTCCGCCCCGGGGAGCCTGATGTGAGCCCAGGGAAGGTGTCAGGTTTAGACGGGCAAGGGCTTGTCCTCACAGGTCCTGAAGAAAGAGGCATGTTTCACAGAGCTGGCTGGGGAACAGAGAGATCTGAGAGTCACTTTCTTTCTCAGGTCCACCTGCTTCAGGAAACGTAATTGAATACCGAGAACTATGTTGAGGGTAGTAAACCCTGATGGTCAGCATTTGTTTGGATTTTGACAAAATCCCGCAGTTCAGAGCAGAGCTCCTGGAGTAAATCCAGGTCTCTTGCTCCTATTAAGTTGTGAATCTGGAAACATTACGAGAAGAATCACACAGCATGCTTCATCACCCACATTCTTGAGATGCTAAGTCCGTATCAGGCGAAAGGAAACAACTTAGAGAAGAAACATCCTGTGGGTTGTTCACCCAGCTTGCGTTTACCAAAACTCTTAAATATCCAAAGCTCAAAGGCACGTCCTTCAGACCCCTGGTCCACGAGCACACACGATGAGCGACTCAGGGCTCATCACTCACCCGTCCTGCGTAGTGGATGACGGTGAACGCCGTGCCGTGGTCTTTGAGGGCGACGTTCCCGTTCCCATCCTTCATGGGAGAGTAGACCACATTCGTGTTGGAGGATTCTAGAAGATTGTGTAGCTTTTTGGGAAGAGTTGTTTCCACTGACCAAATCATTTGACTTTCTTCATCCAATAAAGAGAGAAATCCAGAAGTTTTCTGCAAGTTAACAAGAGAGAGTTTTTTTTTCCCTTCTCTTACTCAGTTTGGTATTTGTGTTATTGTTCATGCACACTTATCTACAGTCCCATGATGCTCATATATATGCTCAGAAAGTGAGTTTGTCTTTACTTTCAATACACATCTATTTCTGCTCACTGTCACGTCCCCGTTACCTAGCAAACCTTTGATGTAATGTCGGCCCCCAAGAGGATTTACTGATTAGAGGAGTTAATAAATAAAAGAGTGTATTTTAATGCCATTAAAAACACTGGAGTTTAAAAAAATTAAATCTCCAACTATGGAAAAGTCATTTTTTTTTCTTGTCCTATACCCCACGTGAAACACTTCATACCTGTGGTGGGATACGTAACTGATCAAAGAACAAAACGTACAATGATGTTAAGTCGTAACAAGTGTAGCAAAGTCCCACCCAGCGGGAGGGGAAGGGACCCTATGATAGTCCAATATTTACACCCAGAAAAAAGAAAGTTTGAAGCGGTAACTTGCAAAATTCAAATTAGAAGTGTGATAGCTAATAACTGCCAAACGAGGAAACTAACATCAAACAGTAAGAAACAATTTAAAATTAATCTCATGTGAAGAAAAATGCTGCTTCAAGAACTTCCCCACTTCTGACACTGCACCCCCTACGCAGAGCACCATTCTGCCCACGGGCCTTTGACATCAGCCAAGAAACTGTTTACCCACCTGCTGCACTGTTCGCCTTTTCTTTCCCAGGGCCGTAGGGAAGATTTTCTATTGACAGGTCAAATCTACCTTTTAAAATGTGGTATTTTGTATTATTTATTTGCATTATTCTCCATATATCTCAATCCTTCCCATGGACTCAGTGTGCTTTTCAAAGTGTGAACCCCCTAAAAACAATTCTCAGGGAGTGGAGAGATCTGTCTTGCCCCCTAGAGTGATGTCAGCTTGTATTAGATCTGAGGTCACAGAACCGTCCACTACAGGCCTTTCATGATGTCATTTACTCGGTCAAGAGAAAGTCATTTCTTTGTGTCTGAACTATTCTAGGTGTTTGAAGTCTTCTGGGATCTCCTGGTCATAGTAGAGAAAATTCAGACTGTGTGTCATTGTCTGAGGGCTGCAAAAGTTGAGATCATTCTGGTGCCATCCACGGGGAATAAAGGTTGAACCCGCTGGCCTTCGAGAGGGCCTATGCCTGGTGGGGGCTCAGGCACCAGAGCGCACCCTTCTGGAGATATTTGCCAACTATCACAGCATCTCTAGGCGAGGGGCTGGACAGCCTCCCTGGAAGGAAGGGAAGAACTAAGGAGGCAGGAAACAGCAGTAAAATGCAGGGAATGCCAGCAAAACCAAGTTCACCTCCCACAGCAAATCACCTAGATTAGTAAGAGCTGGAGAGACTTCTGCCTCCAGTGTAAAAATTTTTTTGATAAGGAAATCTGGAGAAGAAAGCGCACTGTGTAGTTCATCCCAAGATCTTCAGAGTAGCCAAGGACTCCATGAAGGACTCAGAGATTTAAAAAAAAATTAAAGCATGGCTGTACAGAATGGGTGGGTAAGGGCCCTCAAAGAGAGCAATGGATTTAAGAAGTTTGCTGCGAACTGGTCTTGCCTGGCCTGTGTTAAAAATCAGAAATGCTTTATTTCAATTTACAGCAACTATCTGCTGAAGAGGAAAGAAGATGTTGATACTATAATCTCAGAAGTCATTTCTTCATCTCTTACCAGAGCACGGTGTCACAGCACCTCTCCTCGTGTGGTACACTCACACACATCCACACACAAACATACAGACACGCACACACACACACACACACACTGGAGGGGGTAATGGGCTATTTAAGGTGTTGCACGTGTGTCTGTATTTTGGTGGCACTGAGAGACGTCCTGTTTGGAAGTGAGAGTATTTGCTTTACTGGGTGTTTCAGTAACTCAAAGACAAGGTCCCAATTAGTCTAAGAAAAGGAATCAATCCAAAAAGAGCTGAATTACTGTACTCCAAACACAAGATGAGATTTCTCAAGGATGGGGGGTTGGTTACCAACAAGATATTTTTCAGAGCATGATACTTTGTATCATCTCAAAAATTCTTTGAGTTTATACGTTATATTTTCTCAACATTTGGTATAAAGCCACGAAAGAGTGGGGTTATGAAATTTGGAGGCTTGGAAAACTTGCTAAAGTGTCAGAAGAAGAAGAAAATGGAGAAATGGGTTCTAAAAAAAGGATGAATGGCCTTCGATGCCTTCAGAGGAGGCTGAGTTGTCCTACTGGGTGTGGAAGGACGTCACAGTTTCATCCTTACATCAGAAGCGTCAAGGGCAGAGACAGCGACAGAATGCCCTGGACACATGGAGAGTTCGGTGAGGATCTGCACTGACCCTGCTCCTCGGAGACGTGAGACAAACATGTGATCACTGGAACACAGAGACAGCCGTGCAAACACTCTGCACGCCTGTGCGCAGTGGAGGGTTATGAGTTGCTGGGAAGGAAATAACCAGCCTGTTTTGTGCCGTACAGTATACGCTTGCCTGGTGTGTAGACCTACATATTTGCAGGTAAAAAGGCTAGCTTCACCCTCTGCTTGGTACATCTTTTCATTTCATTTCTCCGGGTATCCAAGAGAAGCCACAGCAGTAACACCCGCTCTCATTTCCAGCCCATCCTGATGAGGGACCCACTACTGAAATACTCATTCCAAAGAAGAAACAAAAAGACAGAAATAACCCCGTGCTGCTGACCGCTGTGCAGCAGCCAAGGACATGGCAGCCGGCAAGCATGAGGGGAGTGGGTGCCCGCGGGGAACGGGTGGCCGAGGCTTCCCATGGACGGTTAAGGGTCTGACACCCTCAGGCCACTTTTCAGCCTTATATAGATTAACTATATGCTACGTGTGTCAGGATGAGGGAGGACTTTCTGGAGGAAGAGACCTTCTTCTCGAATTAAAATAAGGAATGTCGACAAGCTGGTAGCAGAAACAAGAACATGTTACAGATTAGGAAAGTACATAAAACAAAGTCATTGTAAGCAGACACTTAAGAAAATTCAGGGTAGAAAATTATATATTATGCTCCCCAGTAGCTAAATGGTCTCAGTTTTAAACAACATTCAAATGTTTTAGAAATATTATTGGTAAATCTATACAACGTCTTGTATTAGCAGACAAGTGATGGCTGATTGTATGATCGAGTTTCATTCTTATGATGACGATATTGAGGCGAAGATTCTTGCATTGTAAGGTAGAAAGGACAAAGATTCATATAAACACTTGCAAATGTACTGTTATATGTATATATATTTTGCCATTTTTCTATATTTTTTGTTTTGGGGGGTAATTTGATTGATTGATTGGTTTTTTAATGGAGGGACTGGGGATTGAACCCAGAACCTTGTGCATGCTAAGCACTCACTCTACCACTGAGCTACACCCTCCTCCCCTCTTTTTTTTTCTATATTTAAACTTAAAAATTTGGGGATAAAAAAGATTGTTGAGTTTGTTTTGTGATCTTGTTAGCCTCGGTATTATTTTATAAAATAGTAGGTCTGTATGATGTGCATTTGTAACCACACCAAAAGAAGAGTTTCAGCAACATAACCAATGCTCAGTGTTTTTATAACAAAATGATCTGATATTTCTTGTCATTTCAATTGATCGATAATCCTTCAAATGTCCTTTCAGAGGAAGGTCACGTGCGCCTCAATCAACATGGAAAGAGTATAGATAAGTTACAAACTGCCGAGCCGCCTATAAAGATACCCCCCAAATACAGCCCCTTGAAAGAAAATTCTTTGTCTCCAGTATATTTAAATGCACGTACCCTGGAAAGTAGCTAATTATATGATATGAATACCTGGAAAAAAAATCCAAAACTGCAGTCTGGTTACCAGGAGAATAAGCGGTTTCCATGGTAACTCCCTCCTGTACCCATTCTGTTTGCTCGTGTTGAAAAAGCACTTCATTGACATAGTGGTGCATCTTCTCATTGGTCATGTTGACACAGAGCTATTGTGGGGAGAAAGAAAACAGTTCACAAGAGAATTCGGCACGCAGACCCCCCGCTCCACGCCCCGTTTCAGAGGGCGAGATGCAGGCTCGAGAACGCTCAGCGCCAGTTAGCGTCTCCCAACGCCGCCCTGAGAAGTCAAAGTAAAGAGCTCGGCTTGACGCTGCTGACTTCACATGGCCCGACTATGCAAGTGAGGGCTGGCCCTGAAAAGCAGCAGGAAGTATAACGACAACATTAACTTACAAATGTGGGGCCTAAAATATATGTGAGTTTTTAAAAAATATTTCCAAAAGGAAATGACGTTTGGGCCCTTGCCAACAAGTGATGACAAAGCTGCCCTAACCTCAGACACCAGGGAAAGGAGGGGTGTTTCCTGCCTCCTCATTCCTGTTGCAAAAAGGAGCACGGGGTTCTTTTGAGAAAGGATACTGGTCTAAATATCTCACTGCAGGCACCAAGTCCTGTGGCACAAAATTTTTACATTTTCCTCTTTCCGCCAGGCGTGCCCATCAGGAAACAAATGTGCTATTCCTTAATCTTCAAGTGCTAACTTATTAACCTTAAAAATATCTTAAAATGTTAGAAAATAAAATAGAACAACCCAAGTCTAGCCAAAATGAAGCCTTGCTTTCCCTCTGGGTCGACTTTCCTGTTTTTCTGCTTTTTTTTCAATAATCCAAATACCTCAAAAAAGTTGTCTTTTCTTATCTCAAATTCCTCTTCTCCCCACTACTGAACTCAGTAGGTTTTTGCTCCCCTTGCTCCACCAAAAGTGCTTTTTTGGGGTCACCAGTGATGCGTGCATTTCTAAATCTGACGTTCAGCTCTGTGTTCACTGCCCTTGACCTCCCAGTGATGTCTGAGAGCCCGTTCTTCTGCGTTCCTTGAGTGCTGCCCCCAGTGTCTTCCAGGACGTCACACTCTCGGGGCTCCTGCCTCACTGGCCAGTCCTTGTCTGTCTCCTCTGACTCCACCCTGGAGTGGTCCAGGGCTCCGTCCAGGGCCTCCTGTCTTCGGTCCCTACACCCCCAACCTTTGTTATCTCACGGCAGTTTCACAGACCATCCTGCCTTCCCATCTGCACCCTAACCACGACGTTAGAAACAGTAAAACCCCGAATCACTTAGAAACATTTAGAATTCAGTAACTCACTGAAAATAGAGATGAACAATTTATATACATCAAAGTTACTGATAAAAAGTTTGTAAAAGGACATCAGATCTCATTTGCAAAGGGAACAACATATAAGATTATGTTTAACGTAAAATGTGCAGTATTTATATAAAGAAAATGCCAAAGCTTTTGTAAATCACACAAGACTGGAATAGTCACTGGAAAAAAGAAGACCGCTCTGGGCGTCTCCTTCCCACGCGCCCGAGTTCTCCTCCAAATCTGGTGTCATCCTAGCACCTGCTAAGTAGGAGCTCCTCTCAGACAGACATTCAGTCCCCACGGGTTCTCTCCAGGACACGGAAGAGCTTCCTTTGGGCTCCAGCTTCCAACCAGCAAGTCAAGTCATCGTCTCAAAGGACCAACACCAGGACACGTTAACTCTGCACGGGTGGCCTGAGCCTGCCCATCAGAGGGTGGCTATTAATAAAGGAAGAATACAATACACATAGGAACAGAGACCCATCGTCTCACAGGTCTAGCTACTAGGAAGGATGGAAATGTGTGCGATTCCAGGGACACGAAGCAGCCCCAGAGGGAAGAAACGAAGGAACACATCAGAGTGCAGGGCACGAGTCAGCCCACAGGGGGAGCTTGACCTGAGATGAGCTGTCTGCGAGGAAGGTCTGCTCTTCAGTTCTTGCCGGGACCAGAATTTGGTGAGTAGGCAGAGGCAGCTCAAGCATCTCCGGAAACGGGGTGATTGGAGGCTGCAGACAAGGGGCTGCCCTGATGGCAGCAGAAGCTGGAGAGCTGAAAATGCAGAGGCTCAACGCCCGAATCTAGACAAGTTATCTGGGTGATGAATGTGCATCGATATCTCATTATTAGGGCAACAGGTAGAGAATAATCAATGCAGTAGAAATATTCCGAATAAAATATTTAAATAACTTATGAAAAATAAGATCCGAATACCACATATTGACATGCACAGAATATTCAAAATACTTCTTAGCTCCAGATCAAAAAAGGTGTCCCAGGGTCACTGCCCTTGCTTCCAGTAGTTTTTCTTGCCTCTGCTTCACCATAAACAACAGTTTCTGTAAATCTGGTGACAAGTGACTGTCTGTAGACTGAATGAGCTTCCCTACTGCCTTCCATCACAAAGTAAGATCTAAATTAAAAATAAAATAAGAGCCACGCCACATTGCTGCTGTCTTGGAAGTCATTTTAAACCCTAAAGAACTTTGAGATTTGCAGACACTAACTACCACATAGAAAACAGATGAACAACAAGGTTCTACTGGACAGCACAGGGACGTGTGTATCCAATACCTTGTGGTAACGCACAATGAAAAAGAACGTGGAAACAAATACACGTATGTATACGTACTGCTGAAGCATCAGGCTGGACGCCAGAAACTGACACAACATTGTAAACTGACTACACTTCAGTTAAAAATATAAATTAAAACAAAAACCTAAAGTACTTGAGAGAACTTGCTGAGACTTGGAATCTCTCTCTGCATCCTCTCTTCCTGCCAATGCTCCATCCGTGATCTCTAAAATTTCTTGAGTTTTCTCCCTTCTATCTGATTGGGCCAGTAGTTAACCAGAACTTTCCCTCTCTGCCCCTTGACAAGATTCTTAGATCCCATGAGATATATGCAAAGCTGGAAGGTTCTTTAAATTTAAAGCTAAATGTTTCTTAAATACACTCACATTTTGCTGATCAATTCTCTAAATGTAAAAATGTCAAAACTACAGTCACTTCGTTTGAGAACATACCATATAGAGCATTTAACTGTGTATGCTGGCTGTTTGGGCAAAAACAGTTTGCATATAGATGTAGACCCATAAATCCCACACATAACAGCTGGCAAAGGAAGGGCTGGGATTCAGCATTTAAATATCATCTGAAAAATATTTCCTTCCTTGTACCTGATACAATGTAGCACAGCCATCCCCCAGAATTGTTCCATCAAAGCTAACTGGTAGCAATAGCTCAGGATCTCTGTTTGTTTTATCTGTGGTGTATAAATCTCCAGGAATGATTCTGCAAAGACAAATCACTTTCTATAAAACTGTGTAGAATCTGTCCAGAGGAGCAGCCCCCTGAGAAAGGAGTATTTATCACTATCATTTCAATCATGAATGAAAAACAAATTTCTGAAAGTAGCTGTTAGAGGAAAAAAATTTTCAATTTTTTTATTTGCTTAAAAAATCATAATTTGAGGTGTTTCCCCACTGTAATAATGTGTCAAACTCTAATACTGTAATAATTTCTCTACTGAAGATCTTAAATGCTATAAAACGATTTCTTGATTTTGGAGTAAAATATTTACAGTAAATGTCCAGAAAATAAATGACTCCATTATGGAATGAAACCACTGGAAAAGATTCTCTTTGATGAGATGATGTACATGACTGTAATTTTTCAAACTTTTTGAAGTTAATAAATGCATCGAATTATTTAAGACAACACAAATAGATCTTTTACCTCAGCAGTCTGACTTTAAAATGGCTATGAAAGGTGCACCTAAATGTTATATATTTTGGGAAATAGATTACTCAAGAAATAAATGTAGAGGCCAAGGAAAATAGCATGATGTGTGTGACTACGTGAAACAATGCGAAATCTGACAAAGGAGCCTGAAACAAGACCGTAAGTGGCTGATTCTCTGCTGTGGAAGAAATACTCAAATTCTATGACATTTATCTTTCCCCTCATCTTGAGATTCTCTAATTGAACACACTTAGAGGTGGATGTCGCACACGTATTTCATATAATTCTCTTACCATTTTGTATTCAGAATAGACTGAGGCCAGTAGTTACAAAAAGCACTTTTTGATGACAATCTGACTCAGTCCTCTTGCTCCTGACTGCTGACAGCTGACCACCTCTGTATATAAAGTCTGCTGCAGCCTGATTTCAGAATAAAAACAGACATTTTTAAATGGCTTTGTTTCCTAGGATTTTATTGAACCGAATGCTGGCTTTATTAAACCAAGTCACCGTTTTAGTCAGAATGGAGATGCCTTGTGTGTGTGTGGATGGAGCCACAGTAACTAGAAAGGGCTGGAAAAAGCTTTTCCAGTCTTTTTTTCCCCCAGGAAGGCACGCCTAAAGCTGTCTACCAAATGTTCGGTAACAAAAAACTGATTTGGCCTGTGCTTCTGAACAGAGCAACTCACCTGATTGCTCTCCTGGTCAAAATGATTCACAGAACATCCAGCTTCCCCACTGAGCTCTCCCGTTTTCAGTCTGCACTGGGGACGGGACTTGGTGACATGGGTGATTCTTAGAACACATCGGAAATGTTTACTGTGCATCGTGTTCTTTGTATTATGGAGGTAAAAAAAGAAGCAGTTTATAAAAATCCCAAGGAGAACTCCAGCGGGATGGGTGAAACTGAGCAGCCTGCGGGGTGATGTTTGTAGCTTCTATCAGAGGGCTGCTTCTGCAGCTGCCTGAGTACCTGGATTTCTAGCAGAGGAGAGCAGCGCGGGGGGCATATGAAAACCATAAGTAGAATGGTTTTCAAACTCATTTTGAAGTAATGCACAAACTTTTTTTTTACCAAAATAGTTTGCCTTTCCTGACTCTAAATTGTTCAAATCGCTCACCAGTTAAAATACAAAAGAAGTGCTAGAAATGTGAATTTCAGACCCACCAGGAAAGGCAGCCAAGGAGACGATCGATCGGGACACATCACCGGGGCAGAAGCCCAGCTGGGGAGCCGGAAGACGCAGCCCACCCACCAAATGGGGGCCAGAATCACGAGGAGAGCCTGCATATCCTCAGTTCACGTTCACTGAGCTGCTCTGTGTGCGCACAAAAGGCTTGTGAAGGCAGATTAGTGTATGTACCTACAAGTGTGAATCTGCACCAAGAACTGAGAACATCGCTGACTTCAGTGCAAAACAAACATCGCTTTTACTTTTTCACTCCATCCATCAGAACTGTTCTTGGGTTTCATTAAATTTCCAGGTCTTCCTCAGTGCAGACTTGAATGTGGATAAAAGGTGAGTATTCATAAATGACAATGAAAAATTATTAAATACTGCTTAATCAGCGTGCGCCATTCTCTGATTAAAATACACGCTTTGTACATGAAGTGCTGTCGCTAAGCGGTTGTTTAATAATAAAAATTATGCACCCTTTGAAAACACTCTTTAGTAACAGAACATTATTGCGTATCCAGGTGGCCTATCATTTGTATTAATGACAAACTTAATTTCTTGAGTAAATTTTCACCAACTGTTCTCCCTTTATTTTTATTACTCAGTGAAATTTATCTGAAGCAAAAATATAATAAAGCGTGACATATGCATCCCAGAATTAAAGTGGAGATTAATTAAAGCTGACTCTAGTTGAAGGCAGAGCCCCAGGCATGAGACAGTGATTTGAAATCCTACCGAACATTGGAATTAACCAGGAGCTCTACAAAAAAGGCTGATGTCTGGGCCTGACCCCAAACCAATTAAATCAGAGTGGGGCCCAGGCACTGATGTATTTTAAAAGCTCTCCAGGTGATTATAATATGTAGGCCTGGTGGAATACACTGAGATAGATGCTGGTAAATACAATCCATTTAACTGATTTCCTCATCAATTTATATGTGTGTGTGTGTGTGTGTGTGTGTGTGTGTGTGACATATATATCATGCAGTTATACTTTAAAGGACATTCGTTCCTGTCCAAAACGTCCATTAGACATTTGGTCCATACCGAAAAGTCCTTGACAGTTGGTCCTGTCCAAAACCATCTGGTGTAGACCAAATATGCACATGGACATTTTGGATAGGACCAAAGTTCAAGGATTTTTGGTGTGGACTAAACGTCTTATAGAGGTTTTGGACAGGACTTAATGCCTACTAACCCATTTATATATATATATATATATATATATATATATATATATATATGAGACAGCAGGAATGATGTCAGATTTGAGATACTCAGTATTCCTCAAGTATGTTCAGCAGAACATTAATTGTATGAGATGTCAATTACTATTGTCTGAAAAACAACAGAACTGAAGCCTACCGGAGAAACACTGAGCTAAACTAACACTTCCCTGCAGGACTTCTCAGGGCCTTACCTTTGCCAGGGGTGCTGTGAATCTCCAACTTACTTTTTTTGAAGAACGCCGGGGGCTTAGAGATTGCTATATGTACTTTCCCCAACAAGTCAGTCATTCCTGGTTTAGGCACCTTTTCTGTAAAACGGCAGGAGTTGAGGGGCAGGGAGGGATGGTGATGAGGAAATAGTATTTCTCGGATCTGTTTCAGCTTTAACATTCTGTCATTTATGTTGCCAGCTTTGACTGAGCCATCACGGTAAAGCCTTCCTTCTCTCCGTCCCTGTTTGGGAAAAGTCATGCTGCCTTTCTCCCAGCACCATCTCTCAACTCGACAGTGAGCAGAGACCGCCTCGGCCAACAACCTGACGTGCTTTGTAACACAGGAGCCGGCGCTCGGTGAGCACGGGGCGCAGTGTGGCAGGACTGCTTCCCTGGCCGAGCCCTGCACCAGAAGCCTCACCAGCAGGTTCCAGGCCCGGGGCCCTGCAGGGACCCGCCTCTGCGCTTGTTTGTCTGCTGGTTTTGTTTGGTTCTCACCCTTCCTACTTTGCACCCCTTTCAGTAGATTACCGTTTCTCTTTGCAATTTTGATATCAAATTCCATGCAATAGGTTTTAAGCAAATGCAGCTGGCAGTTACTTCACAGGCACAATGACATTTTCATACAGATTAAAAAAAAGAAAAACTTTCTCTGTAACATTTCTTTCAGTGATTGTGTTACTCAGTGCAACACAGATTCACAGAATAAATCCACTGTTTTAATGAGTTTAATTCACGCCCATAATCCCCTTTAACATGAACAATCACTATGCGGGGACCAGAGGGGTTTTCTGAAGGGCTCAGCCGACAATAAACCTATTGGATAACTTTCTTCCCATATTCTATTTAACAATCTGCTAACATCAGATTGAAAAATGCAAATTCTACTGAAATAACCGTCCTTTTCAAATACTTGTCATTATCCAGGATTGAATGCAAAGCTTAGAGAGACACTGAAGAAGTAACAGAGCCCAGAGCAGTGGCCCTAAGGTGTCAAAGAAACAGCAGCACGGAGAGCACTGCCCTGGGGCCCGATGGGTTGGTGTCAGAACTCCCACGCGGCCCCAGACAGACTTCGGGACATCCCACCCCTCTCTGAGGGGGTGGCCGGAGGTGCCGGCTGTCATCTAAGGGGGGCTCCTGACTCACAGCGAGGGCACGAGACACTGCAGCCACTGCTGAGGGTCGGCCGCAAACTACATGGCCCCCCGTGCCTGGGCGGCGCCCTGGGGGCCTGCGGTGAGGGTGGGCTTCTCCCTGGGTCGTTGTCATTGTAAGAACTCAATTCACTCTCTTCTAAAGAGGCCTGAAATATATTTTCCACTCCATTCATTCTGCGCATGGCATTCTGTAACACTTCCGTTTAACGTTCTGGTGCGGGCAGACCTCGGAGGTATTTCGGGTTTGGCTCCAAAACAGAGCAAGGCAGCGGGTCACGTACATTTTTTGGTTCCCCAGTGCATATAAATGTCATGTTTACACTACACTGCAGTCTATTAAGTGTGCAATAGCATTATGATTTAAAAAATAATGTACACACCTTAATTAAATATATTTTATTGCTAAAAATATGCTAACCATCACCTGTGCCTTCACTGAGTCAGAAGCAGTAATATCAAAGATCACTGACCACAGATCATCGTAACAGATGTGAAAGCAATGACAAAGTCTGAAATATCACGAGAATTACCAAAACGTGGCACAAAGACACAAAGCGAGGAAATGCTGCTGGAAAAACGGTGCCGAGCCGACTTGCTCGACGAAGGGGTGCCCCAAACCTTCACTTTGTAAAAAGCCCACCATCTGTGAAGCCCAATAAATCCAATGCAGTAAAGCTCAGTATGCCTTTACTTCACAAGGAAGATGCAGCTGCACTCTCTTCCTTTTTCATTATAGGTTATTACAAGATATTGAATATAGCTCCCTGTGCTATACAGAAGAAACTTATTTTTTGACCTATTTTTATATATAGTGGCTAACATTTGCAAATCTCAAGCTCCCAAGTTCATCCCTTCCCACCCCCTTTCTCCCAGTAACCGTAAGATTGTTTACTATGTCTGTGAGTCTGTTTCTGTTTTGTAGATGAGTTCATTAGTGTCCTCTTTTTTTTTTATATTCCACATATCAGTGATATCATATGGTATTTTTCTTTCTCTTTCTGGCTTACTTCACTTAGAATGATGATCTCTAGGTCCATCCATGTTGCTGCAAATGGTATTATTTTATTCTTTTTTATGGCTGAGTAGTACTCCACTGTAGTATAAATATGCCACAACTTCTTTATCCAGTCATCTTTATTTCCTTGAAACACATTTTCAAAAGCTACTAACCTGAAAACGTCTAACCATACTTTTTTAAACATAGAATCCAATATTATTGCAAGAAGTACATTTAAATAGCATCTCACTATTTCGTTACTCTGTTTATTTTTCTGTAGAACCCTGAGCAGCACTATCCCTGGGTTCTGCTATGAAACAGAAATAAGTTTCCTCATTCAGAGTTTTCTTGAACTGTGTTACATCAACAGCTTGGTGAGTTCCTGAGAAGAGTTCAGAAAATTCAGTGTCATAGAGCAGGAAATGTTTTGAGATAGAGTTAGCTATTTAATGTATGCATGGTTTGGGAAGCTAAATGTGAAACAATTTGAACAATAAAATATTTTTTATATTCATAGGTCAATTCACTGAGTGGCAAATAGTTCATATTGACACTTAATAGCTCTCAGAGCACATGCTATGATTAAAATTGCATGGGAACTGCCAACATTGGGATGAAAACAGCAACATCTTTCTCATTACGGTTTTCCTAACCCTTCTGCCATCCAGTCAGAACTGGTCCCCCTCTGCACTGCCTACCGACTGCACCGTGATGTCCGCGTGCTGCTGAGTGCCAAGCATAGGGTCTGGAACGTGGTGTGCATACAAAACCAGTTAGTTGAATGAATGAATGACAGAGGAGCCTGATGCAAGTGAGCCAGAAAAAAATGGACCCTTTAGGGGACCAACAAAACCCTTTCTTACAGGGCAGAGGCCATAGCCTCTCAGTTTTCCCACCTGCAAAATGGAATAATCGACATCAAAGGCACATGACATGTGTTCAGCTGACAGTCATTAATATACTCTTTAATTTATCTTGTATCATATCGAGGATAGTGACTTCACAACTAAGGATTTCATGGTATTTTTCTGAGATTGAGGGTGACAAACTGTACAATCTTATTTCATAAAACTTTCAAAGTCAAAGCATGTGGCTTTTCCCAAACTCTCTGCACACAGCCCAAGCCTGACTGAGTTATTGTTCACCAGGACTTTCCAGCAAACCTCACTCTTTAGAAAAGAATTTGTAAGCAGGGGAATATTTCAAATCCATGAAAACTCTTCTAAGACCAGCTTAGACGAAGCCGAGCTTGAAGACAGGTCATGTATCACAATTTTATCGTCTGTGACAGAAGCTTTTACTTTGAACAAACGTGTTCTCTTTCCAAATTCTCTGGGTTCTTACAGCAAATTGTTGATATGCAATTTTACCAGACGCCACAGCTTCAAGAGTTTCATTACATGTAGCTGCATGTTATGTGTCTAGTGGGAAATTTGGGGGAAATTAATGAATGTTAAATCACTCGTTTCCACTACTCTGTTCTCTATGCCTTCAGCAAGGATCTGTAACATGCAGAGCTTGGCGATAGCTTTTGTGCAGCAAAGATATATTCTAGCATTTATTAAAATAATATTTATACAGCCTTAAAGTTCTCATTTATTTAACTAGTACAGGCATGCCTCCCTTGGCGGTGTTTTGTAGTGACCGTGTTGTTACAAATCAAAGGTGTGGGGTAGCCCTGCGTCAGGTGAGTCTATCAGTGTCATTTCCCAGCAGCACTTGCTCGCTTCATGTCTCTGTCGCCGTTTGGCAATATTCAGGCAATATTTCAATTTTTTTTTATTATTCTTGCGTTTGTTACGGTGCCCTGTGATCAGCGATCTTTTATGTTACTACTAAGATTTGCAGAACTCTCAGATGATGGTTGGTGTTTTCTAGCAATAAAGGATTGATAATTAAGGTAGATATATTGTTTTTTAGACATAATGATACTGCACACTTCACAGACTAGAGGATAGTGTAACACAACATTGCACTGGGAAAGCAAAACAACGCATGTGACTAGCTTTATTACCGAATTCCCTTTGCTGCTGTGGTCTGAAACCGAACCTGTGATACCTCTGAGGTGCACCTGTACGTTATGGACAATTTTAAACGTATTCAGCAGTGAAGAGACTAACGTAATACACCCCATCTGCCATCAGCCGACTCCAGCATTATCGACAGTTACTACCTCCTGGCCAGTTCAGCTTTACCCCTTTCCGTATTCCCCTCAAAATCAAACGCATCGGAAGCAATTCTCAGGCATTGTGTCACTTAATTGGCAAACATTTTAGTATAATTTCCTAAACTAGAAGGAGTTCAAAAACACAGCCACGTGACCTTTATCACACACAGCTTCTGTGAAGGATGATTTCTTAATTTTGTCAAATATCCAGATTTCATATGACATTAATTAACTCATAGCTGCTTATACTTAAGTAACCAGGATCCAGACAATGTCCACATTTTAATTGATTTATGTTGCTTAGACCTCTTTCAATCTACACGTCACCTCCTTCTTCTACATTCTTCTCTCTGCATTTTATACTTTGAAGAAATCAAGTCCCCTGTCCTGTTCCACTTCTCAGGGCCTGGGCTCTGCAGAGGGCATCCTCATGGTTCAGTTTCTCATGTTCTTCTGTCCTCTGTTTCTGTTAATTAGCAGTTGTATCAAGATGTTTCACTGTATCCAGGGTCTCTCCTTTCTCCTCCTTATTTTCTTCCTTCCTTCCTTCTTTCTTTTCTTTCTTCCTTGGCAAGAACTCCTGATCTGTATCTTGTCTGTGTGGTCTCCCGTCTCGAATGGCAGCAGGGATCGACACTCATTGCACAGGCTCACTGCTTCCGCGCAGCCGTGAGTCTGAATGCTCTAATTCTGTCATTCATCCTTCGTCCATTTGCAGTGGGGCCGCCTCAAGTCATATTTATAAATTGTAGATGGTCAGGATCTTTACCATCTCCAGGTCTTTCTAAGAATGCGATACATCTTTCCATTTTTAAGTGTAATTATGCGACTTTCAGGAGCATTTTATAGATTCCCTCACTTAGGTTGTTACTGATCTTGACCATGTAAATGTTTTCTTCTTTTCCACTATGTCTTCTAACAAACTATTCTGAAAATATATAAAAGTCAGTGGTTTTATATGCTGATTTGCAACTTTATCAAGGTCTCTCATGGTTTGTAGTTATGTTTTCATTCGTTCTTTTCAGCTTTCTAAATATTAATCCCTGGAACTAAAAATATTTTTGCCTCTCCCTTAGACGTGGTGCCCCGAACCGCTTTCATTTTTCTAACACCACTGGCAGCACAACGTGTAAGGCGACTTTTGTCTTGGTTGTCACCTTTCTGATTAGCAAGCGTCGCAACCTTGGGACTCACTGGCTGTGAAACATGGAAGAGTTGACTGGAGAGGCTTATTTTTCAGGGCATCAGAGGATGTTTTTGTAGCGCTAGATCCATAAGGGAGATGAGAGTTCTTGAAATGTAGGTGTCACATAACACAGTGAGTTGATAATAATGTAATGATCTAATTAATTACGGTGGTGGCGTCACAGCCTCCTGAAATGCACTTTGGACTCAGACTTTCTAGTGAGCCCCTCTCCACTGCAGCATCAAAGTACTGTTGCATTTTATATATTACACTTCTCAATCTAAAAACCTGTCTTCTTTACAATATATAAAATAGTTCTGAATAGAGATTATTTACTGAAAGTCAAGGAAAACAGGGCTAGCAGTTCCTATGAGCTGAAACAAATTCTCATGTAAAGTCTCACACGCGTCCATCTAATGCTTTAGAGCTGCCTGGGGACACTGAGGTGGGGGACGTGGCTGTCTTGGAGTGACTCTTAGTATCTCCCCAGATTGTCCCTGTTCTAAATATTTGTCAGATTTCTTATGGGTGACCAACTGTCCAGAAATACATACATTTATTCCTGAGCAAGAAGGAAAAACTAGCAAATCCACTAGGGAGATTCTGTCCTTAAGAGTTTACTCTTTAAGTTTCAGTTGAAACACAGTCATTAAGCCTGTATGAGACACAAAACTCTGCAGCAGACACCACTGCAGCCCCGGAGGAGCCGACCCCCTGGCCAACAGCTGCTGGGGCAACACGCCCAACGGAGAACAGAGCAGATGCTCATAAAGGCACCAAGATTTTTCTGGGTTTGGTTCTGGATACAATGTCGGTCTGTTAAACATTCTGTTGCAAATTGTCAGTGGGATCAAAAAGGAGGACGTTCACACTCTATTAGCACCGCAAGAATCTAGAATGTATCATTCAAACCAACAGCCTTTCAAAAGTTCATAGGCAAATTTAGGAATTTGCTAGATCCACTGCAAGATAAGATTTAGCCTCACCCTACACACAAAAATCATTTTATTCTTCTAAACGGCTCCTTGGTCCTGCCATGCACAATAGTCAGGCAAACCCGCCAAGAAAACTAAAGGCACATCTTTAAAAATATTTACTCCCTTCATAATTTAAGTCTGAAAACTGGTCTTGAGCTTTTACCCATTAAGTGTCTAAAATTAGCTTCTGGTATTTAACAGAGACTTGTTCTTTAGATTTGAGGGGGAAAAATGCCATTCCCTGCTATATAAAAATCCCAGGCTATGAGTATATTCTAAAATATGTAATTAAAATATCTAGCGGCATGAAAGAATAATAAGGGACACGTGTAACTGTCGTAAAGTGAGTAAGTATTCATAAGACAAGAACATAAACGTTTTGCCCACTTCAGCTGCCGCCCAGGCCTGCAGGTGCTCGTGTCTGGGTGCGGAGGAGGCTGGGAGCCCGGCCCCTCGCAGAGGCCTGGACGAGACACCGTTCCACCTGTGACTTCTGCATGCCACTCAGCAGGAGATGGGGAAACCGGGAGTCTCATCAGAGACACGAGAGTCCGCATGTTTTGTAAGGCAAAGACGTGGGGAATCGATGTGACCACCAGGCAACATGCAGACACTCGCACCGAGGAACCCATCCCTAGAGGTGGCCTGCGAGCCGCGTTTACTCTCGGACCTCCTACTGGTTGCCCTTTTAACTGCTCTTCCTTACGTTTGCCACTTTTTCTTATTATTAAGCAATAAATAAATAGAACCACACAGTCCTCCCTTTTCCATTAATCCATGGATACAAAAGCATGAAGGGAGAAGAAACCTCTGGTCTCCTCGGTCTGATTCCATACGAGACTTTCTGCAAAGTTTTGTAGAGAACATGATTCATGATGATTCATCCTGGATTAAGTGAGTCAGCGTGATTTAGGACCTACTCTCAGGATGCTGCACCAGTTTTTTTAGACAGAAAAGGCTGCATTTTAAAAGGTTTTTGGGTGTTGCCATTTATGGCCATAATGGTATCTACCCACCAGTTCTCACACATGTGAGTGAGCTGGGAGCTGACACCAGCACCTCTGTGACAGCCGTCTTGTGCAATCTCACAGCTCCGTATGTCTATCACTATCTTGACCTTACAGAGAAGGAAACTAAAGCTCATTATAGATTCTTCATCTTGGCCAAGACAGCTCTGCTAGTAAAAGTCACAGAACTGGGCTTCAACTTCACTCTAGTCCCTTATCCAGTGTCATTAACCACGCTAAACACCACATGTTTGAAATTCTTTATGTAATATAATGCAGTGTGGTTTTCCATCTTTCTACCTGCACCTTTTTCCTTCTCTGGTTGCTAACGCAACGTCTACTTCTACTCTTAACACTTAATTTTAAAATATACTTAATTTAACAGTATATACAGCAAAGTAAAGAATCGAGTGTTTTCCCAAGTGCCCTAAATTGTAAGTGGACTAAAAAGAACTGATGTCTGTTTAGTCTGTTTTTATGAGTTGGCCGTAGTCGTGTGTATGTCACGTAAAGCCGACCCTACAAATAACAGCATTTAGCGTGAGACAGTATTTCCAGCCTGATTTTCGGCCCAGGAGTCTGAAGATCTCTGCCCTGATTTGAAGCAGAGACACCCTCCCGTGTCTCTGACCCGCTGAAACACCATTTCCATAAGCCCCACCCTGGTCTTCAACTAATACTGTCTTTTAAAACAATTACCGCAATTAAAAAGGAAAGACTGAGTGCGCCAAGACCACATAAAAGCGATGACTGTTTCAACCAACCAGGGACGTGGATTTGAAACACGATGGCAAAGTACTTCTTTTAATTACATATTTGCAAGAAATAATGCAAATAGTCTCCACTGAATTTAAAAGAGATGACTTATCGGTTGGAAAAACCATTCTTTTGAAACAAAATTTTAAAAGAAAACCCACTTACTTGCTCAAATTCATTCTTTTGAAATTCTTCAAAGCCAAAGATGTCCAATATTCCAATATCCCAGGTCTGTGCGCTGAAACGGAACAAGAAAAGAGTGGTCAGGTGTCCTGCACACTGCCCGGTGCTCCCTGAGGTCAGGGAAATCCAGCCGGCCGCTTAGCACATCCCTGCCTACTCGAAGTAAAAACATGCAAATGATTATCTTAGAGTCTCGTGAAAACCTCTAAAAATTAGGAGGAAAAGGTGTTCTTTTAGTGCTTTGATCCAAACAGACACATGAACAAAAATGCACTGATTTCTAAATGTAAAGTGTAACAAACCGTGGGTGGTTTAATGTTCGCTGCCTCCTTCGACAGACTTGCTTCCTCTGCAGGAGTCTGCGCCCCGATAAGGGGGCTCACCGGAAGGCGGCAGCAGTGAAGCAAGCAGCCCCTTCCCCGCACAGTGTGCAGCGCAGGGAAACCTCAGTTAAGCCACGCACGGGCTCTTCCTGGATCAGACTGAGCCACCCCAAAATTGAAATTATTATTTTCCTAAAGGAGTTCTTTTAAGTAAATAACAATAAAGATCATGAAACTTGGGTGCAAACTGGAAAGAAATCTAAGTAACAACTTCCATTTCCCATGTAAACTATCACGCTTGGAACACGGTGCAGGTCTGGGTGGTGAAGCACCGATGTGAACCTATGTCGGGAGTGAGGAAAGAGGAAGGAAACTGCATGTGGCCCAGAGACCCGACCACCTGGGGTCTGTGGGGACGTGGCGGCAGCATGGGGAGCGTGCCTAAGGTGCTCCTTGCAAAGAAAGCCCCCAGTGATTCTGGAACTGTCACCAGGAGGGCATGCCCCCCAGGCCTCCCCCACGGCTGGTCCAGTGCATCAGCAGCGCAGCTGCTGCCTTCATCTCCCACCAGCGGGAGTGCCCCTTCTTGATCTCCCGCCAGCAGGAGTGCTCCTTCCTCATCACCCACCAGTGGGAGTGCCCCTTCCTGACCACCCACCAACGGGAGTGCTCCTTCCTCATCACCCACCAGTGGGAGTGCCCCTTCCTGACCACCCACCAGCGGGAGTGCTCCTACTCATCACCTGCCAGCGGGAGTGCTCCTTCCTCATCCCCAGGCTGCCTATTGTCTCAGGACCAAATTTTCAGATGCTCCACCACTGTCCACACTGCAGAACCCCGTTGGCAACCAACCTTCTGTATTTTGCTTTCACAATCAGGATATAACCATAATGCTTCAGGGTCGATGCTGTGTCACTTAAACAACCATTTTTTTTTCTTGAGAAAAGGCAAAGTAATGCTATCCTGTCTCTCAGATTACTTTCTGCAGATGGCACAGCTATGAGTGGCCAGGTAGGAGGGAGAGCTTTTTAATATAAACTTGCAAAGAGTACAAGTCAGTGAGGAAAGGGAAGAATCATTCCGTGGACGTCTTTAGGTTAACTGATCATGTTTTTTTAGAAGAAAATATAAAGTTAGCTTTGTACCTCACCCTATGTGCCCTGATAAACTCTACATTAGATTAGAGAGTTACAAGTTAGAAAAAGAAAGCGTAAGAATGTACAAGAAAACAAATGTGATCACTTTGTTTTCTATTTTCATTTCTGGGAAAAATTAAAGGAAAATGTTCAAAAGTATGATTACACAAATACTAAATGCTTTTGCAGATAAATAGTACAAATAAAATTAAATTCTGTCGGAGGTAAGTATTATTTTCAAATGCATCATCTTATTCATTTCCATAGATTTTTCTCAATCTATTGACCCACGTGTCCAGCCACACATCACCTTCCACCCATCCATGCTTCTTTCCAGGCCGCCATTTTTCCAAAGTACACAAAGAGACATTGGGAAGGATGTTCACACAGCAGGAACGAAGGTGCTGATGGCTTTGTCTGAGTATGTGTGTGTGTGCGCGCGCACACACGTGCGTGTGTTTCCCACATAATGACCTGCAGCGTTTCCTCGTAAGAAGCTTAGTGACAGAGCTTGTCCAGTTTTGGAGATGTTCAGTCTTGGGTAGGAATCCTGATTCTAATACTTTTTAGTTGGATGACTTTGGGCAAAAGTCACTTAAATGTTCTGAGCTGCAGTTTCATCACTTATAAAATGAAGATAACAAGTAACATTTACCCACCCAGGTGTCTGCTACAATTTGGAGGGACTGTAAGCAAAGCTGCAGGACCACAGCTGGTTAGAGTGGACCCAGTCACAGGAATTTGATTTAAAATAACTGCTTAAACTTGTCACAGAAATAGAGAGGATGGCTAAGAGAAGAACTATGAATGGCCAACAGGCAAATTAAAATGTCAATCTTATTAAAATTGTGAAACAAGTAAAACTTTCAAAATTACGACAAGAAAGATGTTCCCGTACACTTCTGTCGGCAGTGGAAACTGGTAGGACCTTCTTCAAAGACAATTTGCTTATGTGGCACAAAGCTTTGAAATGCTCATATCATTTGAACCAGTATCTCCACATGCAGGAACCTATACACTAAGACAAAGATCAGAAATGCAGTTAAAGACTAACAAATAATGATGTTTGTTGTTATCTTGATCATAGCAAGACAACAAAAAGAAATAACAAATACCCCACACTAAAGACACAATTAATTAAACAGCAGGCACTAGGGTGGATTAATTTAGTGAAACTGTCAAGTTAACAGAAAACAATATACAAATTCTGTATAAAGAGTAGCCCCAATTATACATGCAGGAGACCCAGAAGGAAGGTCAGCCCGAGAAGAGGAGCTAGAGATGTCCTGAACGGCACACATAGAGGTGACGCCTTCACTTTTACAATGTTCTGCACTGGGTGTTTACAATACTCCTCATTATTTATTTAGAAGACACGTGACTCACTGCGTGTTGGGCATTTTCTAAGTTGGTGGAGGAAGGACAACAACTCTCGGGGCAGAGAGAGGAAAGTGGAGCCCAGCAGAGAAGCTGGAGAAGAGGGTCTGGCTTTCCAGGGACGGGAGGTGCAGCAGGGACCCCAGGAGTCAGGGGAGGGCAGAGCGCTTCCCGAAGGCCGCGTGCTGGTGGAAAGCGTGGGTGCTTCCTGCCGACCTGTGTCAGGCTCTCCCTCTCAGGCCCCAGGATCCGGTTCCCCGGCGGGCTCCCTGCTGCCTTGCGGCAGTGGCCCTACCATCAGGGCACCCGATGCCGATGGAAGCTGGGGGAGGGGGAGCATTACGAGCGGCGGGATGGCACGCCCTCCCCCTTCTCACAAGGGCTGTGACTCTGTGTTGACAGCAGAGTTGGGATGCGGAGGCCACCAGCCACACATAGGTGAGCAAGACACACTGAAAGGTTCTGGTCCAGACTCGGGAAAGCAGCTTATCAGTTAGGAATTTACAGTAGCGCATATTTGGTTGAAAGAACACTCTTCTTAAATAGTTTTTTTCACATTTAATACATACTGGATTCTAAACTATATTTAGTTACAAAATAAAAATGCTGTCAGAAAAAAGGAGATGGGAAGGAAGAAAAAAACTATTGTCAGGAAAAAAATCTAATGCACGTTTAATGCATTTTAAGGATTAGTCTTGCAACTACTGACAGACATAATGTGTTCATTTTTCTCAAAGACCTGTTTCATCATTTATGACTGAATGAATTATGCGTCTGTTACTGCAACAGCAGTCTTGGCAGGAGGGTTCCCAGGGCCTGCAGCCAGCAGGACGCCCCTCCGTGCAGCAGTCAGCACATTGTCATGTCTCTTATTGGTATCTCGACTCACACCACACACGCATTTAACTCAACATCCAATTTCTAGCAAGAAGGAGCAGACAGAGGTCATCTGATGAACCAGGAGTCAATCTTTTAGGTAAAATTAACATATTAATGAGATGGGCTGCTTTAGTTCAAATTCTGCCCCAGAATTCTCCTGAGGGCTTTCCTGATGTCTAACTTGCACGAACTCATTAGTAAAATACACCACGTTTCATATCAGACGAAACATTAAATGCCAAGTTATCTGTCTGATTTTGACTTCCCCTCCAGGTGTGTGGGTATGAGAAGGGCCAAAGTCTGAATTAAGGAGAGTGTCTACCTTGGAACGTGGATGAACTAATTTTATCTGGGGTACAGAGAAGTCCGGTGATGATATGCACAAATCAGGTTCTGTCCCGGGTCATCTCCAGGGAGGGAGATTAACGAGAGAGCCACTGAAGTATTCAGTCAGTTTAGGGGAGAGCTGAGCCCTGTTTGGCACAAAACCCTTAGACTGAGCCAGAGCTGGATCAGCCTCTTCTGCTGACCATCGACGGGTCAGAACCCAGACGGGGCAAGAGTGAAATATCAGAGCATTCCAGACCTGCACGACCCGGCCGTGCAGACACACTGCCCCGAGCAGCGGATGGGTTTGCACAAAGGTTATGGTGCCAAGTCCCTGGAGAAGCTGGGCTCTGCTGTGGCGTTCGCCAACTTCATGACCAATATGCTGAAGAATTTAGTTAAAGTAAGTTTTGTTCATAATCAGCAAAGTGCACTCGTCATGGTGACTCCCTCCACCCGTGCCACAGCTTGTCTGAATCCGGAAGGGCTTCTCCAGTCTGACGAACTTGGGACGGAGACGTGACTCCAGGATTGCGTACTTTTGGGAGTTCCTGCCTTTATTCATTGACTAAAGAAAGTACCTGGGGCTTATTATTTTCTGAAAACACGTCAGAAATTAAGGAAGAAGTCAGCAGGTGCTGACAAGTTTAATTAGAAGCTGGGCGAGGGGTGAGGCTCGTGGTCACCAGAGCAGCCGCCTGCCTCCTTCCATACTTATGAGGTCATCACACCAACACTGCTCTGAACCCCGTGACTCTTTGCACTTCTTCCCACTGGAAATAAGAATTAGGAGGTAAAAAAATACTGGAGATCCCTTGAAATGAAAATTGTAGCTAATCAGCACACAAAAATCCTGGGATGAGGGTGAAAACAAGAGCTAACGTTTTACTGATAAAATACTATATAAAGTTATTACTAATATATAAACTATATACTATAATATAATATATTATATATAATATATAATATGTAACTATACATAAACTAATACTATAAACAAGGCTAATTCTGACCTACAGAGAATCCAGGGAGGGAACGCCCCCTAGGGGCAATAAGAGCACAGAAAATAGAAGAGCACTTACCCCCGTCTCATGAGGGAAAGCTACAACTCACACCAGAAGAGCGTTAGTACTTAGTACATTTAAAAATATGTGTCCTTATTCACTGTATTTAAAACAGTGATGCACATGTATGTTTAATTACCAAAAGCATCTTTAGAAACAAGAATCAACCTACCACACAATTCACTTCTTTAAGAGCACAGATAATATTTCGCTTACATGACTTTTCATTCCCAGTCTGAAACAGCCCTCATCTGAGAAGGCAGACTATTTAAATTATGACACCACTGCTCCTCCAAACATTTCAATTACAAGTAGTGGTTATGATGCAGAGTTAGAAACATGGATAAGTTGCTATCACAGTGAAGAAATCCAGATACAAAACCGTATGTATTGGGTAGGGACCAACTAGAATCTTCCCGCGTTGGTGGTGGAAGCTTAAATCTGAAATTTGAAACGTGGTTTGGCTCTGACTACTAAAATTAAATGCATATCAGCTGAAGGACCAAGAAATCCCACTCCAGGCAGATAATCAGGAGAAGGCGGGCGTGCGCCCCGTAAAAGACACGCACCAGAATATTCACGGCCGCTTCGCCTCTGTGGTCAGAACTGCAGACGACCCGAGTGCCCATCAACAGCTGAGTAAATGCCTAACCAGCGGTGCGTCTACGCCTGTTTTCACCGCTCGGAAACAGAGGAAGAACGAATTCCTGCTGCACGCACCGTGTAAGTGCGCCTCACACGCACAACATTCGGCAGAAGCCGGACATGACGCAGCACGTGCAGGAGGAGTCCACGCTGCCCTCCGCGTGGAGGTGACGTGTCACGCTGCGCGTGCAAAACCCCTTGTACTCTGTACAGGATCTGTGCACTGCAGCTAGGCCAGACCTCGATACAAGAGTAGAATAAAAAAGGCACGCTCACCAGGATCACGGCTACGCACGGGGGCAGAGAGACTCAGGGCTGGACGCTTGTTGAGTGAGAAGCACTGAGGTGCACATTTGCCTTGGCACTGCCATCTAACGCGATGTTAGAATGCAACCCTCCCTGCCGCTGGCCCCGGCGCCTACAAGAGGCTCAAGCCTCATCTGTTCATATAAAGACCTCAGTAGGGAAGAAAACTACAAACAAGATGACAGTGGCCCAGAGGTCAGGGAAGAGATGGAGATACGTTCTTCTGACAGTGGAATACAATTACAGCGGTATCTGCCCCGTTACCGCTTTCATTCATGTTTGAGGTTTGTCCCTCACCTCCCCCCATGCCTGCTGACTCTTCAGCAACTCTCTCTTTGAAAGCAGAGCTGCGTTTCCTGGAGATGCCGTCAGACCAGTGGCCTCAGTCCCTCCAACAAAATAAAGAGGTAAGCTCTTGGGTTCAGCCAGTTCTCTGGACAACAATTCTCTGGAGTCAGGAAGATGCTGGAGGAGGCTCTCTGTTACCGAGGTCGCAGGTGTGAGGAGGGGGGATGGCTCTCCTCAGGCTCACGAGGACACACACTGTGCCGCAAAGCTTTGCAAAGCAGCAAACCAAAACAAGGGCACGGAAGCGGCTCAGCTGCAGGTGACTTGTGCTCTGTCCCTGCTGTCACAGAGGCAGGGAGTCAGGGATGAGTCTGTATTCTCCACGCCACACAATACCAAGTCGTGTCGGATCCCTGTGCCCCTAAACTGGGACCCTGTATCATTGCTTTCCCACCACCTTTTGTAAACTGGCACCTGTCAAAATAAAAACCTGTATGAAGACGTGGGAATTCTGCAGCTGACTTGCCTTTTCCAGGAAGTACATATCTCAGCCTCATATCTAGAAGATCCTTTGGTCTGTGTCAGTTGGTAGTTGCCTGTGCGATGAAATGCAGCAGTAGGGGGAGGGGACAGCCCAGTGGCAGAGCACTTGTTCACATGCACAAGGTCCTGGGTTCAATCCCCAGTACCGCCATTAAAAAAGAAAAAAAAAAAAAAGAAAGAAATACAGAGAGAGATTCAGGGCTTGGACTGGGTTAACCCAGCGTGTTTGGGAAATTTGTGGTGCCTGATCCAAAGGATCCAAGCGCATCAGAGGACAGGCTTGGAAGGAGCGTGAGCTCTGAAGGTGTATTTGCAGGTCACATTTTAGCTCTGGACAAGCCTGAGGTTCACAGGGGAGACCGTGAGTCAGCGTACATGGCCAAGGTCAGGCAGGGGATGCTCAGGACAGACAGAGGGCAACTCAAAAGGTGTAAAATCCAACCAGGAGGGTCTGGTTTGGAAGGCAGAGGAAAGACAGGATCTCAGCGGGGTGTGCCATCCAGGTGGGCTGGGCGCGTTCGGTTCTCAGGATGCCATCCACACGCTTCATCTGCAGTTTCCTTCATCTTCAAAGAAGAGGTATGATTACTAACTACGGGGAGGGGAGCTCCCCCTGCGTGCGAACGCCCGATGTGAACGGTGGACAAGTGCTAGCAGGCACACACTGTGCTGCGCGGGGCCAGCCACACAGGCAGCACCGAGGTCCCCGGGGGGCTCGTTAGAGCCACTGGAAGAGGTGAGCTAAGCGAGGCATGGCTATGAGGAACTGCAGGCGTCACTGCATCTGCAGCCTTTAACCACCACTGCTCCTAAGACTCAAGGATCCACTGAACGTGAGGCATTTGCGCCTGGTCTGGGCTGGCGGGGGCTGACTCAGAGGCACCCACCGTAGTGAATGACGCAGTGAGCCGCCAGCTTTTTGGACGGGACTGGCATTCTCCAGCACACCCTGACTCGCAAGCACAGACTCACAGGTCCTCAAAGCAAAGCCAAGTGGGGGAGAGCGACGCCGAGCCTCCGTTTGCAGGCGCATGAGATGTGATGAGCGCAGCTTTAGAGACTGAGGTTTCATTAATGTTAAGTGTCAGGCTCGGAACAGAAATCCAGATCTCTTTATTTCTATTACCCTCTTTAAAAAAAGTTAAAACCCAGCTAAAAGCTAAAACTCATAAACAAACTGCCAAGTACTTGAATATACAGGCACACACACAAAATCTGAAATCTACGTAACACTTCAACCCACTAGCTGTAAACGACCCTAAAAAGTGCTGTTTCATCTTTTTACTTCTTATGCTTTTCTTTTCTTCCCCCAGCTTCACTGAGCTAGGACTGACGTGTGATACTGGATAGTTTAATGTGTACCGCCTGTTGATTCGATACACGTATACCCCAACACGTTCATGCTTTTCTTCATAGAGTTTCTTTTTTTCCTTCATAATAATTCTTTTTGAACAAAACCCCCGCTTTTCATGAGGTTCCTGCTACTGAAGGCTTTAGAGAGCGCTTCTGGATAGCCGTGCAACTTAGCAGCAAGTTCTGGAAGCCATAAATTTTTATCACCCAAAGGTTTGTGATTCTGCTGCCCATTAGAAAACACTGGGGTGGGGGAATCATCACAGGGTCCCTCCAATCAGTTGCAAAAAGAAGAGCTGTCCTTCTAACAACCACCTTCAAATGCACATACTCACAACTTGTGGTTCGAAGTAGCAGCTGTGAAAACTGAATGTGGGGGAGGGTAGAGCTCAGTGGTAGAGCACATGCTTAGCACACGTGAGGCTCTGGTTTCAGTCCCCAGTACCTCCACTGAAAAATTTAAAAAATAATACATAAACAAACCTAATCCCCTCCCCCCCAAAAAGTAAAAGTGCAGGGAAAAAAATGGAAAAACATTACAAATGAAAAAACATTTTTTAAGGAAAATTAAATTAACTAGATAGTGATTTGTAACAAGGGGACACTGCTGGACAAACCAATAGCCCCAAAACTCAGTGACTAAAAACATCGAGTACTTAGAATGGCCTCAAGTCCCTTTGTCAGCGTGGGTGGCCGGGCTGGGGGTGCCAGATCCCTGGGGGTGGCTGGCTCTTGGCTGGCTACCAGCGTCTCTCATCTTCTGCAGGAGAGCCTGGGCTCCCCCGTGTGACAATGACAGGGCTCTTAGCAGATTCGTGCGAGGTTTTAGAACTGACACATCATCATTCCTGCTGTATTATCTGGGCTGAAGCAAGTCACAAGGGCAGCTCAAAGTCAACAGGAGAGAAACAGACATAACCTCTTGATAAGAGAAGTGTCAAAGTTGTATTGCACAGGGCAGGGACATAGAGAAGAAATGACTGAATGATTGGGACTATTTTTGCAACCCACCAATGCCTCTTCTCTAGAGAGTGGCTTTAAACTAACTTATGTATTAGTTCACTCCCCTTTTGAATGAACATGGATGGAGCACCTAGCTTTGTAAAGCACTCTGCTGAGAGCTGGAGACCCAGATACAAAGAGCAGGGAACAATGTGACCCTCAGGGACATGCCCATATACAGATATGGTAAACTTTAAATAACAATTTTTTTGAAATAAAGAAATCATTTATATTTTGAAAAAGTTAATTTTTAAAATTTTTCTTTAAAACTATGTTTTTTTTTAAAATCAATTTTCTGACAGTTTCCATGGGGAGGCATTTTTGGAAAAACTCAGGTTTCAAGTCAACATAGGCTCGTGCTCCAGTCCACCACTTCCTGGCTCTGTGACTTGGGCCACTTACTTTAACCTCTCTGAGCCCCAGTTTCTTCCTCTGAAAGGGGGAGGCAATCATTGCTCCCTCATGCTCACGTCAGTATGAACTGCAGCCACCCCCGCTCAACGCCCAGCTCATTCCTGGGTCGCACGCACCGGTGACACCCACAGTGCGCGCTCCGGGAGCCCAGCCGCACATGCACGCGTCAAGACGCGGGCTGGGGATGCAGGTTTAGTAAGACTGGATGCAGGCGCTGAGGGAAGAGTTAACAGCACAGAGCCGACAAAAGCTCCGAGTGTCCTTTAGTTAAAGAGCCCATGCTCCTCAATTAGGAAATTAGAAAAAGGCAGATGATGTCTACACAGTGGTACCGGCATCTCCTCCCCGGAGTCTTCTTCAGGGAGAAGCTGGGTCTTTACGAGGCAGCATGGGACGTTCTGCTCCCTTCTCTGAATGACTCGGCCACTTTATTTATTCCGGCAGGACTGCCGCTGTGCCTGGGTGACAGGCACAGAGGGGCATAGGAAATACAGATTTGGTTAACTTCACCGAGCAGGAGAGGTTATCGGGGGTTAAAAAGAGGCCAGATGCATTTTCCAAGGGGGCCTGGCTATTAGCAATGCGGTGAATTTTATCCTCCGTATAAAATAGACAAGGTTTAGCCTCTGCACTCTTGGCTCAAGAACGAGTGAGAGGAGGCTGCTGGAGGGTTTTTATGAGCCTTATAAATCACTGAATTACTTGCACATTTTATTGAATCTATTTGGCTCTCAAATAATATTTGCAAATCACATGATAGGCATTATCAAAAAGGAAAAACGCTACTATCTGATCCTAAAAATGCCATATTCTCACAGATGTGAAGGATCTCTCTTTTTTCCTCCCATCTCCTGAAAACACGCACTTAAAGGGAAAGTACATAGCTCTTTATTAGTTCGAGAAGCTGCGCTTTTCTTGAAACAATGTATCACCTTTCATGATTAATATTTATATTTAACCATCATTCTGTCCATAGTAGGTGGTAACTTTTATAATAAGGGTGGTAAGTTTTAACCATTATATTGTATTTATAATGTGGTGGTTTTAAATGATTTCTGAGTATTAAAATATGCATGATACTTTGGTAAACCTCTAATATTTTTATTTTTCTGGATCCTCCTATTTAAAAAAAGGCTCTCACAAAATAATGAAAAGCAAATGTGCAATTAGAGAGAAAGGTTCTTAGCTCTTTAGGAAATCATTATACACATGGGTGTTTTGGTAGGGAAATGGAGCAGAAGGAGAATTATTTAGAAAGCAGGTTTGTCTCAGATATTTTGCTAAATTGTGTAGTTTTGGTTGTCATGGCAATAAGCACCATGATATAAATGTCTATGCAGAAATAGAAGTCACTCATACTATATTCACAAGAATCGACAAAATCTCATTATTTAACGGGGAAAAAAATCTCAACTTGGATAAAGGAGGGGAAAACATGGTGTGTCAAATTTATTTTTCTGACGAACTGCTTGCTATTTCATCTCTGAAACAACATAAAGACAAAATATTTGTCACTAAATGACAGCAGCAGCACCACGTGTAAAGCGTCTGGATGCACCAGGAAGCACTCACGAGACACTTCGCAGACGCAAGGTCAACAAAATCGTTAGAAAGTGTGAAGCAAACGTTCCAGTCAGGAAGTCAAGAAAAAAAAGAGAGAGAGAAATTATAAGAAAGTCAAAATAGGGATTTCACAGAACTGCAGAACTTGGTAAAATAAATAACATAAACATGAGAAATGACAAAAAGACAAATAAATTGATTTTTGAAAATCAGTAATTCTTAGAGGCAAATTTCAAGCAAGACTTATCAGTGATACTGGAGTAAAGGCATAATAAGTAAAGAATATTAGGAATGTAAAAGTTGTCAAACTAGAATTATCATAGCTATTGACTGGATGATTATAAAGCAAAGCTGTGATTTAGTTGGTGAGTATGTTTAAAATTTTCAAGGGGACAATATTCTAGAAAATACATATGACTTTAAAAAGAAGGAAAATAATCTGATTAGACTTAGAAACTTCAAGATCATATTCACAGGTCAATTCTCTCTCCATTTCTCCCCAAAATTTTAGAATTCTACAAGACATTCGAGATATATATCACCCTCATTCAACACAAACCACTTTAGAAGAGAAGAAAAACAGGTTACTCTCAATTCACTCTTTAACATAAAGTTAATAGCAAAAGATTGTATAAAAAGAAAAAATAAATAAAATCTTGTCTCACTAATGAAAATAAATGCAAACGTCCATAATACTGACTAGAAAATTCAATCTAGTACATCATGACCAGATAGGGCTTGAACTAAAACTGAAGAATTATTTAACTTAAAAAAATATACATCAATACAACTTGCCACACATGCAAAGAAAAAGAGAAATAGATACAATAATCTTAATAGATAAAAGGAAAACTTCTGGTAAAATAGCATCCATCTATAACGAAAACATTTAGCAGAGATTACTTACTGGAACTCTAGGTAAACAGATTACTTCCTGACAGATATTTAAAGGTACACATTAATTTGGAAACAAGACAAGAATATCTACTATCACCATGAATTTTCAACATTGTACTGGCAGCACTAGCCAATGCAATAAAAGAAGAAGTAATAGATGATATAAAAGACAAGGAAGACAAAACACATAATTATGGTCTTAGTTAGAACATTAGAGAATGAGAAGATCTTCCACAGGAAAATTATTAGAACTAATAAGCAAAGTCAGCAGGGTTCCCAGACAGAAGATCAGCTTATGAAACTCAGGATGGAGTATCCTAATAAACAAATTAAAATGCAACAGCAAAATAGCTCTCATCACAGCAACAAACAGCACACAGTACTTAGAAAAGAATCAAATAAAAATATGCGTAAAACTGACAGAAAAAACACACCGATATATTTAAGAAGTAAAAGGATGCACGAAGAAAGAGAAATATAGATCGTACACATGGAAGAAACCAATAGCCTGAAAAGGCCAACTCTCCCCATTAATCTGTAAATGCATTTCTAGTCGGAATCCCATAAGAATGTTTTTTATGGACTGAGTCAAAGTGATTATAAAATTCATATGCAGAAATAAAGATCCAGAGGTAACCAAAACAAATATGAAAAATAAAAACTTATTATTGAGAACTTACTTATTAAAACAATATATTATTGATACAGTTTTAGTCAAATAGGTTAAAAATCAGGAGGGGGTAAACAAGAATTTTGAATAAATAGGATAGAGATAATTGAATATTTGTCTAAAAATAACATACCAATTTCTCATATAAACAAAAATAAACTCCTGGTGTATTGAAAATCTAAAGGCTTTAGGAGAAAATGTAAGATGCCCTTGGAAAAGAATGTCTCTGCTAAGCCGCTGCAGGCAGGTCACTGTATAGAACTGAACAAATCCTCCTGCATGTGTATGAGCACGTCACCGTGGGGCGGTGCAGACCTGCATCGCCTTGTACAGCCTCACTTGCAATCAGGGAGATGCAAGTTAACGCTCTCCCTGCAACTCTGCCACTCAGTACTCACCCCAGGGAAAACTCTAAATAGGTATCTCAGGAGTCTTACAAGGATGCAACCTTATAATTGAAAACACAAAGAGACTTATGTGTCCATCTGAAAGGAGACAGATGAGAATATTGTGGTTTCTCTTCAGGGGAATTAATGCAACAGTTACAAAGAATGAATTAGCTCATCAGGTTTCAATATAGTTAAATCTCAAAAACCATGTGGAGTTAAAAAGGGAAGTTCAGCATAAAATGGACTCTGACAGCACTTCTGTAATCCTTAATGAAGCACAATGTTACATACTTGTTATGAAAAAACACTTATCTGAACAAATAAAGAAAACTGTAGAGAATGCACACAGGAGGACATTGCTGTCCCCGGGGCAGGAAGGAGAGGAATGGATTTATGTGGATAAACAAAAGGAACTTCAGCTTTTAGCTGCAATTTTCCCTTTCTTTTGTGTTAACGAAAATCTGATGCAAAAGTGGCAAATGTTAATAGTGTCAGGTAAGAGGTAAGTGATTGCCTGTGACCCTCTGTATTCTTCTTGATGATTAAATATTTCACACACACCCCCAAAATACAGGTAATGAAGAGAGATATCACACATTAAATGGGAAAAAAGCTAGATGTCTATTTTCAATTTCTCACAAATGCACAGCAGGTGTTCTAGTATCTCTATGAGGCATTGGGGGAGTTCATAATATAAATTCATTTACTAAGAATGAAGTACTGCACATTATAATTAATAAGGCAGTGTACATAATGCCATTTCCCCAATTCTTAACTACTTATGAACTGCTGGTATGGAGTTTTAGATTACCTTTCTTGTAGATATCTTTTGATTTGTAATATCCATCAAAGAATTTAATTTTTCTAATCATTTTAATAAAGTGCTAAGGGAGAACGTTGAAACTAACAAGTAAATATTTGGGTTTTAATCGAATTTATTTACACATTCAGTCCCTGCTTCAGAGGCAAGTTTTACTTTGTAGTTTTGTGTCTGAAATTGAGGATAGATAATCTCTATGACTCTTTTTTTTTAAACTTTTACTAACAATTTATAAAATATATATCAAATGAGAGAGAGATAATGAGATTTTACTTAGGATTCTCAAGTGATACTAAATATATCACACAGCCAGATGTTTTCTCGGGGAAATTATAATTTCCAATTTTATTATCAAAATAACAGTGAAAAATCATTTAATTTCTAGACATTTTCTCCTTACTTTCTTTCTCCACTTTCTTACCACCCGGTTTACCATTTAGATAGTTTCTTAACTTAATTTAGCCTCAAAAACCCTGAGGGGCATTGCAAGCTCCCTCACTGAGATTCCTGGAGTGTAATGGGAGAGATGTGTGTGGTTTGGCAAAAGTGTTTAATTTGGGTATTGCTCTGCTTTGCAGTGGTCACAGAGCCCGCCAAGCCCCGCCCGCACTACTGAGAATTCCTACAGACCGTGCTGTGGATGCTGTGGACAGTCCCAAAGGGCAGAGAACACTTACATGTGGAGTTAGGTGATAATTATACAAGTTCCTTACATATTTGGGGGGGAGGTGCAGACAGACCCCTGACAGACCGTGTTGCACATCCATATCAAGGGTGCCCACCACGTTAACCACAGAAATATATATTCAATACTATCTTTTCTGACATGACTATAAAATTTCAAAAAAAAGGGGGGGATTCATGAACAATAAAAGTCTATTCTAAGTTTATCCAAATTTTGAGACTTTTCTGTGACTTAGGAAATGGGTCTGTGAATCTGCAAATCCTTAAGGCTTCCATGAATTTCAAGGAGTCAGAAATACTGCAAACATAGCCTTTCTTTCCATTATTTTGGGATTTAAATTCAGGTTTGCATGACCCATGGGAGAAACAGAGAGGAAAAAAAAATGGAGTTAGGACTCAAAGGAGAATAGTACTTTTTAGAAGTTAAACTTATAATACATTGATTCATCTCTAATTTTCCAGCAATTCTTTTCTTTATTCATCTGCCTAGTAAAGAATCTTTACAATAAGACTCACACCATAAATGGGGGCACTGACACAGCAGCAGTGTTCCTACTGAAAGGAAAATCATGTGCTTTCCAAGGCCTATGTTTCTTTTTTTTTCTACGTATGTGTGGAGTCAAAAATCTACACCAAGTATAAGTATTTCCAATTATACACATTTAAGGCTCTGTATGATTTAAATGGCAAATGGAAATTTTCTAACAGTTTTTACGAGCAGCTGGATCTACACATTAATTTTTCAATGTGAATTTCAGCAGCTCTGCCAGTAATTCTGTAAGAGGTTAATTTGGTGGACTTGACATGTCAGCTTTCTGTGAATAAGCTCCGTATTTAAAGGGAAGTCACAAATTAACTGATGGTAAGAAATTATAACAAAATCCAGAATCCTCCCCACATCAGATATTAAGCTCTGTCTGCTGGAACACAGGTGACAAACCGCGACCCTCAGATTGCGGACTGCACACTGAACGTGCTAATCAACGTGCGCTGGGATCTTGCACGTGCATGTTTTAATGAGAATTTCAGTCCGCCTTTGTCCAGAATTTTAGTATGGTTTGAAATCTTCTGGTATGTCTGTATTTATTTAAGAACTTTCCCATTAATACCTGTTAGTTCTCATGTTCCCCAAGTAGCCTCTAAAAGCGGCAGTTTTCAGGAATTTGGTGAAGACCATATGGACAACAAAGAAATTCTCAGGAGCTTTCGCTCCAAGACCAGCAGACGTGGAGAGACTCCTGAATGCACGTGTGCTCCCGACGGCCTGCCCTGCCCACAGTCACCATTAGTGACAAGAGTATTAACAAAAGTTTTCATTGACAAGATGCCAAGGAGCGCTCGAACATTCAGGTGATCAAACACCCCGGAAAGCTGCTGCTTAAAGATGGTTAAGGTTAGGGGTCAAAAGGGTTACCAGAGATGCTTCATCAAACAACCCACAAAGCAGGTGAGGAACACAGGGGGAACTCCCAGCCCAAAACCATCATCACGTTGGTTCTGGAGGGTCATGGGCCCCCCAGTAACCGAAAGCCTCCCATATTCTTGGACTGTCTTCTCCCAGATTCATAGGGTTTTAAAATACTTCTTGGTGCTCAGAAGGCCATCGATGCCCTCAGCCAAGAGAGAGCACATCTGCATCTCTAGGCATGAGAGATGATCTGATTAATTCATCGAGGGGTGTGGGTGTGGGCGAGGGGCTTAAATCCCTAAAAACAGTCAATCAAACCTTTGAAGTGAAATCACCTTGCTACAATGAAATGCTGTAATGCTCTCATGGCTGACAGTCACACTGGCTTCTGCGCGTCCATAAGCCTGAGCCTTGTCAAGCCGGCAGTGACCCCCCAGCGTCCATCAGTCCTACCTGCTGGGCTCGTCTTGACTGTGGAGGCAACTGTTCACCGTGTTCACCAGAAAGCCAAACAGACGACTGTACAGGGACTTGGCCAGGAGATCCCGGTAAAATTCAGCCATCTCTGCGGTGTGCCGCCGTGTGATCAGCTCCCCTGGAAGAGCAGGAGGCGGGGCGTGAACACCAGGGTCCCTTGTTCAGACGCAGAGCTGCGCCCATGGATGTCTTCCTCCACGTCCACATCCATCAGAAGACGTTACCGGTACACTGACTTGAATAAATGAGCCCTCCGCCAGTTACTGCAGAACCATGTTTCCCTGAAGGGCGTGTCACACACGCTGCAGCCTTGTTTGCTGCAGGCGTTGACCCCAGCTTTGAGCGCCATGCAGGCTGTGCGATCTCCCTGCGGCCAGGAGACCGACTCACTGCAGAGCCCTCTCAACCAGCTTTCTGGTAACAGCTCATGGATGTGGATATGGAGCCATCCTCCAGGCACCTGGAAACCTGGCCATCTGGAGAATTCATTGTATTTTAAGTATATTCAAAGAGCTGAGCCTGCTCATCACAATATGGGCCGGGAGTTGGGGAACAAGACTGAAGGTGGAAATCTCTTATTCTCAAAGCAGCGGTGGCTGAAATCCTGAGCGATAACGTTCTGAGTGGAGACTAGACTGGAGAGGAAACCGAGAAGTAAGTACAGGGAGGTGACTGGGGGTGAGGGACTCTCCGTTTCTGCCGTAGGGTGGCGGGGTGGCGGGCATCTGATGTCCACAGTCTGTGGTCATGGTCAACCTGGCTACGCTGGGATGCAGGCTCATGGGGAGTCAAGCAACAGGATGCTGACTGTGTTAAATGAAGGCCTAGTATTTCGTGAGAATTAAAAATCCCAGCACTTGTCATATGACCCAGCAATCCCACTCCTGGGCATATATACGGAGAAATCTC
Source organism: Vicugna pacos (assembly GCF_048564905.1). Taxonomy (NCBI): domain Eukaryota; kingdom Metazoa; phylum Chordata; class Mammalia; order Artiodactyla; family Camelidae; genus Vicugna; species Vicugna pacos. Next base: position 18,182,388 of record NW_027328742.1, on the reverse strand, counting down.
CAATTTGAAAAGATCCATGCACCCCAGTGCTCATGGCAGCACTATTTACAACAGCCAAGACATGGACGCAGCCTAAGTGCCCATCAACCGAGGACTGGATAAAGAAGAAGTGGTATATATACAATGGAATATGACTCAGTCTTAAAAAAGAATAAAATCATGCCATTTGCAGTAACATGGATGGACCTGGAGATGATCAGACTAAGTGAAGAAAATCAGAGAAAGACAAATATCATATGATATCACTTATATGTGGAATCTAAACAAATGATAAAAATGAGCTTATTTACGAGACAGAAACAGACTCAGAGACATAAGAAAACAAACCTATGGTTACCAGCAGGGGGAGGGGGAGGGATAAATTGGGAGCTTGGGATTAGCAGATACCAACCACTACATAGAAAGCAGGTAAACAAGTTGCTAGTGTACAGCCCAGGGGGCGGTATTCAGTGTCCTGTAACAAGGGGAGGGTGCAGCTCAGCGGTAGAGCATGCGCTCAGCATGCACGAGGTCCCGCTTCAATCCCCAGTGCCTCCATTTAAAAAAATAAATAAATAAACCCAATTGCTGGTCCCACACAAAAAGTTCTGTAACAAACCATAATGGAAAAGAATGTGGAAAAGAATGTACGTATACACACACACATACATGTGTATGACTGAATCACTCTCCTGCACACCTGAAACTAACACAACACTGTAAATCAACCGCACTTCGATTTTAAAAATTATGTAAAAATAAATGAATAAACAGAAATCCCAACATTTTCAGCACGAGGCACCATTCCCGTCGATTCACTGGTGCCTGGGAAGTGGCCGCCATTGCAACTGATGAGGTGGCGAGAAGAGGCTTCGCTCCAAGGAAGAGGGCAGCCAGGCACCTTGTACACCGACATTTTAATTGCGTGAGCCCTCCTGCATCAATGAGTTTATTTGTCTAAAATGACTGATCAGCTACAACAAAGGTGACCAGTTAATCAGAATGGTCTCTCAAGAGCATTAGGAGTTTCATAAAGGTGAAAAGCAACGTACAGAAAAATTTACCTTTAAAATATTGGATATCAGTCGTTAAAGCAGACGCCAATTCATCCGCTGATACTTGCAACATTCCAGCCACTAAAGTTAAAGCAGCAATGAAAACATATCATTAGTGTGTACTGTTTGATGGCAAGAACATTGGATTTTATAATTTGTAAGATCTGTATGGATCTATTAGAAAATGTGTGTATTGAAGGAACTAAACCACCTCTGTAAGCGGCCAGTGCAACTAGAGAGACAGCTGACGGCAATCAAAACGCTAACGAGGTCTCGGGTATTAAATCACCACGGGTATTTTTTCCCTCCTTGCCCTCATGAATGGCCCAGGAGGCTTTTCCCCAATTCCTAGTTAAATTACTTTGACATGAAGTGGAGACATGCTGATTATCAACAACCTGTGGTTTTAAGGTATTTTGAAAAAACCTGGGAGTGACTAACAAGGCAACTTCAAAGTGGAGAGAGATTTTTGGCTAGAGCTTTGAAGTAAAGTAATTACATTCTGTTTAAAATGTTTAACTAATAACACGCTCCCCAAATGTACCGGGTGGCAGGGGGCGGTGGAGAGTCCTTAGAATAATGTAAAGAAACCCAGTGATATGCCCAAGCATCAACACTGTTAATGTGATGTGCAGCACGAGAACATAAATGCACATCTCATTCACTCACATAACCAGAAGGAAGACATTGGATACCCCCGCCCCCCCCCCCGCCCCCCGCCCTGAATTCTACTCCAGCAAAAAAGATTTCATCCCACCCGGCTTCTCTGTACTGTGTCGCCATCTGCTGGCCAGTCTGCAAAACTGCATCTCGGTGAGATGCCTGTTAGATCTGTTCCACTGACCTTGCTCCAGGAGCTGGAGGTCAGACACAAACGCCGAGTCCGCCTCCGTCAGGGCGGTGAACCGAATGTCTCCAATGTGTAACACGGCTGCTAGAATCACAAACAGATTCTCTACCTCCTACGCGGTGTACAAATACAGAAAATGAATGGGCTTGCTTAGAAGAAAGATGAAAAGAAATCCTTTTAAAAACCTCAAAGTAGGTTAAAAAAAAAAAAAGATGTGCATGCTATTAGTGGCAGTGTGATTTTTTCAGATCCAGAATGTTCCCTAAAAGAACTGCCAATCTCTAACTCCAAATCCAAAACCTCGTAATTCAACACTTGTTCCTGAAGTCCACATTTCTATACCTTAAACAAAAGAGGAAGAGGGCAAGGAAGTGACGTTCTGATATTAACAGATGGTTTCTGGAATAGTATCAGGATGAAAAATGAATGATCATGTAGTGATGGTCCGACTGGCTGGGCGTCAGCTGTAGAGTCAGACTTTATACATCTCCTCCCAGAGAGCGCGGTTACTGTATCCATCTCATAGTCATCTCTCTTATAAGATAAACTGATTATGATTATAGAATTTTTAATTTCTGCTAGAAAATTAGTGGAAGAGGCACAATGAAAACAATTTGCCTATACAAACAAAATGCTAATTTTAAAGGTATTTTAAGGAACACTCGGGGGAAAAGGATGTTAGTGAGAGCGACCTTTGAGCAGAAGGTAGCAGGAGGTGTGAGAGTGTTTCCTTAAAGAATATCTGAGAACCTGGAACTCTGCATAAAGAAAGAAATTAGACCTTAGATTTGTTTTTGGATAGTCCTTTTGTGGTAAGAATGAAAAGTCAAGAAAAAGCGGTAAGCTGAAACGTGCTTCTCCAGAGTTGCAAATGTCTAGTGTTATGATATCAATAGTTCTGTAACTTGGGAATAAAAAGCTCCTGCTTGTGGAAATTTTTCTAAGAACAATTATTATCTGCTTTATAAGCACATAGTTGATACAATACAGTCCTTGAGACTTTCATTAATTTCCACTCTCATGAACTTTCAGTTTTCATATTAAGGTTCAATTTTATTATCTTTAATATGAGAACATTGAAAAGGATAATCTGTAAGTAATTTTCAAGAATGATACTCTATGACTGTAGCATTGCTTAGAAAGTTATTTGGTAACTTCGAAATCCTAAGTTGGTGTTTCAAATTTTATTCCTTCATGCTTGTTTACATAACATTTCCTCCTCCCTTTTCAATAAATCTAGCAAATCCTCACTAAATTTTCCAGTGCCCTGTGAGATGGCACACCTGGATACAGACAGGGAGGCTCTGTTCTGTCCTCAAGGATCATACAGTTCAGCGATGGAGACAGAGCTGGGAAAACTAGCCCTAATCCGAATTACAATGTGCTACTACGCGATACAACGCGATACTATGCGGGCAGAGGCAGGGGCTGCGGCTCTGTGCCTGGGCGCCGTGAGCCAGCCCGCCTCTCCTCCGTGCGGCCGGCTGCGTGGTGCTGGTGGAGGACCGAGGCGCCGGCGCCTTTACAGACAGATCTCCCGGGACCACAGTCACACGCCTTGATTCAGGGTCTTGCCGGCCCAGAAGTACCTTCCCCCAATCTCAGGGGACAGTCCTTTCCTCCTAAGCGGACCCAGGGGTCGCCATCCCAGTCACTCCCAAGGCTTGAGATGACGTGATTACCTTCATGCCTTCTGTTAAAATGCACGTATTCCTTTTACTAAAAAGCTTGTCAACCCCCTGCTGGCTACCTGAGATGGAAAGTATGTTCTGCCTGCCCTGCCTCTGAGGACCAGGCATGGACTTTTAATACCCTGTTTCCAAGCAACTGACCTTTTGGAGGAATGGCCCCTTGGCCACCCCTACATTCCAGTTTCCTCTAAGGAAGCGGCGATTTTGGACTTGGAGGAAGGGAAGAATAACAAAAAGTACCACAGTGGCGAGTGCACAGACAGAAAAGCACAGATGGC